>NW_015647124.1:1919424-1922294 GCF_001515625.1 Sinocyclocheilus rhinocerous
GTGTTTTGTTCACTTGCTCGCTGACTGTGCAGATGTGCGTACGAATGCAAGTAAGATATTCATTTCACAGTCTAAACAGCTTCAGTGATTTAAATGGGAGTTTTTGAGAGTGCCTGAACTCTGGCTAGACTGAAGTGAAAATGTTCTTTGATAATTTAAATGTTCTTTGCTCTCTGTCTGACATATACATACATACACTACCAGTCAAAAAATGTTTGAACAGTAAGAAAGATCCAATAAAAAAGATCCAAAGATCAGCATTTATCTGAAATAAAAAGCTTTTGTAACATTATAGGCTACATATACCATTCAAAAGCTTGGAGTCAGTATATATTTTTTCCTTGGGAAATGATACTCTGCAGGACACCGGCCCTCCAGGACCGAGTTTGGACACACCTGATCTAAAGTCATTTTTGCTTATTAGTATGATTGAATTGGATCATCGAATGTCAGCAGCAAAGACACTGGTTATTAAAATAGGATTAGATACATATAGGATATTTGTATTATTTGCATCATATTCTGAGTTTGCATTTCTCTCTTTTTATTAATTTTGAGGACTACTGAATCTGTTTTTGTGCAAGTGACATGAGTAAATGCATGTATACATTTAGTCTAGAACTACTGTAAGCATCATGTTTACACACCACACACATCACCCGCGTTCTCTCAACATGGGGACAGGAGAGCTGTCAGTCAATAAATGGGAAAACAAAGTAACTAGCGTTACTTAATTGAAAAAAAGTAACTCAGATATTTTCTTGTAAATTAAAAAAAAATAATGCATCCTTTTACTAGCTACTAGAAAAAGACATCTGATGTAGTAACTCGTGTTACCCCCAACACTGTCTGTATGGACTTTATTGTTTTATTGGCTTTAATGATCAAGTTTGGTTTTCTCTTTACATGTTTTTTATTTCTCTAAGAATGCAGGTAAACCAATGTTAGGCCAACACAGCTATCCAACTTGTTCCAATTCAATTTTAACAGCATGTTGTAAAACCAATGAATAAATCAGAGTAAAGATGAGGTCACGTTTTATAGGCAAATTTCAGTCATTTTAAAAGGAATCCACATGATTGAGAGTTTTGTGTGAGGGCAAAAATAAAAAAACATCCTCATGCAGATTACGCTGACTTTTTTAAACTGATCATGTGAATTCACCTCACTGACTAACAGAAAGCTGCTTAGTTTGAAAGTGACTTCTATGTGAGCTGTGCTTTACGCTTTTAGACAATGCACCATTTTTTTCTGGTGAAATTTGCTGAAATTTCAACATGTGATCTCAGAAAATTTTGGTTAAAGAAAAAGGAAAGCTGTGATAAAGAAAGAGTATTCCATATCCTCTGTATTTATGTAGTTATTCCCTTTGTCTTCCAGGAGTCAACTTTTCAAGTGGTTTTGGTGTCTGGCAAAAACATGTCATTTACACTCATGCATTATGGTCATATCACTCCGACCACATATCGTTTTATGGTAAAGTAATTTGAAAAACACACTGATTAAAACATATTATTGTTATCACTATATGATAAGTGATTGATTTTTAACTGAACTTTTTGTTGTCTTTGACAGTCCGGCTATGACACAAGTGATTCAACTGATTTCTTTTTAATTCCTGTCTCTGATATCACAAAACTGTCAAACACAAGCAATGTCAATGTCACGGGTCGATGGGTATTTCGAGTTGACCATACATCAGACCACAATGGTACAGTAACTTAATAATTAAAAATACGTGGCATTTATTGCATATCTTGTTTAATAGTTACTTATTGTTTAAAACATGTTCAGAACAATTCCTTGAGCAATTAGTAGTGAAATGTTGAGTTAAATGAATTAATATCATATATGCTTTCAGGACTAGGTCTGTGGATAAGAGGATCTGTAACAAAAAAATACATTTGAACTAAATACATTCAGCAGTATTCCATTTTAAAATTAAAATTAAATAAAGAATAAAAATATTCGGGGATTATTTCTTTCTTAAGTGGATCACAAAAGAAGAGATTTTAAATGTCTCCAATACAAAATGTTGTTTTGAACACCAATGAATTTTAATCTAATCTTTTCATTTAACCTAACAAGCCCATTAGTTAGTTTCCCCTGCCGTAGACTTTTGACTATCAGCGAGTGTAACATACACATTGCAGTTCATTCATGTCATGAAACTTTATAAGGCTATTATTATTATTTTTTTATTATTATTTATTTTACATTTAAAACATTTAGGAGCAGGTAAACTACGACTCCATGAAAATAAGACATCATATAAGTGTGCTTAAAAACATAGGCTATTTTAGGGATGCACCAAAATTTTGGCCGCCGAAAGAGAAAAACAGCCGAAAATAGGCCTATATGGCGCGCCGCACCGCCCACAGTATTCAGCACGCAGGTTTCACTCTTCCTCTAGCCATCGTCACTGCGCGGTGTGACGCTCCGCTTAATAATCCGCTCTATGAATGTGTGATCTATTTCGACCTCACTCAGACCGTCACCATGGTCTTACCTTGAATGATGCCATTCTGCTACCCTTCCGAGACCTAATGTAAACAAAGTTCATTATAAAACATCCGGGTGAACAAAGCACTTCCTCTTTGCCTTCTCGCCTCTTCTGAGACCGATTCGGAGAATCCGCGCGTATATGCTGATATTGGAATATTACCTATGAGGGGCCGTACAAGCCATAATTCATTCTGGCACTCTCACACACTTACATTCTCCTTACACATGCATACATTTCTACTCTCACACTCACATACATTCTCCTTTCACATACATATATTTTTGCTTTCACACACTTACATTCTCCTTTCACATGCATACATTTCTACTCTCACACACACATACATTCTCCTTTCACATACATA
>NW_015647124.1:1922528-1956524 GCF_001515625.1 Sinocyclocheilus rhinocerous
TTTCACACACTTACATTCTCCTTTCACATGCATATATTTTTTGCTTTCACACACTTACATTCTCCATTCACATGCATACATTTCTACTCTCACACACACATACATTCTCCTTTCACGTACATATATATATAGAATGTATGTATGTCTGAAGAAAATATGTGTATGTAAGAGAAGAATGTATGTATGTGTGAGAGAGAGTATAGTGGAAACGGAAGGCAGGTCATGCGCGATCAGGGTCACCGGGACAGGTCCTGATCAGTATGGCTGAGGTAGATGAGGCGGCCGCAGAAGTATTTCAGGAAGCTATGTGGGTTTAAAAAATTAAAAAATAAATATTATCATCATGAAAAGGTTACATTGCCTCGTCCCTTGAGCGAGTTGTGACTGAGGACGCGGGCTCAGCCTCAGTCGTCTTGCCAGATACATGTATTATAAGCGTCTATGGATTTTTTTTTTTCACTTAATTTAGGAAGTGAATAAAGTGGGAGGTTGCAAGTTAGGGACAGCGATATCTTTATATTATTTCCATAACTCAAGATTTGGACTCATTGCGGTTTATTTATTTTTAGATTATTTTGTTTGTTTTCAATACCTGGCAACGCTGGCACGCGGGCAGGTTATTCCTGACAGGATGCAATTTGGTAACACAAACGTAATGATCATCATGATATTATTATCTGTAAGACGATGCACTGAAGACGGACACAAAGAGGAGAGAATAGTCATGTAAGCAGAGAAAATACTGTACCAGACAGAACAAATTCATTGTTTGCGATGCTCGAAATACTGAAAGAAAACCATAATTATGGAATTAGGGTGGGGTTTAATATGGATATATTTCTGAGGAGAACTGACTGTCTTTAGAAAAGTTTCTATGGCCTTTTCTTTTTCCTTTTACTTTCGTTAAATACATATTAAAGGACTGTCAGTAAGCGCAGCGCTGCGTACAGCAATAACCCAGGAAATGCTGCTAGTGTTCTATAAGCGCCACCTGCTGTCAGAGATTGAATTCGCATTTTCATCAGAATCAGAAAGAGCTTTATTGCCAAGTGTGTTTACACACACAAGGAATTATGATACTACTGTTTGCAGTGAATTGAGTGAAGTTTTATTTGGCTTTGGTTGTGTTTACACACATTACTTAGTAACAAATTCCTGTTCGTATACGCAAAATATTAATATTTTGTGTGTTATTTGTGTTACGGCTGTACGCAGCTGTATTGGAAATGAGTCAACCATTATGCTGTTACTGTCATGCTACTTTGCAGCCTCGTGATGGTCACCGGGAATGTCCATCATGTTTGGGAATGGCTCATTTACTGGAGGACATTGAAGATCCATGTCCTGCTGCTGTAAATTTCTCTCTGCAAGAAAGGGTGCAAAGGGCCCGGTTTATTAAACAGGTAGCCTCCAATAGTGGAGTCCAGTCATCGATGGTTGATGCAAACTCCCTTAAACGAAGAAGAGAACGTTCTCCTAGCTGTTCTGAGACCACCTGTGAGAAAAGGCCAAAAATTTCAGATTCACATTCTGACACCCAGCATCAAATTTTGGCAACCTTACGAGATCTGGCTGGGAAGATGGACCATTTTAGGCCTCAGGAAATGGGGAGAAGCACGCAATCTGTTGTCTTTTCTGAAGATGATTTTCCTTCATATCGAGAGGAAAAAGGTAACCCTCCTGATGCTATTTCTCTTCATGCTCATGACTCCCTGTTTGGCAGTAATGATCAAGACGTGAGTGAGGAAGATCAGGGGGATAAGTCAAAGTCTTCTGTTAATGATGGAGACTCTGCACAGCCTGATATTGTCCCTCAAATTCTTAGCGCTGCAAGAATTTTGGAGTTGGAAACAAAGACTGAAACTCAAACAGCGTAGGTGGGGCAAGGGGTGTGGGCAGGGTTCTCTTAGTCCCAACCTTCTGTTTCGATCCCTGTTACTGAGGATTATTCACAGATGTTAAGCAAGGCCTGGAATAATCCTAAAACCGCTCCTCAATTCAACGCTGGTTGCAAACGCTTTGTCAAAATACAGTATGCTACAGAAACAGGCATGGGATGTATGCCAGCAGTAGAGCGTGAAATGGCAGCATTAACACCTCTAGGTCCAGACCGGGTGACTGATTACCCTCGGTGTCCCAGGAGAGAATGTGAGAAGACCGATAATCTGGTGTGTTGGACTTATAATGCGGCCACACGTGCAGCCCGGTCTGGTAATGCTCTAGCCATAATTTTGGCTGCTCTGAGAAAAAATATAAGTCAGGAGGATTGGGACGTTTTAGGTTTGGTGGATGCAGCCCTTGCTACACATGCACAGCTTACTAGGGACATTGGTTCCTCTATGTCATCTGCAATACTTTCTCATAGGCAGATCTGGTTAGCACAAACCTCCCTGCCTGACACTATCAGAAAAGAACTGACTTACATGCCAGTTACTCCAAGTCAGGTTTTTCACCTCTGGGTACTCTATACAGTAAAAAATGGTTACAGAATTCAGTTCCGGCGTCGACCTCCCCCATTTTTAGGAGAACACATGACTGTCGTAAAAAAAAACAACCCTTCTAAAGAAGAAGGCAATTTCTCAGCTAAAACTCAACGAACAGCTCAATGAGTTTTATTCGAATTATTTCCTCGTGCCCAAAAAAGATGTTCTCCGACCCATCTTAGACCTGAGACGTTTAAATGCGTAACAGAATTCAGTTCCGGCGTCGACCTCCCCCATTTTTAGGAGAACACATGACTGTCGTAAAAAAAAACAAGTCCAGGCACAGATTTTATCAGAAGAAATTGCGACCCTTCTAAAGAAGAAGGCAATTTCTCAGCTAAAACTCAACGAACAGCTCAATGAGTTTTATTCGAATTATTTCCTCGTGCCCAAAAAAGATGTTCTCCGACCCATCTTAGACCTGAGACATTTAAATGCGTACATAAAAGTACTGTGGTTCAAGATGCTGACCACTGCACAAATCTTGGAGACTATAGAACCAAACAAATGGCTCACAACAATAGATCTCAAAGACGCGTATTTTCATGTACCCATTCATCCAGACCACAAAAAGTTCCTTCGCTTTGCCTTTCAAAGCCAGGCATATCAGTTTGAAGTCCTCCCCTTTGGTCTCTCTCTCTCACCCCGTGTCTTCACCAGGGTGGTGTCAGCCACCCTTTGCCCCCTTCAAATGGCGGGTATAAAGATCCTTCCATACCTGGACGACTGGCTGATCTGTGCACCAAGCCGTCATCAGGTCTTGCAGGACACAGAGAGGGTTATCAATCATATAAAGGAACTTGGTTTTTGCATGAACCACGAGAAGAGTAATGTCGAACCACGTCAACAGACAGTATTTCTTGGATTAGTTCTGATTTCCCTGACAATGACAGCATCACTCGCTCCAAAGAGGGTAACAGCATTATCTACTCTGGCACAATCTTTCCGATTAGGCATGCGGAGAGAGTTGGCGCAGTTTCAAAAATTATTAGGGATGATATCAGCGGCAATAAAAGTAGTTCCTCTTGGGTTGCTCAAAGCATGACCACTACAGTGGTGGATCAACAAGTTTCAACTCCACCCCAAATTACACAGGCGAGTGAGACTGTCACACGGAAATGCATTCAGGCCTTGCACCTCTGGTTGAGCAAAAAGAAATTGGGCCCAGGTGTCCCTCTGGGGAACATACCAGCAAGGAGGATGGTGGTCACAACGGATGCGTCTCTGACTGGTTGGGGGGGGCTGTCTGGCAAGGCAGAACAGTGAGAGGTTCATGGGTGTTCCCCTGGAACATGGAACAAATAAATGTGTTAGAGTTAAGGGCAGTTTACATGGCCTTGAAATGACTGATTCCTTTTCTGCAAGACAAGCATATCCTGGTAAGAACCGACAACATGTCAGCAGTTTATCATATCAATCATCAGGGAGGCACCAGGTCATTGCGTTGCCTCCAGGAGTCCAGGAGGCTTCTGTTTTGTGCAAGACTCGCCTCAATCAGGGCAATCTACATACCGGGAGTAGTGAACCGGCCTGCCGATCTCCTCTCTCGAACAGGGCCTCCCCCAGGGGAATGGCGCCTGCATCCAGAGGTGGTAGGTCTGATATGGGACAGGTTTGGGAGAGCTCATACCGATCTGTTTGCATCAGCCGAGACAACTCATTGCAAGACGTGGTTTGCGATGAGCAACCAGGGTGGACCTTTGGGAGTGGATGCACTGTCTCACGAGTGGCCGGGAGGATTGTTATACGCTTTCCCCCCCCTGCCATTGATTCCTCATGTGCTCAAGCGTGTGGAAGTGGGGCATTACAGGATTGTATTGATTGCACCGAAATGGCCAATGAGACATTGGTTCCCGCTTCTTTTACGGCTAGTACGAGGCCGTCCCTGGCCATTACCAATCAGAGCAGACCTTCTCACTCAGGTGGAGGGTCAGATTTGGCACCCGAGTCCAGCCATGTTTCAACTTTGGGTTTGGCCTCTGCTCAGTCCATCTCTCATGAGCTAGAGGAGGCAGTAGCAAAAACCATTAACAATGCTAAAGCACCTTCCACTTGGGAAAACTATTCAAATTGGTGGCGTGTGTTCTCTAAGTGGTGTCAGGATAGAAACCTGGATCCCGCTGGTTGTGATCTTGAGTTTATTCTGTGCTTTCTTCAGTCACTGTTAGACTCAGGAAGAAAAGTCAACACTGTTAGAGTTTATGTTGCAGCTATTTCTCATTTCCACAGTGTTGTGGAAGGCTTGTCAATTGGTAAACATGCATTGGTGTCTCAATTTCTTCAAGGTGCACGACGCCTCCATCCAGATAGAAAGTTAAGATCACCGTCCTGGGATCTTCCTTTGGTTCTACAGTCATTGATTAAAGCCCCATTTGAACCATTGTCCCAGGCTGATCTTAGATCATTATCGTGTAAAACCGTTTTCCTTCTGGCTATCAGTTCAGCAAAAAGATTTGGTGAGCTACATGCTTTGTCAGTAAGTGACGATTGTTTGAGATGGAAAACAGATTACTCAGGGGTCTCTCTCTGGCCGAATCCGGCTTTTCTTCCCAAGATTCTCAATCCTTGCACAATCAATCAGGCAGTTGAACTTGCAGCCTTTAAACCTGACTCAGATTCCTTATCTACAGGTCTTGACCTTTCTAGTCTGTGCCCAGTAAGAGCTTTCCGCACATACATTGAGTGCACACAGGGTTTGCGACAGTCACATACTCAGTTGTTTCTGTGTTTTGATAAAAAAAAAGCATTGGACGACCAATCTCGAAGCAGCGTCTCTCACACTGGATAGTGGACACTATTGCACAAGCATACTCCACCCAGAGCTTACCAGTTCCAGGGAACCTGGTGGCTCATTCTACTAGGAGTCTAGCCACATCATGGGCAGCACTGAAAGGTGTGGCACTTACAGATGCAGGCGCTTTGTCAAAATACAGTATGCTACAGAAACAGGCATGGGTGGTATGCCAGCAGTGGAGCGTGAAATGGCAGCATTAACACCTCTAGGTCCAGACCGGGTGACTGATGACCCCCGGTGTCCCAGGAAAGAATGTGAGAAGACCGATAATCTGGTGTGTCGGACTTATAATGCGGCCACACGTGCAGCCCGGTCTGGTAATGCTCTAGCCATAATTCTGGCTGCTCTGAGGAAAATTATAAGTCAGGAGGATCGGGACGTTTTAGGTTTGGTGGATGCAGCCCTTGCTACACATGCACAGCTTACTAGGGACGTTGGTGCCTCCATGTCATCGGCAATACTTTCTCGTAGGCAGATCTGGTTAGCACAAACCTCCCTGCCTGACACTATCAGAAGAGAACTGACTTACATGCCAGTTACTCCAGGTCGGGTGTTTCACCCGGATTCTCAAGCAATGCTTGATAAAGCAGAACAAGCGCGTTGTAGAAGAGAGTCAGTGCAGCGCACATTTGGTCGCTCTAGGATAACTAGACAGTCATATCAAGGCGGTCAGCCTCCACAGCCTCCCCACTTTAATCGACCACAATCATGGGAGATTGGTGGAAGACAGAATAGTGGTTTTCGGAGATTTGATGACAGTCGAAGTGCCAGGCGGGAACCATGGCGTAGACAGGTGGCCCAGTCCCGGTCATCAATTAGGGATGCACTGCGGAGAAAGCAGAATCCCAGGGGCTCAGGCCCCCAAGGAGGGACTGCATAGCAATACCAAAAGGGGGGCCGGAATGTGCTCCCAACTGTGCCTGGACAGTTGGGAGAAAAAAATTTCAGACCAGTGGGTACTGGCTACAGTAAAAAATGGTTACAGAATTCAGTTCCGGCGTCGACCTCCCCCATTTTTAGGAGTACACATGACTGTGGTAAAAGACCAAGTCCAGGCACAGATTTTATCAGAAGAAATTGCGACCCTTCTAAAAAAGAAGGCAATTTCTCAGCTAAAGCCCAACGAACAGCTCACTGGGTTTTATTTGAATTATTTCCTCGAATTATGGTGGTCTCTGACCCATCTTAGACCTGAGACGTTTAAATGCGTACATAAAAATACTGCGGTTCAAGATGTTGACCACGGCACAAATCTTGGAGATTATAGAACCAAACGAATGGTTCACAACAATAGATCTCAAAGACGCGTATTTTCATGTACCTATTCATCCAGACCACAAAAAGTTCCTTCGCTTTGCCTTCCAAAGCCAGGCATATCAGTTCGAGGTCCTCCCCTTTGGTCTCTCTCTCTCACCTCGTGTCTTCACCAGAGTGGTGTCAGCCGCCCTTTGCCCCCTTCAAATGGTGGGTATAAAGATCCTTCCATACCTAGACGACTGGCTGATCTGTGCACCAAGCCGTCATCAGGTCTTGGAGGACACAGAGAGGGTTATCAATCATATAAAGGAACTTGGATTTTGCATGAACCACGAGAAGAGCAATGTCGAACCACGTCAACAGACAATATTTCTCGGATTGGTTCTGAATTCCCTGACAATGACTGCATCACTCGCTCCAAAGAGGGTAACAGCATTATCTACTCTGGCACAATCTTTCCGGTTAGGCAAACAGATAGAGTTGGCGCAGTTTCAAAAATTATTGGGGATGATATCAGCTGCAATAAAAGTAGTGCCTCTTGGGTTGCTCAAAGCACGACCACTACAGTGGTGGATCAACAAGTTTCAACTCCACCCCAAATTACACAGGCGAGTGAGACTGAAGGTCACACGGAAATGCATTCAGGCCTTGCACCCCTGGTTGAGCAAAAAGAAATTGGGCCAAGGGGTCCCTCTGGGGAACATACCAGCAAGGAGGATGGTGGTGACAACGGATGCGTCTCTGACTGGTTGGGGGGCTGTCTGGCAAGGCAGGACAGTGAGGGGCTCATGGGCGTTTCCCTGGAACATGGAACATATCAATGTGTTAGAGTTAAGGGCAGTTTACATGGCCTTGAAACGACTGATTCCTTTTCTGCAAGACAAGCATATCCTGGTGAGAACCGACAACATGTCAGCAGTTTACCATATCAATCATCAGGGAGGCACCAGGTCATTGCGTTGCCTCCAGGAGTCCAGGAGACTTCTGTTTTGGGCCCATCCAAGACTCGCCTCAATCAGGGCAATCTACATACCGGGAGTAGTGAACCGGGCGGCCGATCTCCTCTCTCGAACAGGGCCTCCCCCAGGGGAATGGCGCCTGCATCCAGAGGTGGTAGGTCTGATATGGGACCTGTTTGGGAGAGCTCATACCGATCTGTTTGCATCAGCCGAGACAACTCATTGCAAGACGTGGTTTGCGATGAGCAACCAGGGTGGACCTTTGGGAGTGGATGCACTGTCTCACGAGTGGCCGGGAGGATTGTTATACGCTTTTCCCCCCCCCTACCATTGATTCCTCATGTGCTCAAGCGTGTGGAACTGGGTCATTACAGGATTCTATTGATTGCACCGAGATGGCCAATGAGACATTGGTTTCTGCTTCTTTTACGTCTAGTACGAGGCCATCCCTGGCCATTACCAATCAGAGCAGACCTTCTCACTCAGGTGGAGGGTCAGATTTGGCACCCGAGTCCAGCCATGTTTCAACTTTGGGTTTGGCCTCTGCTCAGTCCATCTCTCATGAGCTAGAGGAGGCAGTAGCAAAAACCATTAACAATGCTAGAGCACCTTCCACTTGGGAAAACTATTCAAATCGGTGGCGGGTGTTCTCCAAGTGGTGTCAGGATAGAAACCTGGATCCCGCTGGTTGTGGTCTTGAGTTTATTCTGTGCTTTCTTCAGTCACTGTTAGACTCAGGAAGAAAAGTCAACACTATTAGAGTATATGTTGCAGCTATTTCTCATTTCCACAGTGTTGTGGAAGGATTGTCAGTTGGTAAACATGCATTGGTGTCTCAATTTCTTAAAGGTGCACGACGCCTCCATCCAGAGAGGAAGTTAAGATCACCATCCTGGGATCTTCCTTTGGTTCTACAGTCATTGACTAATGCCCCATTTGAACCATTGGCCCAGGCTGATCTTAGATCATTATCGTGGAAAACCGTTTTCCTTCTGGCTATCAGTTCAGCAAAAAGAGTGGGCGAGCTACATGCTTTGTCAGTAAGTGACGATTGTTTGAGATGGAAAACGGATTACTCAGGGGTGTCTCTCTGGCCGAATCCGGCTTTTCTTCCCAAGATTCTCAATCCTTGCACAATCAATCAGGCAGTTGAACTTGCAGCCTTTAAACCTGACCCAGATTCCTTATCTACAGGTCTTGACCTTTCTAGTCTGTGCCCAGTAAGAGCACTCCGCACATACATTGAGCGCACACAGGGGTGGCGGCAGTCACATACTCAGTTGTTTCTGTGTTTTGATAAAAAAAAAGCATTGGACGACCAATCTCGAAGCAGCGTCTCTCACACTGGATAGTGGACACTATTGCACAAGCGTACTCCACCCAGAGCTTACCAGTTCCAGGGAACCTGGTGGCTCATTCTACTAGGAGTCTAGCCACATCATGGGCAGCACTGAAAGGTGTGGCACTTACAGATGCCCGGTATTAAAGGGTCAATGTGGCAGAACCAGTTTCATTTTTGGTCTGCAGTTCTATGAACAGCTTCTAAGCAGGGATGTGGGGAAGGAGAGGCTTCTCACCCCTCATGACCTTGATGGTACTAGTCATCTAATATAAGACTGTGGTAACGGTCTGAGTGAGGTCGAAATAGATCGTAAGTTATGACTATAACTATGGATCTATGAGACTGAATGATGACCGTCAGCATCTCTTGTCACTCGGGATGAACTGAGGCGTTTCAGGCAAGAGTAAGTGCTTTGTTCACCTGGATGTTTTATAGTGAACCAACCACTCAGGGTCAGTCACCTGACTTTGTTTACATTAGGTCTCGGAAGGGTAACAGAATGGCGTCATTCAAGGTAAGACCGTGGTGACGGTCATCATTCGGTCTCATAGATCCATAGTTATAGTCATAACTTACGTTCTGCTCATGTACCGCTCATGCTCACCGGAAAAACAAAGTCTGCTCAAATAACGCCCCGACAAGACATTTCTATGTAGTATACTTGTTCCTGTTTGCAATAGCGCTACTGTGCTGTAACATGGCAACACTGGTAAAATGACGCTACCCTAGTGTTCACTGATCTGACTGCTCCCTGCTATATGCTCTGCTCACATGCTGTGACAATAATAGTTTAGGACTATACATTATTTGGATCATTTTTGGATTAGTCAAAAAAAAAAGTTATATCTGATTATGTTGCGTACACCTGAATAAAAATAATATATTGATATTTAATATTAATATATTTTCTGTCCAATTTTATTGTGTTACTTTCAATAAAAGTGTGGTTATTTTATTGGCTTTTGTGTTTAAATTTAGTATGATTAAAATTATTGAGTTAAATTGAGTTTAAAAAGTCTTACAAAATTACTTTTAGATTACATATATTATTTAACACAATAATAAATAATGATTACAAAGCAAGTGCGTCCAGAATTTTCAGTTTCGGCCCAGAATTTTCATTTTGGTGCATCCCTAATTATTATAACACTTTCGATTATGGAACACATATTCACTTTTAACTAACTAAAAGAGTTTTCCCTAATAATCTCCTAATTTCTGCATATTGATAGTAAGTAAGGTAGTTGTTGTAGTAGTTTAGTTTATTTCATTTATTTAACCCTTGTATGGTGTTCGGATCTGTGGGACCCGTTTTCATTTTTTATCAAAAGAAAAATATGATTCATTATTTTTTCAAACTCAGACTCATTGGCCTTGGCTCATTTTCTGTGAAGAACACATATCAGAACAAATTTTCAATGACCACACACTGTACACCCCCCCCCCACACACACACACATTTATATTACATACAGAATGTTCGCATCCACTGGACCCTGGGCTAATAAAAGTGTGGAATTTGTAGGTCCTGTGTACCTTCACTCTGTCCTCCTCCTGTCTGGGCCTGCTATTAGTATGTGTGTGTGTGTGTGTGTGTGTGCGTGCATGCGTGCGTGCGTGCGTGTGTGTGTGTGAGAGAGAGAGTCTGTAAGAGTGTGAATGTAAGTGTGAGTTTTGTGTTTCTGCACATTCCTGCACAGGGTTGCAGCACTTTAATTCATAAATGTGATTTAACAAAGGTAAATGGCAAATATTAACCATATGTGCTGTTTATATTGCTTGTAATAAATTGAGTATTTTAACATAAAATTTTGAATTTGTTGAATTAAAAACCCCAAAATGCAGCGGGTCCACCAAACCCACGAACACTGGCTGATAACAAAAATATGAACACCACACAAGGGTTAACAGGTACCATGGACAACACAAATGTTGTGCCAGAGTTAGCTAGATAGCTAATTTGCATCTGTAGTCCCTGAATACCTAAGGTATGACTTAACAGACTGAAATTGTACATTTTAAATTTCAGCCAGTTCACGCCATTTTTGAGTGCAGTATGCATCAGGTCTATGGATATGCTGTCAAACAAAGTGACATGTAACAACATTTGTTACATAATCAATACATTATGTTTTAGATCACTGTAGTTTTTTCCCCTCTATTTTATATTTTCAGACCTTTTCTACCCATTTGGAAATGAAGACATAAAGAATCCCTCTGAAGATGATGGAAGCTCTCCAGTAATATTACTGCAAAAGCCCTTCGTATATTTTGGACGTGTTTATCGAAAGACTTATGTAAGAGACTTGTCTTCATTAATTCTGTGTATGTACTGTGTGTGTGTTTGTGTTTATGTACAGTGCATTCAAAGTATTCAGAATTCACTCCATTCCCCATAACGATAAAGCAAAAACCTAATTAATTATAACTTTTAAATTTATTAACAAGAACAAACTGAAATATCACAATGATATAAGTATTCAAATCACTAACTCAGCATTTAGTTGAATCACCTTTGTCAGCGGTTACAGCCCCAAGTGTTTTTAGGCAGCCTGGTCTCATTGTTTATACGTACAGTACAGTAGGTATGTAATGTCTACAAGGAATACAAGGAAAAAAACATTCTTGTAAATTTTTGTATGTTTTGATTGATGCAGACACGTATTACGTTTAAAATGTAAAATTGCTACGTATTTACAGCTAAAAAACGTAAAAATATTTGAATCTTTAATATCATTAAGATATTTGTATTAATGCATTTTTATCATTTTATCGATAAACGATTTAGATTTTTAGACCCCTTAACCTACCTCCAAACCTAAACCTACTCATTTTATAGTGAATATAATAAAAAGATATAAAATGTCGTAATAGACCGAAATATGCAGGGAAATGACCACTTTAGCAAAAAAATAGCATTAAAAATCTCACTCCTACCTTATAACTGGGATAACAATAACAGATTTTTATCCCGATCCACTCCGTGAAGGCGCGCATTTCTCATTCAAACACACCTCACCAAAAACTTGGCAAATCACAATCTTTGACGAAGCAGGCGAGAGCCGATGAGCATTTGATTTTACTGCCGTAAAACCTGTCGTAAAGTTTCTTGAAGTGGCAATTTTGAATTTGTAACGAGCGCATCAGCGCGGGTATAGAAAATTGACCATTTATCAGCAGCAGAAGTCATCATAGTTGGATAAACTTCTATAGCAGTGAATGGGAGACTACCACAAATGTGACCCTGGATCACAAAACCAGTCATAAGGGTAAATTTTTCGAAATTCAGATTTATACATCATCTGAAAGCTGAATAAATAAGCGTTCCATTAATATATGGTTTGTTAGGATAGGACAATATTTTGAGATACAACTATTTGAATATCTGGAATCTGAGGGTGAAAAAAAAATCTAAATATTGAGAAAATCGCCTTTAAAGTTGTCCAAATTAAGTTCTTAGCAATGCATATTACTAATCAAAAATTAAGTTTTTTATAGTGAATATAATAAAAAGATATAAAATGTCGTAATAGACGAAAATGCCGATTTTACTGCCGTAAAACCTGTCGTAAAGTTTCTTGAAGTGGCAATTTTGAATTTGTAACGAGCGCATCAGCGCGGGTATAGAAAATTGACCATTTATCAGCAGCAGAAGTCATCATAGTTGGATAAACTTCTATAGCAGTGAATGGGAGACTACCACAAATGTGACCCTGGATCACAAAACCAGTCATAAGGGTAAATTTTTCGAAATTCAGATTTATACATCATCTGAAAGCTGAATAAATAAGCGTTCCATTAATATATGGTTTGTTAGGATAGGACAATATTTTGAGATACAACTATTTGAATATCTGGAATCTGAGGGTGAAAAAAAAATCTAAATATTCCAGGGTCACATTTTGCATTCCCATTTGCTCAAATAGCAAAAGAAAAACTCCATGATAGTGTATTCATGACTTTCAAAAAAAATAGAGAGAGACTGATAACGGCAATCAGTAGAGAGAATGAATCAAATTTCCATCACTCCCATAGGTGTATTAGAAACACCCTCGCATTAGCATTAACTAGTTTTTTTGTAATTTGATGCAGATGTAATATAATATAAAGTATAGTGTTATAAATGTACATACATTTAAAAAAAAAAATGAAAATACAAGAAACTTTGGAGGATTTATGATGCTGATGACTGTTGAAAAGCTTCATCACAGTCTTCTGAAAACGATCCATTAGGAGTTACGTCACAATGTTTTCACTCCGCATTGCATTTCGGGAAGGCGTCACCATATTAGCAGGATACAGTGAGACAGAGAGAAAGAGCAACAGAGCTTGATACAGCAGCTTGATATTTGTTAGCATTTTTGCGATACGCCGCAGTTTCTTGGGAAGAAATTGAAAAGGAGAAAGCAAAAGGAAAGGGGCCCTATTGGGAGAGACTAAATAACACAGCCAAGAAACTGCTTATTTAGAGAAACTGCTTGACATCAACAACACTGACCCGTACAACCTGCCAGCTACATAATGGACGAAAGGCCCAGAAGCACTACCACCTCTCTTATGGATTAAGACAGTGATATTGAACGTTCATATTTTGCTCATCTGTTTTCCTGCACATATGTACACATACGTATGCTCTATTAGTAAGGTGTCTACAGAATGTGGTCTCGGTACATTAAGTGTTTTACATTAGTGTGGTCACTGTTTCGGTACATTAAGTGTTTTCTTTATATGAAAGGAAAATGCTTAAATTGTGAATGTAACAAAGTTCGTAGATCGGGAAGAAGGAGGCGAGAACCGGCGAACATTTACACATAAGACTTTAATAAATAAATAAACAAACACAAAACGAAAGTAAAAGCGGCAGCCCCTCACGGACGACTGCCACATAAAACATAATAAAACAACAATATAAATAGTCCAGGCCTGGTCCTCTCTCATCCTTCACTGTCGTTACTCCTCCTTTTATCCTTCCGGAGCTCCTCCGTGGGACTCGAGACCTGTGAGGGACGCAGGTGTCGCTCATTATCAATAACTCCACCGGCCTCGCTCCGTTCCCAAGGCTCTCAGCCCCGCCGCACTCGTCACATACCCCCATCGCCCCTCGCAGACCGGGGGTACTCCTGAGACTGCGCTCTACTCCCCCCCGCCCCTCTCTGGGGGGAGCCGATCATGGCGGCTGCGGCGTACCTGGGGATAAGGACAGACGAGGCGAGAGAAAAGGAGACGGAAGGATGAGGAGAGACAGAGACGAGAGAGGGGAGAGAGGAAAAGAAAAAAAATTCTCGGTCCGGTTCCCGGACACACTGCCGCTTGGTCATCAACCAGCTGAGAGGCTTTCACTCACGGTGCCATGCGATGGTACTGTACATCTTTGGTGGGTGGCCCGACGCTCCTCCGCCTCCTGGCGGACTGCGATGGCTCCTCCGGTTGAGGGCAGCCGACAGCGAGTCCCCCATTCCCTGCTCCTCCACAAACATGGCATACGGCAGCAGGCTCTGGCCTCTTGGCAAACGGCGCCGACTCCTCCGCTCCCTCTCGGACGGCAGCCACCCCTCCTCGACCCAGGAGCATGGTAGCGAGCCCTCCGTCCCACCTTGTCTTCCATTGTTCCAGCACCACCGCCTCGGGCAGCCACAGGCGGTCTGCGCTTCTTCCTGCTGCCCAATCTCCTCAGCACCACCATCCCCCTCAGCAACGAGGGCTCTCTGACAGCATGTCCCTCTTTCCTCCCGGGTTTCGGCACCAATGTAACAAACATTCGTAGATAGGGAAGGAGGAGGCGGGAACCAGCGAACATTTAAACATAAAACTTTAATAAATAAATAAACACATAACGAAAGTAAAAGCGGCAGCCCCTCATGACTGCCGCATAAAACAACAACATAAAATTCAGGCCTGGTCCTCTCTCCTCCTCAACTGTCGTCACTCCTCCTTTTATCCTTCCGGAGCTCCTCCATGGGACTCGAGACCGGTGAGTGGCGCAGATGTCGCTCATTATCATTAACTCCACCGGCCTTGGAGCTCTCGGCCCCGCCCCACTCGTCACAGTGAATAAACGCTTTGCGTTCACATTTTGGGCTTATATGCGTATCTACACATAGTATGCTTTACAGTTTTGTCTTTATCACTGTCTTGGTACATTAAGCCACGTTAAGCATTATTCGTGTTAAGCATTTTAGAATGTCCCTGTTCAAGTTCTGCTAATTCCAATAGCGGCTCCTGACTCTAAATTTAGGTGGTGCAGATTCTGGGTCGTAGTGCTAGTTTATACTAAACTCAAGAAAGCGTATAGCAGGGCTGTCCGAACTCGGTCCTGGAGGGCTGGTGTCCTGCAGAGTTTAGCTCCAACCCAAATTAAACACACCTGAACCAGCTAATCAAGCTCTTACTAGGCATAGAAACTTCCAGTCAGGTGTGTTGAGGCAAGTTGGAGCTAAACCATGCAGGACACGGGCCCTCCTTTGTAGTCTTTATAGTTTAACACATGCACACACACTTTTGGCAGAGATCTAATGTCCTTGCGTTATTCAGCCTGTGGGTGGGGCAGTCTCAAAACTGCCCAAATGGCTCTCAACTAGAGCGTGCTGCAGTTGCACTTTTCACCACAGATTTACATTGTAAAATCTGTGGGGCGCTGTTGAGTTCGGGAGGACACCGGCACGACTGCCCCACTTAAGCCTACAGTTGTTCACACTACACGACTTAAAACGTCGGCAGATCGCTGTGCTGTTCAGACTACATGACTTCATGGCTGTCTTGAAGTCGTTGTGGTGTTCACACTATGCGACACTACGTAAATGATCCACAACAGGGGGTCAAACACAACTCTGTCACCCAACGACTCTACACGGACCCTAAACCACGTTTTGTTACGAAAACACACACGAGAAGTGTAACGGGAATGACACAAAACAACAAGTGAAACAGGAGTTGTTTATTTGAAAATGAACATCGGGGAGAAATTAGTGCTGCAAGCTGTTGCGCATTGAAAAAATTAGCTCCATTTCTTGTATCCAAACTTTTCTTAAAGCCGTGTTACTGCTGCTGTTTTTCTTCCACTGACCTCAACCCATGCTTGCTCTCTCATTGGCTGTAGCTCGTCACGACCCCTGACACCACGTGATGTCGAGTCGGCCGACCGGTCCAGATATTTAGCATGCTAGATATTTGTTTGGCGTCGGCGACGTGTCAGCGAGCCTCTTTGATGCATCGTTGAGTAGTTCACACATAAAAATTGCAAAGCGTTGAGCGTTGATTTTCCCTCGATCACAGCCCAACCTGTCGGCGAGCTCGTTAACTTGCAAATCGGGTATAAAATCCTGTAGTGTGAACTAGGCATTAGTATCATTGGCCTGCCGAAGCTTGCGATGAATTTTAATATATCCTGCGCACTTTATGACTTAAAATTGTCAAGAAAATTCGAAAAAATATTTGTTGCAGAATGCTGAACACATTTACAGTTTATTATTTATTCAGTTTATATAGAGGTCTATGTTTTGGGTGAATATTTTGGTGGGGCTCTGCCCCACCTGCCCTTACAGACAAGCCGTGCCTGGATAATTCACAAGCCAAGTGAGAGTCATGCTCACAAAGGTAATGTTATTAAACCAAACAAAATCAAAACTTTCAAAAACACCCAGCAATGTGATTATTTTATTGAGCGATAGGCAGTGGGTTTAATCAGTGACATTATTAATAGATTTACTATCCGGCATATTCCCGCCATCTTCACGACCTGCTTCCCTTGGTGTTTTTACATGTAGAAAAAGCGAAAAAACATTTTGCATTGTCCAGTTTCTCTCAGAAAGACGATCTGAGTTACTATTGCAATACTTGATGCAGCATGAATGACATGCAATGGTGACATTTTTCACAATCACGACAGAAAATCTAAATACTGCCCTAAACTCAATAGCGGAAAGGCAGCGTGATCCTCCCAGTACGGCAGATAAACAAAGCAGTTTCCCAGAACATGTAATTATTACATGATAAGTAATGGTTAAACAATTGCAGAATATTATTCAATTTAAGGGTTTAAAGTGTAGTCTTGTTTAACATTGTGTAATCTTCAAAACGAGTTGGCTGCAGAAATCACACAACAGAATGAAATTTTATAATTTCATATTAAGTAAATGAATAAACTTCGTATAATAAATTCAGTTGAAAACATAATGCCATTGGTATGAGAACCGGATACAATGATTGCAGTATTCATAAGGATTAATTTGTAAGTCTGTAATGTTGTTCATACAGAAATAATTTACGTTTTAGGTGTTGTTAATATATTGTACGTTTAGATGCTGTAAATATGTCAGTATTGTATGTTTTAGTGCCAAAGTAAAAGTACGTTTTGTAGAACCACATTTTACATAAAATGTGTACAAATTCTCATGAGATCGGGCTGCATTAGGTGTGATGCAACAAGCTTTGCAAACTTGGATTTGGGAATTTTCTGCAATACTTTTCTTCAGATTGATGTGAAAAAATTGAATGATCTATTTAAGTACATATACATACATTAAATTTATATTAAATTTTTCACAGTTCATTATCTCAACAACAATACTTATAACAAAAAAATATATTTTTTAAACTTTTACACAAATTGCATGTTGACTACATTTTTCAAGATCAATCATTGAATCCTTCCCATTCCCATAATTTTAATTTTTACATTTTATTATTTTTGTGTTGTTAGTCTGTATATTTGTTTGTAAGTATTTTAACCGCATTTTACACTGCATGTCCCAAACAGAGTTGCTGTGAAATAAAACAGATCATACATAATTCATATGTTGAAAGAAAACAAACTTGGCTTTTTAAGAGTTTTAGGCCGTATTTTGTACTGCTAAAGCTCTTTTATAATATTGTTTTTAACCTCTGTTTCAGGTTAATAACAATGGGGATTTGACATTTGATGGGCCTCTTTCACAGCCGAAACCCAGTAATTTACAGTCGCAACTCAACAGAGACATCATTGCTCCACTTTGGACAGACATGGACAACACTGTCAGTGGAACGATCTCCTATCGTCAGGTCACCAGTGGTAGAATCTTACTAGCAGCCACAAACAACATAAACCAGTATTTTCCAAATCTGAACTTCACTGCATCATGGCTGTTCATTGCCACTTGGGATAAAGTACCATACTATAACAACTTACAATCGGTAAGCTATCCACTAGGCTACTGTACTTACAGTACACACATCTGGTAGTTTCTGGAAATCTTGGAAAAGTATTTTTCAAGTAATTTATTTGTGTGTCCTGAAATGTATAATTCCAGTATCTTTTGGTGTCTCTAAATAAGATGTCTGTCTTTTTTAAAGCTAGGGTAGGCAGTTTCAGCGCTATTAGTGTCGCCTGGCAGAACTACAAAAAAAGTGAAGGCATGTCTTAACAGGTTGAAGTAAACTACTTTCAATAAAAGGTCCAACATATTAGGATTTCTTTAAAGGGGTCATGAACTGCCTTTTTAAAAATTATTTTGTACAGTTCTCTGAGGTCCACTTATAATGTTATCAGTTTTTTACATAAAAAAATCATAATTTAAAAGTAATAGGTTATTTTCTGTCCTGTTTTGACCCCCCTCATCAGAACGCTGTTTGAATAGGCGTGGTGGATTGTAGACTCGGAAGTAAACGCCCACTGCTATGATTGGCTAACATTTGTGTATGTTTGACAACCTACATCCTTCATAGATGGACGCTGCTGTGATTTAGGTTAAAAACACAAGAATACTCAGTACATATCAAACGATCTGTAATAACAGACAAAGCAATAGTGATCACATAATAAAAACAGTTACTCACACTTGTGTGGTGCGACATTACTGTCGGATCCAATATATTCCAATATATAGACCCCTTTAACTTGAAGTTCAGCATGTCGAGAAGAAACTCTGTAAGCTTGTCGTATGAAACCAAAACATTCCATCAAAATCTTGTAAAAACAATGCCAACATTTACACCGTTGTCTGTCCCTGTGTATTTTCACAAGTCTTTGAATTTTGGCTCACACTTCTGTAACGGAATCTGAATTTATTTTTCCACACTGGCTAAACACCCTCTGGCTCAGCCTGCTATAGTAGCCACACCCTAAACTCCCACTATTGGTGCATGGAGGTATGCAAAAACATAAGTTGACAGGCAGGTAGGACATCCTATCATTGCATTTCAACTGAATGCAATGATTGGATGAACATTTTATGGTCCTGAGCCTTCCACAGAAGACATAATAACTTAAGCAAATACAGGTAATTTACTAAATTAAAGTTCATTGAAAGTATGTTTTTTTACATATTAAAAGTTTGTTTTATAGCAAAAGCAGATAACTCCAACAGTCGTTTTTTGGCAAAAGCAGATAACTCCACATTTCATGTTTTAGAGTTTAAAAAAACACTTTTAATCTTTGTAATCTCCTAAAAAAAAAAATTTTTTTTTAAAGTGACGTTTATCGGTTTATCGGAACTCTTCATATATATATATATATGAGCTGTGCTTTATATCGCTACACTTTTGACAATAGATGGTAGACCTTTTTTTGCCAGCAAAATTGTGCTGAAATTTCACTAATGTGACTGCAGGTAATTTGGGTAAAAGAAAGAGGAAAGCCGTTTATGATTATTAAAGCACATTAAGTATGAGGATGATCTGCGTTTTATTATAGCAGTGCAGAATTAAGCATAAATACGGAATTATTCTCTGTCTATTAAAGATCATTTTTTGTTTCTGTAACAGAGTTCATCTTATCAAGTTGTTTTGGTCTCTGGTGGCTCTCTGTCTTTTGTCATGATGAACTATGGAAATATCTCCTCTACGGATCATCGGTTTCAGGTCAGAAAGAATGAGAATCATATTTCTGAACTCTGGAACTATTAGAGAACTTGTAAATATTATGTGCTGCCAAGCCTTTATTATTGATTTGTGTTTTCTTAGGCTGGCTATGGCACAGTCAACTCAACAAATTACTTTTCCATCCCTGTGCTTGATGAAAATAAGCTCTTCAACTCCAGCAATGTCAGTGTGTCGGGACGCTGGGCATTCCGTGTTGATGGTGGACCTCAGGAAGGTAATCCTTTGACTCTGTTTGATAGCATACAGTGACTTTTCAAAACAAGAACCACATCCGGGGGTGTATTCCAGAAAGCAAGGTTAACTTACCGTCACATATATCCTGAGCTCTCGGTTGATTAACCCAAACCTTGCTTTACTTGAGGTATGCTGGTTCCTAAAACACTTCTGAGTTGTAAGTTCAGTCAACTCAGAGTATGTTCAAGGTTAACACACAAGATGATGAAGAAGAGTTAAATATCTTTTAATTATCCATATAACAGGGCAAAATCTACACAAACACGCTAGCACAAACTGACGAGACCGTACATCAGACAGAGACAAGAGGGCAGAATAAGGCTACGTCCACACGAAGCCAGAGCTTTCCCTATCCTATCTTTTTTTCCCCCTCGTCTCAAGAAATATCTGCGTCCATATGAAACCACGAAACCGACACAAAACGATGTAGTATACATGCCAGACCAGTATGTGGCGCTGTAATTGTGCCACAGAGATACACTAAAAACGGAGAAGAAGACTTGGACTATACGCATAAACCTTGCCTATTACAAACGAACATGGAGCAATACATTTATTAATCTGTGTTAATGTTAGTTCGTCAATGACAATCGTTCAGTGTTTGTTCATGTTTTTGTTGCTGTTACGTGATGTAGCGGTGTCGGACTAGGGGTGACACGTGGGCTGATGACATCATCGTTTCAGAAAATATACGGATTCGCTGTCCACACGAAAACGCAAGGGTGGGTGCGTTCAAGTCATGTCGGATAGATCGTATTGACGAGTTGAACGCACATGAACGCCACCACAAAGTCGTTATTACGAGTGGAAAACTCGAAATTTTCTTTAAGCCCCGAGTTTCCGAGTTGGGGGCGTGTCAATGAGAAACATGGCGGAATCGATGGATGCAACGTCTGTAGTTGACGGTAAATTTTTGTTTAAATTGATAGTTTAGTGGGTTGTCAGTGACAAGTACTGAAGAACTGCATGTCTGACAGAGGGAGACTGAGAGATTGCCAAAGTAAAACATAAATCACAATACTTATAGGTATTAAGCAGTGACATTGTCAGGCTTTTTATTTACAAAAAATAAGCTTTTTGAATGTGGCAGGATTGTAATATAACAATTAATAACAAGTTTTTATGCGATACAGATTAAAGTGGCTTCATAAATTACTTTTTAAAAATATTAAAAACGCTAATTAACAGACCCTTGTTGTATTTTCTTGTAATTTATTAAAAGAAGGTACACCGCCATCTTGTGCCGACTAAACTGACTTGAACGCACCTGACGTCGTAATTACGACTTGTCAACTCGTAAGTACGAACGTCCCAGGAGGACTTGAACGCAGCATAAATACACATCAGGTAAGGGCTTAATTGATGAAGGGCAGGTGAAACAAATCAAATCAAGACACAGGAGTCACAGATGACATGAACACAACAAAACCGTGACACTGATTTTATAATAAGACATATCATAATGTATTTTTATTATAGAAATACATTATAAAAAAACATCCTGTTGCAAAAAGAAAAAAAAAATGTTTGAATGCAGATCCATGTGTGACATGACAATAAAATAATAAAATAAATATAATAAACATATTAGAATAAAACAAACCTTGCTATAATAGTGCTTTATAATTAATATTACTTACCCTTAAACATACTCAGGTATGTCACATAACCTGCTTTCTGGAATACCCCCCAGATCAAATCTGACAGGGCTGCCAACTCTCGCAGTTGACTCACGCAATTGACACTGTTTTCAAGCTCTTACGCCACATGTCCATTTTCTCACACAGTGAAATGCACCATTCAAACAAAGCAAGAGCACCCTTAGTTGAAACTGTAGTCATAGGATATTGGTGAAACTAATTTGCTAAATGCTCCAGTGCTTATTTGTGTTTGCACTTTGGAGAGCATCAAAATGTTCTATTTTGTGTTCTATTTTCTGTAACGATGAGCAATGTAGCCAATCACAGACATATCTGTTGATTTCTTGAACACCAATGATCGGCCATTGCGTTCAAGTTAGTCAGTTAGTTGGTTGCAATTATTTGTATAAGTAGTTTAAATCTTGCAATTCTCTCACTGTACATTGCTATTTTTGTGTTGGTGAAAAGTTATGTGTTTTGCAGCATTGCAACAGTTACATAAACAGTTTACACAATTTTATGGTAAAAACAAAGTACTAGTCGTGACGTTAACTACTTGGCATGTCCAGCCAAACCCCTAAGCCCCCCAATCTATATATTTTAGTGTGTCCTCAGTAAGCACCATTTTTGAAAAGTACGCATGTGCATAAATGCTTATGATGTCAGAGGGAACCCACGATGAATCAAACATCAAATAAAGCAAAATGACAAAGAACAAAAATAAATAATGAAGTAGTCATCAGCTGTTATTTTCATTACAGCAGCATCTCGACGATCTCAAACTGATGAATTAGCAGAAGTTATTACACCACCACCTGCGCATGATGCCATTAACGACAGACCTATCCACCTTATTTTTCCCGGCGCGGCCATTTGTAAACTTTATGGGTCTGGCTTTCGGTCTCATCCGCTTCCAGCTATTCTTAGCTGTACGAAACAGCTCATTTTGCTGCTTGATATTGCAAATTGGTGTGTCTTACCATATTATTTTAATGTATTATCTTAATTATGAACACACTGGTTTTAGTGCAAACAGTTTTACCATTTACTGCACATTGTTATTCATCTCATTTTTTCCCTATAGCGGCTAAAGAACCAGAAGTCTCGCCCATAGGCTTACTTCCACGTTGAAGAATAAGGTGGATATATTTGAACAAATGTAGCGACCATGTTTGGCAAACAGTCGTGACTGACTAGTTAGTTTCTACAGTGATGCATTGTACTATGGTGGTTAAGCAGCAAATTAATACATTTACATAATACATATGCATTTTAGTACGTCAACAGTCAGCTCTTTTTTTGAAGAGTGCGCATGATGTGCATAAATCCGCAAAGGAACCCCAGTATCAAACATCAGATAAGGCAAAATAACAGCAAACACAAAAAAAAGTGAAGTAGTCATCAGGTGCCATGTTCATTAAAAGCAACATCTCGGAGATCTCGAAACAATTAATTAGCATAACTGATTACAACATGCATGTGACGTCATTAACGGCAGCCCTATATTGTTAAACCAGTGTGGTTCAGACGACAGAGATGCAACCATGTTCAGGAAACATGGTTAACATGGTTCAGGAAACGTGACTAGCTAGTTAAGGTAAGCTCACACTACACTACTTTTGGCTGGATTTTGCTGTCGCAGACAGATTTCCAAGGTCTGCGACAAAACCTACGGATAGCATTGTGGTCGCCAATGCTCTTTAAGTATGAGCTGGTCATCGATGTGATCTGAGCTTGTATTGAGCAGTCACAGACCCTGTGATATTTTCAGACATCGCCACATGATCTTGTAGTGTGTGCAATGCAGTGAGAAGGTGGAACTAATCCAGCCAATTACAGTGCAGATGGTATAAGTGGAAATTCTTGTAATCACTTGCGTGAATTTCTCATGTGAATTTATGAGAGAAAATGTTTTTCGCTGTTGGTCAGGACTGCCTCTTGACCAAATGTCTTGTAGTTTGTGAACCTCGTCGGTGTTGTGTTATGTAGTATACACGCTGCTATGACATGACAACAAAAGATGACAAGAAACCTTGTATAGTGCGAGCACCACATCAATCTAGGTAGTCTTACAGTGTTTTAGTGTGAGCTTGCCCTTAGTATCTACAACAATGCATAGTGCGATGGTAGATAACCAGCGAGTTATTTTATGGGAATCGCACCCCGGTGTGCAACTTTCAAATATCAGTGTTTCTCAGGAATCGCTTACTGCATCTTTAATATTGCAGGTTATTTATGATGTTCCTTTACAATTATAGGAATTTTCTACCCATATGGAAATGAGGATACAAAAAACCCTGCAGAGTATTTTGGAAGTTCACCTCTGATCCCTCTGGCACAGCCGTTTGTCTACTTTGGATTTATTTATAATCAACTACACGTAAGCAGCGTTGTCACATTTATGACACTGTACACTAAGTTTTTATTGAAACAACATGAGTAGCTTTCACTGTTTTGTTGTCAACAGGTGAATAACAAGGGGTATTTGACTTTTAATGGGCCGTTTTCCCAGTCGTATCCCAATTATTTTCCTGCATACTCAACTAGAGACATCATTGCACCATTATGGACAAACATTGACATTACAAATAAAGGAACCATCTCTTACCGACAAGTAACAGATTCTCATCTCTTGAATCGGGCATCAAAAGATATAAATCAATATTATCCAAACTTGAACTTCTCTGCTTCATGGGTTTTCATTGCTACGTGGGATAAAGTACCAAACTATATATACAGACAGAAAGTAAGTCTTCTTCTCGCATAGAAATTTGATTAAGAAACAATATCCCATGTTCTCTGTATTTATGTAGTTATTCCCTTTATCTTCCTGAAGTCAACCTTCCAAGTGGTTTTGGTGTCTGGCAAAAACATGTCATTTACACTTATGCATTATGGTCATATCGGCCCAACATATTCTGTTAGCGTAAGTGATTTGAAAAATACACTGAAATCAAAATATCTTTTTTTTATCACTATATGATAAGTGTTTGATTGTAACTAAACTTTTCGTCGTCTTGTATTTTGATTGACAGTCCGGCTATGACACAAGTGATTCAACTGATTTCTTTTCCATTCCTGCCTCTGACGTTACATACCTTTCATACACAAGCAATGTCAACGTCACGGGTCGATGGGTATTTCGAGTTGACTATGCATCAGACAACAACGGTACAGTAATTTAATAAATAAACATGCATGGCATTTTTTTGCATATCTTAATAATAGTTGTTTATCATTTGAAACATGTAACAATTCATTAGACCATTCATATGTAGTGAAATGTTGAGAATTACAAATGAATTCAAATCATAGGTGTGCTGAATATGTGGTGAAATGTTGAGAGTTACAAATGAATTAAAATTATAAGTGTGCTGAAAAATAAACTTGTATGCTTGCAGGACTGTTCTATCCATTTAGGAATGGACACAAACTAAACCTGGCAAGACAGGTTTATGGATTATTGAAGCTTTCTTTGCAGACACCATTTTCTTACTTCGGGCTCACATACAGTTCTGTTTATGTGAGGACACTCATTAATGCAACTGCATTTTTTTAAATCAATTTATTACTTATATTAGCCATTAAAAGTATTTGTCAACATGTAATATCTGTTACTTCAAACCCCTTTTAGGTTTACCAAAATGGATTTCTTACTTTCAACTGGCCACTGTTTCCTTCAAGTCCCCCAACTCTTCCAGCAAATATAGACATTGTTGCTCCACTATGGACAGATATTGATAACAGTGATGTTTACTTTCAAGAATTCAAGGGTGTCCGAGTACTACAGCGAGTTACAAATGATATACGTCAATATTTTCCTAATACAAATTTTAGTGCAAACTCAGTTTTTATTTGTACTTGGGGTAATGTGAAATATTTCGGCACTTCAGCACAGGTAAGATTAATTACGTTGTTTGTTTTCAGTTGTCTTTTGACTGATAATTTGATGTTTGTGTTGTTTTTCTTCTTCAGAATTCCTCTTTTCAAGTACTGTTGATCTCTGGTTCTGGATTGTCATTTATTGTATTTAATTATGGCAGTATTCCCCAAACTAAACATATTGCACTGGTGAGAAATGTTTTCAAATATTTTACATTTATTTTAAATATTCAAAATAGCTATAGCTCCTCTTATCCACAGATCTGTAACCAAAATGTTTGTAATCATTATTTAGGCTGGATATGACACTGATGATTCAACCAGTTATTATACAGTTCCTGTGTCTAACGTCGCTAACCTGACCCACTCCACAAATATCAATGTTAAGGGCCGTTGGGCTTTTCATATCGACACTTTGCCAAAAGAACATGGTAATATATATATATATTCAAAACACTCAGAATCCCTGTCAAAGTAATGCAAGCTCACCAGCTTGGCACTTGCAATATCCTTTCTTGTACTTTGGACGCAAATACCACAATATATATGTGAGATGTTATGCTAAACATGGTACATTTGAAATACACTGATATACAGTTTTACAGTTCATGTTACTTCAGTTAAATGTTCAAATCTTCACTATAGGTTGACAATAATGGACTTTTGACGTTTGAACAATTTTATGAAAGACTCCCCAAGGCTTTCCCTGCCAACTCTAATAGAGACATTATAGCTCCACTCTGGGGAAAGTTTGACTGTAGCGTCAGTGGAAACATCTCCTACCGTGTAGTAACTCGAGGCCGTATTCTGGACCGGGCAAGAAATGATATCAAACAGTATTTCCCTCAGTTTGGATTCTCAATACATACAGTCTTCATTGCTACTTGGAATAGAGTGCCGTACTTGAACAGCCCCACAACGGTATGTAGATTGAAAGGTTACATAATCTTCTTCAACCTAAGTTTAGTATAAATCTAGGCAGAGATTGAAAATGAGTTTTCCGTGCTTGATAATATCACTTAATAATCACTAAAAGGATTGCATACATTTAGCTTGAATGAGATTTGTTAATAGACCATTTATAGCTTTTTTTCCCCATTGAAACCATTTTTCCTAGGAATCCTCCTTCCAAGTTGTTCTAGTTATCTTCAGAACTCTTTCCTTTGTCATAATGAACTACGGAAATATCTCCTCAACTGACCAAAGTTTTCAGGTTGGACAGAATAAGAATCTTGCTACAAAATTTTGAGATTCAAATTAAATTAATGGAACCCTAAATGTGTTTAGTGGAATTAGTAAAAAAAAAAAATTCCAAACATCATCATATTATCTGGTCATATACATTTCATTCATTAAATTAATTAGATTTTTTCTTTTTTTTATTTACCTGCAGGCTGGTTATGACACAATAAACTCAACAAATTATTTTTCAATCCCCGTGACTGATGAAAATAAGCTATTTAGCTCCAGCAATGTCAATGTGCCAGGACGCTGGGTATTTCGTGTTGATGGTGGACCTGAGGAGGGTAACGTTTATATTAAATATTAAACATTATTAAACAGTGTATATTAAACACTGCTTAATATAGACAATATCACATTATTTGATCAATACAGTGGGTATAGAAAATAATCACCCCCCCTTTAAAATAATCACATTTTGTTGCTTTGCAGCCTGAAATGAAGACGGACACAGTTTATGTTTTATCCAGCTGTATTTACTCAGTGCAACTTATAACATCCAAGTGAAACATATAACACCAACATGTCAGAAAAAAAAAATGACTGAGTTGGATAAAGGATCACCCCCTGCTAAAAATGACTTGTAAACTCAATCAGGTGTAGCTAATCACCTTCTCAATGGCACACAAAGCCATTTGACTTTCAACTGTGATAAGCTGTGCTCATTTTGATTAGCTCAGAATGAAAAGAGCTTTCTTGGAGCATTTCAGTCCTTGGTAGTGCAACTGAAGCAAACAATCAGCTATGGGTGGCAAGGCACTGTCAAAAGATCTCTGGGATAAAGTTGTGGACAGGCAGGAGATGGATACATAAAAAAAAATTCAAAGGCTTTATCAATGCCTAGAAGCACAGCGAAGTCTATTATTAAGAAGTGGAAGGTATTTGGTACAACACATACCCTCCCTGGATCAGGACGTCGCTCCAAACTGGATGAAAAGGGCCAGGAGGAATACAGGCACAAGTCAGGAGATGGATACAAAAAAACGTAAAAGGCTTTATCAATGCCTAGAAGCACAGCGAAGTCTATTATTAATAAGTGAAAGGTATTTGGTACAACACATACCCTCCCTGGATCAGGACGTCGCTCCAAACTGGATGAAAAGGGCCAGGAGGAATCTGAAGGAAGGAATCTCAACTTTGAAGCAGTTGCAGGAATTTGGTCATTGTGTGCATGTTACAACATCACAAATTCTCCACCAATATGGCTTGTATGGGAGGGTTGTATGAAAAAAGCCATTCCTCAAGAAAGGCCACATGCAGTCACGACTGAGCTTTGCCAAAACGCACCTTGAAGATTCTGAGGCCACATGGAAAGAGGTGTTATGGTCAGATGAGACTAAAATTGAATAATTTGGCCTCAACACCAAACGATATGTTTGGCGAAATTCCAATACAGCTCACCACTACAGTAAAGCATGGAGGTGGTGATATCCTGTTATGGGGGTGTTTCTCTGCAGCAGGGACTGGAGCACTTGTCAGGATAGTAAGGAAAATGGATGGGGCAAAATACTATCAAATTCTTGAGGAAAATCTGCTGAAAGTTGTCAATGGGAAGAAGGTTTACCTTCCAACATGACAATGACCCAAAGCACACAGCAAAACTGAGCACACAATGGTTGAAAGAGAAAAAGGTGAACCCTTGCATGGCCTAGTCAGAGCCCAGACTTAAACCCCACTGAAAATCTGAGGAATGACTTGAAGACTGCAGTCCACAAACGCTCACCATCAAATTGAACTGAACTTGAGCAGTTCTGCAAAGAAGAGTGGGCAAATATTGCAAAGTCTAGATGTGCAAAGTTAGTAGAGACAAATCCCAACAGACAAAAGTCTGTAATTATAGCAAAAGGTGGTTCAACAAAATACTGACACAAGGGGGTGATCCTTTTTCCAACTCAGTGATTGTGTTTATTTTTATTTTTTTCTGACATGTTGGTGTTCTATCTTTCACTTGGATGTTATAAGTTGCACTGAGTAAATACAGCTGGATAAAACAACAACTGTGTCCGTCTTAATTTCAGGCTGAAAAGCAATATTGTAATATTACATGAAAGAAAAATGTAGTCATTTGGACGCTTATAAAATGTCCTCCTTAAAATCTTTAAAAACTCATAATAATATTATTGGGAATATTAGGGATATTCTACCCATATGGAAGTGTAGAGGATGAGATGAGCCCGAGGTCAGATGATGGAAGTTCTCCACGGATTCCCCTTCTGCAACCATTTGTGTACTTTGGACGTGAATATGACAAAATATTTGTAAGAAGCATTGTGATATTCATGACATTAATATATATTCCACATAATTGATGTTACTTGAAAATACTGACAACTGGTTTTGATCTTACAGGTGAATAATAATGGAGACCTGACCTTTGATGAGCCATTTTACGGGTATAATCCCTATTATTTTCCTGCATACTTGAATAGACACATCATCGCTCCACTGTGGACAGACATTTATAATTATGAGAAAGGAACCATCTCTTACCGACAAGTAACAGATGCTCATCTCTTGAATCGAGCTTCAAAAGACATAAACAAATATTTTCCAAACTTGAAATTCTCTGCCACTTGGGTTTTTATTGCTACATGGGATAAAGTACCATATTTTGAAAACACTGAGGCAGTAAGTTTCTCTTTCAGTTAGCATGTTAACTTTTGTTGCATAGTATTTTCATTGAACTGAACTTAATGGAATATCCAGAATGATGCTTGTATTAATGAAGAATTCCCGGTCTCTTCCAGGAGTCAACCTTCCAAGTGGTTTTGGTGTCTGGCAAAAACATGTCATTTACACTCATGCATTATGATTATATCACTTCCACCCAAAGCGTTGAGGTAAAGCAATGTGAAAAAATATGTCAAAAATATTGTGTTACCCCAGTTTATCATCTATAGTAGTGTTTTTGGATTTAATGGGATTTTGTGTGTGTGTGTTTTCTTCATTAACAGTCCGGCTTTGACACGATTAACTCTACTAATTTCTTTTCGATTCCTGTTTCTGACATTGCAAATCTGTCATACACAAGCAATGTCAATGTCATGGGTAGATGGACATTTCGAGTTGACAATTCATCAGAAAACAATGGTATATATGTTTATTCATGTAATGTGTCATTTACCTCAATTTCAGATATCTCAATTTGGTTACGCTTTAGATTGGGGAACACATATTCACTATTAACTAAGATATTTCCTTAATAAACTCCTAATTACTTCTAATTGATAGTAAGTAAGGTAGTTGCAGTAGTTATGTTGAGGATTGGGGTAGGGTTCAGGGATCTAGAATATGATCATGCAGAACAAGGCATTAATATGTGCTTTATAAGTACTAATAAACAGCCAATATGCTAGTAATATGCATGCTAATAAGCACCTAGTTAATAGTGAATACTGTTCCCTATTCTAAAGTGATATCCTAATTTCATTATTTATTTTTCTCAAAACATATGCTTTTGTTTCTTACAACAGAGTTGTAACTAAGCCTTTAAGGTAGATATGTATGTAACATTTGCCTCTGTTTTGTTTTGCAGGATTCTGTAGCAAAATTAATCCCCAAGGTACATTAATATGGCATCAACAATTTGGTTTCTAGTTATACATAGTAATATAGTAAAATAATTGATATCTTTGTTTTCGATGAAATAATTGTGCAAATAATATGTCTGTAGCAGCATGTAGATTCAAATTGGCTCATGTACCATCAGGTTTTTGAGTCAGTTAAATTTTGAATGCAATTTCATATATAGCAAAAAAATATTTTTACCTTTAATAATTTTGATGTATATATCCATACTGAAAAATCAGATTCGCTATTGTGAATCTTTTGAATTGACATGACTTATCAGTCAGATCAACTTATAAGTCACTTAATATATGTATCAAAAACAATAAGAGATTGAGAGATTCATGAGTGATATTATATATATATATATACAGTATATATATATTATACACACCCACCTACTGTACAGTGTTGGAGAAAGTTATTTTTAAAAGTAATGCATTGCAATATTGTGTTACTCCCTAAAACATTGTTACTCCCTAAACTAATTGCATTACTTAGTTACTTTTTATAGAAAGTAATTTATTACATTACTTTTGTGTTACTATTTCTCAATTGGGCTGGGCTTGCTTGTCTGTTTTGAATATGAAAAAGTTCAATTTTTGGCAAATTCAGCAATAAAAAATGAAACATTTGTTAAGAAGATGGGATTAAATACGTAAAGGATATTTGTGTTATATTTAATTATCACAGGTTTGCATCATATTCTGAGTTTGCATTTCACTGTTTTTATTCATTTTGAGGAATACTGAATCCATTTTTGTGCAAGTGAGATGAGTGAATGCATATTCACATTTAGTCTAGAACTACAATTTACACAGTGCACACAACTCCTCTGTACTTACCCCCAATTTCTCTCAACATGGGGACAGGAGAGCTGTCTGTCAAAAAAATGGGAAAACTTAATGGGGAAAAAGTAACTCAGATATTTTCTTGAAAATTAAAAAGTAATGTGTTACTTTACTAGTTACTTTTAAAAAGTAATCTGATTATGTAACTCGTGTTACTTGTAATGCATTACCCCCCAACACTGTATATACACAAGTTTAACAATCAGCTATGAAAATATGTATTTTGCTTGGCCGCCTGAAAACAGCAACACAAGTTCAGGAATTAAAAATATTTTATGTTATGTGTGATTGGAAAGGATGACTTTTTCATCATGCTTGTTAGATTATTTTGCATGAGTTATTACAAAAACTGTACATTTTGAATCAGGAACTAAACTTGGGTCCTCCTCCTCCTCAAAAAAATAAATAAATAAATAAATAGTGCATGAAGCCCTCTGTAGTAGTAGAAGTTCTTGGGTAATAGCCTACATCATTGTCTTTTGTGTTAGCTTCCTCAGATGATGTTTCTAGTGCTCTGATATGTGGAAGAACCTCAGTTACCACCAGCAGCAGGATAGTAGGAGGTCAGAACGCTTCAGCTGGGCGCTGGCCCTGGCAGGCTAGTCTTCTTCGGTTAGGCAGGCACATCTGTGGAGGTTCTCTTATCAACAAAGAGTGGGTGCTGTCTGCAGCCCACTGTGTTCATGGGTAATCTCATTCAACTACTCGCAAATTAATACCTCAACATTCATAGATGCTTTGAGTAGCTTAAATTTTAATTGAGGAATTTATTTAACCCTATAAAGCCTACAGTAACATATTTGATATGCTTATTTCTATGGCCTCTTAATTATCAACATGATCAAAACCTGACAAACCTGTTGCACACAATCTACTATATGCCTTCTGTCGCCTGATTGACGTTTTAAGCAAGTAAAAGTTCTTCCCAAAAAAACAAAAAATCCACTATCAGGTTGTGGTTCATTGTGTTTTTTTGTTATGAAATCTTTACTAATTTTTGTAACGTGAATGTAAAATTTTTTTTATTTATTATTAGTATTTCAAGATGAACACTTACTTGACTAAAGTAACTTAGGTTTACTTGATTATCCAAGCATCATTTTTTTTGCATATTAAAATGTATCAAATATGATTCATCAGGCTTTTGAGTAGAGTTTATTTGTTCATCTCTCAATCATCAATGTATTGCATTGCATTATATGTTTTGAAACCACAGAGTTTTAATCATAAAACATTTAAATATACTATATTAATATTATACGGTTTTAAATATCTCACTGGTTTATGTGCATTTCATCCTAATTTCTGACAATATATTCTGACTAACAAAATGACATATTTGTACTCATTTTGGGCTTCTGATTAAAACAGGTGTTTTCCTCCTTGAATGTGAGCTCCATATTCTCACAATATGAGCCATAAATGTATAAGCCAGATGCATCAAATACATCTGCAAACTTTTAAATATATTTTTTCTAAAGGTTCAATAAATTGCTCAATTAAAATAATAATAATAAATAAATAATAAGAGTAATAATAGTTAAAACTCTTCTTGATTCTTACTCTTTTTTTTTTCTTCCTCAGGTATCCCACAATTGATTTCACTGTAGTATTGGGGCAACAGACCCAGGAAGGCTTCAACCCCAATCAAGTATTCAGATATGTGAGGTTAATCATCAAACATCCCAATTACAATTTTACGAATGAAAACGATATCGCTCTTCTCAAACTGAGGTCACCCGTCACCTTCACTGACTACATCAGACCTGTGTGTCTAGCAGCTCATAACAGTGTGTTCAACAGCGGCACAGACAGCTGGATCACTGGATGGGGAAACATTAGCGAAGGAGGTGAGAATTCATTCCTGTCACCTCTTAGTTACATTAAAATCGATATGTAAATGGCATTATGAATTTCTCATGATAGTCAATGACTATGCAGAGTAAATAACAACTATGTATTTCCTATAGTGCCCCTTCCATCCCCTAAAGTTCTACAGGAAGTGGAGGTTCCTGTAATTGGTAACAGACAGTGCAACTGTCTCTATGGAGTTGGAAATATAACAGACAACATGATCTGTGCTGGTCTACTGGAAGGAGGCAAAGACTCGTGTCAGGTACAGAAACCCTCTGTTCAGCCCAAACATGTGTTTACAGGATAAACAATGAGTGCATCAAATGAGGAATAAATAAATAAATAGCTAGGCTTGATAAAAGTTGTGAGGTTCATGTCCAATCTTCAGATATTCAGTAATGCTGTCAAATGATTAATCGCGATTAATCGCATTCCAAAATAAAAGTTTACATAATATATACACTGCAAAAAATGTTTTTCTTACTTTATAATATAAAATATAAGAATATAAATGTATATACATGTACATATTTTCAAAATATATACTGTATGTGTGTGTATTTATATATACATAATAAATATACACAGTACACATATACACTGCAAAAAATGCTTTTCTTACTTAGTTTTTTTGTCTTGTTTCCAGCCAAAATATTTAAAAATTCTTAAATCAAGAAGGATTTTCTAGACAAGTAAAAATTGTCTTGTTTTCAGAAAAAAAAATGTCAAAAGTAAGTGAGTTTTTGCCTGAAGCAAGCAAATTAATCTGCCAATGGGGTAAGCAAAATAATTTTGTTTTCTGTTTGAACTCACTTAGTTTTGACTTGTTTTGTCTGAAAACAAGACAATAATTTTTACTTATCTAGAAAGTCCTTCTTGATTTAAGAATTTTTTTAGATATTTTGGCTGGAAACAAGACAAAAAAACTAAGTAAGAAAAGCATTTTTTGCAGTGTATATGTGTACTGTGTATATTTATTATGTATATATAAATACACACACATACAGTATATATTTCGAAAATATTTACATGTATTT
>NW_015647124.1:1956603-1973069 GCF_001515625.1 Sinocyclocheilus rhinocerous
TAATCTGCCAATGGGGTAAGCAAAATAATTTTGTTTTCTGTTTGAAATAAGATTATTTAGCTTACCCCATTGGCAGATTATTTTGCTTGTTCTAAGCAAAAACTTACTTAATTTTGACTTGTTTTTTCTGAAAACAAGACAATAAGTTTTACTTGTCTAGAAAATCCTTCTTGATTTAAAATTTTTTAGATATTTTGGCTGAAAACAGGACAAAAACAAAACTAAGTAAGAAAAGCATTTTTTGCAGTGTATATGTGTACTGTGTATATTTATTATGTATATATAAATACACACACATACAGTATATATTTCGAAAATATTTACATGTATTTACATTTATATTCTTACATTTTATATTATATATAAACATATCTAATATATAAACATAACATATTTTTCTTAAATATATACATGCATGTGTTTGTATTTATATATACATAATTGATGTACACAGTATACACACATACATTATGTAAACAAAAACGTTTATTTTGGATGCGATTAATCACGATTAATCGTTTGACAGCACTAATATTCAGAGATGGGTTTTTTTGTTTGTTTTGTTTTTTTTAGATACTTGGTAACAAACCGTTTGATTTTAATAACACATTTTGGCAAATGTGTATGTATTGTAATTATGGTGTAGCCAACATGTAATACCATACAGAAGTTTGGGGTTGGTAAGATTTTAAAAAGGCTACATTTATTTGGAAAAAAACAACAACAACAACAATAAAAAAAATCTTTCTGACACCAAATCTTTGAATGGTAGTGTACGTTTCTTTCTACAATTATTTTATTGATGTGTATTTTCAGGGGGATTCAGGAGGTCCGATGGTGAGCAGGCAGAGCTCTGTATGGGTTCAGTCCGGTATCGTTAGCTTTGGGACTGGCTGTGCTCGACCTGAAACTCCCAGAGTGTTTGGCAGAGTATCACGTTATCAGGAATGGATCAGCTCCTTTGTTTGCAGCGATCCTCCAGGTTTTGTGCAGTTTACCTCTGCTGGAGCTGATCCTGACTACAGTTACAGCTGTCCTGGTCTTCCTCCTCCTCCTCCTACTCCTTCTCCTTCCTCGTCCACAAATGAATCTACAATTCTATCTTCTGCAACGTCTCCTCCACGAAATGTATTGCTATTATGTTTTCTGTTGCTTGTACCAATACTTGCCTTAATTTTATATGCAATGAAACACCGTTTGGGGTCATGCATTCAAAGATGCATTCACTTGATCAGAAGTGACAATAATGACATTTATAGTGATACAAAAGTTTTATATTCCAAATAAATGCTGTTCTTTCGGAAATATTCAAAGAATCCTGAAAAAAAAAGTATCACAGTTTTCCCCCAAAATATGAAGCAGCACAACTGTTTTAACATTGGTAATAAGAAATGTTTCCTGGACAGCAAATCAGCGTATTAGATTGATAGTCAACAAAGCGGTGATAACAATAATGGGTTATGTACTCAGTCAAATACATTGAGGTAAAGAGTTTTGATCTTACAATATTTAGTTGTTTTCTTGATCTTTCTTACACAATTTTATTTCTTCATTGACTTTTAAATAGCTCTAAATAACAATTCATTTATTCCATATCCTGGATCCGATCAATAGTATATATTGGGAAATGATAATTTGTTATTTACTCGTTACTTCTAATTACATTCATATATATATATATATATATATATAAACATATTTGTCAAATATTTTTGTGCCTTGTGAAACAGCATGTATCTGTTTCTAACAAATGATGGTTATTTTACTGAATATTGATGTAGAAAAAAAATGTAATCACTTTCTATTCTATTTCCTATTCTGTTCATGTTTTATACTGTATATTTTTACACAAGATGTATATCTTTATGTGAACCAATTAGATGTGTATCTTTACAAATCTAATTTCACTTGGAGGAAATAATCAACTAGTCAGCTCTCCACAGATGACCACATATGGACAGGATCAATTTCAGTTGATTAAGTGTTTGTTTATTAAGTGCTGTTTTACTGTTCGACTGATATCTGGGTGGGCTGACAAAAAAATTACTTGTTTTTTCTTCTGTGTGTATCCTTTTTACTCTATGTAATTATTAAATACAACTTGTAACACTTTTCAAGGATATGTAATACACTTTAAAAAAAAATTCTGGTTGTGGTGGTATAATTCCTATAACAGGCATTATTTCTTATTTTATTTTTATTTATTTATTTATTTATATTTATTAATGAGGGGGGGGTGGAAGCCTTTAGAAAATGAAGAAAAAATGTTAGATTTCTTTACTCTGGAATAACCATTAATTCGACAAGTTGTCTAATAAGATTTATCTGTTTGAACATGTTGGTTTTCTCATCAAACACACTGCAAGTCATCTGGCTTTTGAGTGAATTTGCTGACTTGCACTACTTCTCATTTCAAATAGTTTCCTTCATATGTGCTGTAGTTTATAGGATTAGATGTTGCAGTAGTTGTTAAAAGTCTACTGAAAAGTGGAGCCTATATAAAGCTGCCGCCTCTTAACTGTCAAATACCGCTACAAACTGATTGGATGCTCCTAGCAGCTTAATTGGATTTACAAAGCCATACATGTTTGAGCCTCCAGAGCCAGAATCCAATTCCGAGGACCGGCTACCCGAGAATCAACCTCGTCCCTCTCGGTCTGCAACAGAATGGTAAGGACACCGAGCTGTTTCGTAAGTTATCGCAACCAGGTAATACGCATTTCCATGACGAAGGCATAGCTAGCTAGCAAACTGTAGTCTGTAGTAACTAACGGTACTGACAGTAACTCGTGATTGAGCGGGTGAACTGATGCGAATGTGCTCTTGTTATAATGTTAAGGGAGGGGCCATGCTCGATGGCTCCGGTGTGTCATCGACAGTTATTATAGTGTTAGGGGAGGGGCCATGATCGGTGGCTCCAGTGCGTCATCGAGTCACCATTTTAGCCCCGTCCAAAAAATCCTGAACACAGAATTGGTGAAAAACTGTTTAACGGTCTAACTCCACTATTCAGTACTACAGAATTCACAGTCTTTGTAATGTGTTTCAGCTATACATTTGTAACATTTATAATAAAACGTTTAGAAACAATTCTCAGAATTGACTATACAGGGACTTTAAGCCGATAGTACCAGACTAAAATGTAAGTCTGAGCTGTTTCAACTGAAAGAAATTTGCACTGACTGTTCTTAAAATATATAATTGCCTTTGTTTTGTCTCAAGATGCACACCAGTAATGTTTTTTTCTAAGGCATGTTTATAAAAATTACTTAAATGTCCTAATTGAACTATTAGGCTTAGTCTAACTGACTTAGTCTAAGCCCTGTCTGTGAAACCAGGCCATAAGCTCTCAAACCTTTACTAGCACCAACATTAAACAGGACCGGAAGGTTTCTTCTAAAATCTTACTCCAGCATTACTGAATGCAAGTTTGACAAAATAAATAAATAAAGTTAAAAAAAAAAAAAACTCCAAATGAGCTTGCTGGGAAGTGTTGTTTGTCAATGTCCCAGAAGCTCTCCATCGGCAGAAAACTTCAAATGTCATGAAGCTGCACACCATCTCTCCACAGTATGTGTGAATGGAAATGTTCCAAAGAGGCAGAAAAAATACCTTGAGGAAAAAAAGAAGAAGAACAAAAAATTGTTATAAAACAGATCCAGTCATTATAAATGGTTCAATTGAGTGAAAGCAATACAGTTGAAGTCCAAAGTTTATATACACCTTGCAGTATCTGCAAAATGTTAATAATTGAAGCAGTAAGATTTTAAGCAAAATTTAAGCATTTTGTAAAAAATAGCAAATTCTGCTCTGATGAAGCAGTTTATTCTACAAGGTGTATGTAAACGTTTGACCACATCAGCATCACCTAAGAGGTAAATTACCTCAGTCATCAAGGCAACATCGTAGTAGAATGCTGGGAGATGTCAGATTTCCTACAAACACCAGAATTCCTGACCACACCATCTTCACTGACTCTGGGCTTTAAAAATAGATAACATTTTTACAAAATGTTTTATTCCTACTTTACAGGGAATAAAACATAACTTTATCAATTACCAAAATATAGATAAATATCCCAAAAACCATGAAAATGAAGAAAGGTACCTTAATTTTTTTTTTTTTCTCATCTTGCCTTGCAGGCTTCTCTCGCACATCTTAATGAAGAATGCTTCTGTATTTACCATGGCTGGCACAGCAAAGCTGCAGCCCGCTTCCTTTGGTTTGTTACCTGTAAAATATATGATGATTAGAGGGGGATCTGTAAATGCACAGGTGGGAATATATTACTTGCAAATGGAAAAGATTCAAAGCATTTAGTCAAATCCATAGGGATAGTGACTTAATATCGCACTTTTAGAGGGTAATGTGTGATCAGGGTGAGCTGACTTGGGCAACAATTCATTAAAAACTTCTCCAATAAAACAATAATTTTAGCAATAAGAGGGTAGAGGGGTAGGATCATAAAAAATTGCAATTACTGTCCTGATGAAGCAGTTTATTCTGCAAGGTGTACGTAAACTTTTGACCACATCTGCATCACCTAAGTGATGAATTACCTCAATCATCAGGGCAACATCGTAGTAGAATGCTGGGAGATGTTCCTTCACCTTTCCCACAAACACCATAATTCCACTGACCACACCATCTTTACTGACATAAAACATAACTTTATCAATTACCTAAATATAAATATCCCAAAACCCATGAAAATGAAGAAAGGTAATCTTAAATTTTTTCTCATCTTGCCTTGCAAGCTTCTCTCGCACATCTTCATGAAGGATGTTTCTGTATTTACCATGGCTGGCACGGCAAAGCTGCTGCCCTCTTCCTTTGGTTTGTTACCTGTAAAACATTTGATGATTAGAGGGGGATCTGTAAATGCACAGGTGGGAATGTATTACTTGCAAATCGAAAATATTCAAATCTTTTAAAAGCCATAGGGATAGTTAGTGACTTGATGGCAGTTTTAGCTTGTAATGTGTGATCAGGGTGAGCTGGCTGGGCAACAATTCATTAAAAAACTTCTAACATCACCTCTTCAATACAGGTCTGTGATTCCACACTGTATATCCAGTCACAAATCTGTACTGATCCTGCAAAATGAATAAATAACTCCAGATAAGTACAAAAATATTACATATTACAAACACAAGCAGTAACTGAACATCTCACTCTTCAAATGCAAAAAGAAAAGAAAAGAAAATAATAATAATAATAATAAAAACATTATTTCTAGAGGTGGCTTATATATTGAATATTAGCCTACTGGTGGTTATAATATTGATTATGTAGATTAAGCTAAATATTACTAGATGAGATCTTTGAATTTCGTATTGTTAAATTTAACTTTAAATCTTTTAGTTAAAATAAAATATTGTATTTTCAGCAGCCAAATTTCTCCTACAGGTCCACACACACGATCACATTCCGATATAAGAAATTATAATGCAGTCATAGATAGGGTGACCAGACGTCCCCGTTTTCCGGGGACAGTTCCGGTTTTTGGTGTCCTGTCCCCGACTGGAGCTGTCCCCAGAAATGTCCCCGTTTTACAGCAAGTTCAAAACAACGATTATTTTCACCAACAGAGGGCGCTGTGAGCTACACTGATTACAAGTCGAGTGCCACTACTTTAGCCGTGAAGAACTTGGACTAGAGCAGAACGCTATTATCAATTATCAAAAGAGACACACTGTTATTGGTTTCAAGGTAGTCACATACTAACTATATACATGTTAAAACAAAGTAATACCAGAGATTGTCTAACTATAGGGAGATGAGAGGGTCTGTATTACTTACTATTGGAGAAAGCGTAACGGTCAACTTGGATCACATGTGCCTTCATAACCAATCACATTACAGTTATGCGACACTCAATTGTCGTTTACGGATACCATAGGAATGAAAGAGAAATGCTGTAAGCTGTATCCCACCTGTCGCAAAAAGTCAGTGACTTCTCTTATAAAACCGTAATTTTCTTCGGTGTAAACTCTAAAATTAGTTAAATCCAAAAGTGTTGCTTAGTGTAAAACATGTTGGAGATTAGCCAATAGGCTGTCGATTCATTAAATGATAAACTGTTTCCTTAAAAAAGCTGTTTATTGAGAGTAGTGAAGCCTCTCCTCCATTGACATCCTTTCAAGAAAAAAGGCCTCTGGTCTCCTTACCCACGTACTGGCAAACCGGAAGCGTTAGCATTAGCCGTTACGCTTTTTTGGCTAAAGGTTGCAGGCTTGCCTTCTAGTGGCTTTGTTAATACTGTTTGTGTGCACTTTATAACAAGGTATGATAAGGCGGGATTTTTTTGCACACAGTATTTAACATTCATCTTCATTCAACTTCCGCTGTCACAACTCTGATATGAATAATAATAATAATAATAATAATAATAACAATAAAATAAACAATTAAACTTGCAGAAAGCATATACTTTGTGGTCAAAATTAGCCTAAAATGCAATATTATAGGCCTGATTAGGGGTAGTAAAGATCCATTCCAAAAGCATAAACATAATTTAGAAAAAATAATTTAAAAAGTTGTTATTACGGTACTTAGTTTGTAAAAATGTTAAATACAGTCAGAAAATGTTACAAATATTTGTTAAATACAGTTTTATTTATCATATGTTCTCATTTTTATTGTTTTATTTTTTGTGTTTTTGTAAAGTCATAATTTTGTTAAAATCCTGTTTTGATCTGTTTACTATTTGCAATAGTTACTATTTACTTTTCATAGTATGATTTTGGAGAATTGTAGTCCTATTAATAAACTAGGGTATGTTTACATTTACATTTAGTAGTTTAGCAGACGCTTTTATTCAAAGCGACTTACAAATGAGGACAATGGAAGCAATGAGAATCAACAAGAGAGCAATGATATGCAAGTGCTATAACAAGTCTCAGTTAGCTTAACGCAGTACACGTAGCAAGGTTTTTTTTTATTATATAATAAATAAAAAATTCTTGAAGATGGTTAAGGACTCAGCTGCTCGGATTGAGTTGGGCAGGTCATTCCAACAGGAGGGAACATTAATTTAAAAGTCTGTTAAAGTTATTTTGTGCCTCTTTGGAATGGCACAATAAAGTGACGTTCACTTGTAGAACACAAGCTTCTAGAGGGCACGTAAGTCTGTAGTAATGAATTTAGGTAAAGGGGTGCAGAGCCAGTGGTGGTTTTGTAGGCAAATATTAATGCCTTGAATTTTATGCAAGCAGCTATTGGTAGTCAGTGCAAATTCATAAACAGAGATGTGACGTGCATTCAGTTGTTAACCATGTCAAAAGCAGCAGACAGATCCAGCAAGATAAGTATTGAAGATTTGGAATTCGCTCTTGCCAGTCTTAGGGCTTCAACAACTGAGAGCAAGGCATTTAACTCGGTTAAATGTCTACTTCTGAAACCAGACTGTTTGCTGTCGAGGAGGTTGTTCTGTGTGAGAAAGGCAGAGACTTGGTTGAACACAGCTCGTTCAAGTGTTTTTGCAATGAAAGGAAAAAGGGAAACGGGTCTGTGGTTCTCTAAAAGATATAGGTTAAGGGTGGGTTTCTTAAGTAGAGGGGTTATACGAGCCTGTCTAAATGCTGAGGGGAAAACACCAGTGTGAAGGGATGTGTTAGTGATGTAAGTGAGTGCAGGTACACCTGTTCAACAAGTTTGATCCTTAAACATCATTGTAATTACTAATTATGATATTAATATATGGAAACCAAAACAATTAAAAAACATTCACAAATATATTGTCCCCATTTTTTTATTTTGTAGATAAGCACAAGAGAGATTTCAGTGAAATTTTGATCACTGAACTAGGAAATGTCCCCGGTTTTCATTTCAGAAATCTGGTCACCTTAGTCATAGATTATAGGACACGATTAATTCACATTCAGAGTCCATATTGCGAGAACAAATGGCAAAAATTAACAATAAAGAAAGCTTATACCAAGATACACTTACTTGACTCATTATTTGCAGTACATAAACTCTCATCTGTAATCATCTAAACGCGGCGCTCCTTTGTTCTCCTCTTGTTTGATCAGCAAAGTTCCCTCACGCATCGCGATTACAGAAACATGGCAGACAGCGCATTTTTCAAACTCTGGTGAAGTAGTGCGCCGTCATGACGTAGTATTTTTGGCGCATACTCATTAAACAAAAGAGATACTTAAGGCATGGTTAAATGTTATTATTTCAAGTTTTCCATTTCTGTTCAAGTTGTTCTAACTCATTGTGTAGTTAGACCAAAAACTATGGTTAGACGCATTCATGACTCATTCACCTAATTAAAAGTCAATAATTTTTTTACAGTGTAGTGTAGCCTAGTATAATTAAAATAAAATGTATTTGAATCCAAATGAATTTTGTTTACATTTGTTAAACTTTTGTTTGCAATTAATGCAATTAAATGTGTTTAAGCGACTTAGAACAACATAATGACATTGAAAGTATTCTGTACACAGATGTAAAGTACAGTATATTACTATTAGCCTACATACTGTACAAATACAGTACTCTCGTAAATGACACTGTATGTCAAATATTATGTAGAAAATTAAACTTCATAGAGTTCATAGAGCAGGAGCTGGTGATGGGTGATGAAAATTTTATTGAAGTATCATGTATAATAAGTGTATTGAAGTTTAGAAGAAAAATAAATTTTAAAGGCATTAATGCACACAGTATGTATTATAGACTAAATACATTTAAAATACATTAACAAATGTAATTTTGGACAACACACTTAAGTTGAAATGTATGTTTAAGTAATACTTAATTAGACATTATTATACAGTGCATTTTTAAAAAGTGCACTTAAGTATGTTAAGAAATATTGTCATTAAGTACACTTAAGTTGCCTTTAATTTAAATTATATTATATTATCTGCAAGTGCACTTTTTAAAAAGTATACTTTTAAGATTTGAAGTACACAAAAATGCACTTTTAATACAATTAAGCACACTTCTCTTTCACATGGGTTATATTGTGAGATAATAGGTTATTTTATTTTATTTTATTTTTTCTGTGGTTCATATTAATTCCACAAGCTGTCTAATGAGGTTTATCTGTTTGAACATGTCGGTTTCCTCATCAACACAATTGCATGTTGTCTGTGTTTTGAGTGAATTCGCTGACTTGCACTGCTTTCACTTCTCATTTCAAATAGTTCCGCTCACATTTCCTGGTGTTTGCAGAATTAGATGTTTCAGTTGTTAAAAGTCTGAAAATGGAGCCTTAGTAAAAAAAAAAATTTCACTCAAACCAGTCAAGCACAAAGCTGTCCTGTAGCCGATTCTAACGTTTTCATTGGTCATAAATTACTAACTCTACCTTAGCCCTACCTCTAATGAAACGTAATGTGTGTTTAGGAAACATGTTTGAAAGCAGTCATTATTTTTGCTAATTTGTTAAGTGCACTGAAATCACACACTACAGATTTAAACCTCCCTGATGTAGTCATAACAGTATTGAGGTGTCAGTAGCAGTTTCTCCTCCATTTAAAGCATCAGGTACAGCAGGCCCTTTTATTTAATAAGGACATTACAGAGTTTGTTAACGGAAAGCTTATGATTATTGTACAAGCAGTATATCAATAATATTTGCAAGCATATGCATATAATAAGCCTCATTAATAAATTGGTCCTGGAAAATAATTTCACTTGCATGTAAGCCACATTTGAATCTTAAATACATCACTATTGTGGTTGATCTAAAGGGGTTGGTTATTTTTGTTTATTTTATATTTTGTGTTATTTTGTGGTTGGCCCCTCTTCAGGGCTTTCCTCTGCGTCCTGTAGCAGCTGCTTGTACTGGCTTTTGAAAAAACCAGCCTGAAAGGAAATAAAGCATATGCATTACAACATTGAAAAATGAAACCCAAGGTATGTAGACTGCTGAAAATGAAAGGTTTGAAACTAAACATCCAGTATACACACCTTATAGAGGGCCGCTGTGATGAGAGTCAGTAGCAGCAGTCCTCCTATTACACCTCCAGCGATCTCTTTAGTCAGATTCACCTCCTCATACACCTCCACTTGAGTATTAATCTACATACACACATACATTAAAACAATATTTCCTCTATATACCTATATATATATATATCCTCTATATATCTATAATATCATTTCTAAGTCGCTTTGGATAAAAGCGTCTGCTAAATGACTACATGTAAATGTAAATATTAGAAGATTTACCAATATAATATCATTGTGGTTGTAGGTATACATGGATTGGAAAATCTAAGATCTAGCATATGAACATTTACATTGCACATTATAACCGTACATTCATTACGTTAAATGTTCATTTTTAGGTTTAAATGTTATTCTTTTTCAAATTTAATTTACATTTTCTAACATTTCTGGATAATCTGTAAAGAAAATGCATTACCTGAACAGATGGTACAGTTTGTTGAGAATCAGAGGAAAAGAAAACATATTTGCTCTGGTCATAATCCAGAGATGCTGAACTGACCAGCTGAAAAACAGCTGCTCTGAGTCCAGTCTAAGAGAGACAGATCGTGACATAAAAAAATGAGGACACAAAAATATGAATATGTTGTCTATTTTGTGATATGAATTTGCTTTAAAAGTCGTAGACCTGCTCAATCCATCCAGAGCTCACATTGCCAGTTATATTATAAAGCATCCTTTCATTCTTTATGAGAGTGACGTTACAGCTGAACTTGACACACACCGCCACAGAGCAGTTCTGACACAAACACATCAGGAGAGATGGAGTAATGAGGTCAATGTGCAGAGAAGATAAAACCTTATACTTTACGGACTTGTTTATGTTAGATCAGAGAATGAAACTAAATCACTCACCACCACACGATCCTTTTTAATTACTTCGACAAAATCAGTTATGACAGGTCGCTCATCCCTCTGTTTCACACAGCCTGGAATCTAAAAGCACATACTCTAGTGTTTGGTTGTTTTTATTTTGATGAATGTGAATCAATATGGGCTTTTTCTAACACATCCATGCTTACCTGTATGTTTTTATTAGTCCAGATAGATTTATCTCCCAACATCACTGGTACTCTGATGAAAACTTTGAAACTTAGTTCTCTAAAGTCATTTTCAACCTGAAAGAGACCATTTTTAAAAAGACATTGATATGGAAAAAGAGACATTGAACTGTAGTTTTGGATCAGATAATCTTTATCTAATTCAATTTTGTGTTCATGGAAGCGTGTGAATTTCATTACAGTACCTTTAGTATCTGTTTGACTGGTTTATCAGTATCATTTTTCTGTGCAGTAAAATTAATGTGGAGGGTTGAATCTTCATGTCTTATTCAAAATAAAAGGAAAAATGTGTCAAACATTTATTTAATATTTTGTGTGTTTATACACACACACACACACACACTACTGGTCAAAAGTTTGGAATCCTTAAGATTTTTTTTTTATGTTTTTGAAAACACTTTACTCAAGGCTGAATTAATTTGGTAAAGTGTGCAGTAAAATAGTAATAGTATAAAACATATTATAAAGATCACAGAACCCTGTCTAAATCAAACATTAAATTTCAATTGGTTTTGCTTTAGAATTCCAGATTTTACTTTGAATATCAAGCGGAAACGTAACATCCATTGTCAAATCTGGGTGCCGAAACAAATCCAGTTGAGAATGTCTCTTATAGAGAACCAAAGCACTAACCTTATTAAGGCAATATAGATGGCATATTTGACACCAATGCTTTTCTCTCTGAATAATTCACTGGTTTGAGAGTGTTGGTCATTCCCACTGTAAGTGATGACGGAGGGTTTTGGTTAGTAGTAGTATTTCCAGTTATCAGTTTCTCATATGTGAGCAGCTACTCAAAAGCTCACAGTTGAGCGATGCAGATGAAGGTGGTATCTATCAAATGTGCCATACCTGTTGATTCTAGCAGTAAATTTGACCTGTTGATCGAAGGTGCTTTCTTTATCGATGCTGTATGAAATATGAAACACAGCCTAGAAGTGGACACAGAGAAAATGAGAAGTGCTAAAAACGCCAAATGCACAGGACAGTTTTAAAAGTGACCTCACCTGAGCATTGCCCTTGAGGATGGGTTTGCTTATGTGGCAGGTGGTCTCTCCAAATGTACCTTTTTGCTCACTGTCAAGAGATACACACTCCACTCTGCCCTGCTCAAACAGAAAATGATGCGTAAACATTCATTCAATAACAATAATTGTCAATCCAATTGCTATTCAAACCAAGGATGATAACTATCATGATATACTATAACTCTATGACAATAGGGAAGTCCACACCACAACTATAACGGTAATGACACAATATCGATAAAGAGGAACAATATCGATGGAATCAATTTCAGAATGATTTTTTCCAGCTGATGAAACATTGACAGCCAATCAGAATCCACCCGGCTTTAAAGGGGTCATATGATGCTATTTTAAAGATCATTATTTTGTGTATTTGGTGTAACAGACTATGTTGACATGCTTTAATGTTCAAAAAACACATTATTTTTCAAATACTGTACATTATTGTAGGTCCTCTATGCCCCGCCTCTCTCAAACGCTTCGTTTTCTACAAAGCCCCCTCCTTTGACAAGCGCAGTCCGCTCTGATTGGCCAGCTGACCCAGTGCATTCTGATTGGCCGAACACCACAAGCACTCGTCGGAAATGTATTGTGGCTGTTTCTTAACTTTTATAAGGAATATCTCTTTGAATTTGAGACTTTAGTCTTTGCAACTTTACAGATCTTCTTTATGCACCAAGAGCTTGTAACACTCCAAAGAGAAAGGAAAACTTGAAATCGCATCATATGACCCCTTTAAAGATCAGAAGACAACACAAACATAATAAACAGAACGTCATTGTGAAATGGTGTGGACGTTAATATAGTTATCGTTAAAGTTATCTTTATAGATATCGTTTTTGGTGTCTTTTTTCAAAATCATTCTGGCTTTACCTGTTTAGATGTGATTCTCCTGTAGGAAAGTCCAAAGGGGTAGTTGAGGGTGAAGAATGTGTTGTATGAGTTTTCTCCTCTGTTCTCTACAAACACTGCCACATCGATTTCCTGCATGATCCCAACATCTATATTGGTAGAACTGGATCACAGAAACAAAAGAGAAAAACATTTTTTATTGGAATGAAACAAGGTTGATTCCATAATTTGATATTGTTGTATGGAGCTCCTAAAGGGACATGGTGATTGTAAAAAAAAAATAAGAAGAAGAAGAAATAATAATAAGAAGAAGATTGAATTTGCATTCTCTTGCAAAACTCTTGTCTTTTGCGAGAAAGTTTGGCTTGTTTGCAAAATCTTTGTAAAGGAAATAATATGAGGTTGGAAGGAAAATGCTAAATTTCTCGGTGGAACGCAATACTTTTGCAAGAGAACACAAAAGTTTTGTGAGAGAACGCTGTCACGTTCTGTTGTTTGACTTTTAGTTTGTTTCTTCTTGTTTCCTGTTTCCTTGTCCCTATGTTCACTAGTGGTGGGTCATTCGTGAACGATCCGTTCATTGCGTCTGTCATGTGAAAAAAATGAACGAAAGACTCGGAAGGTAAAGTAATTATTTATGTTCCTTGTAAATTATATTTGGCTGTATTATAATGATTTCTTCATTCGGAATATGATCAAGATTGCGTAGGTGGATGTGTTCGGGGAATTTGGCTGTTAAAAGTATAACATTTATAACAAGGCTCTTACATGAACGAAATGTCTTGAATAAAGATTTGTTTAGACTGAATAAGAAAGTCAGTAAAATGATCACTAATGTTCATTCTTATCATCAGTTGTCGTGATTATTCATTGTTACTAATTAGAGCACACCTGTTTTGTATTGAGTTTGTTTCACTCTTTATTTAAGACCTTCAGTTCCCTCAGTTCATTGTCTGGTATTGTTTGTGTATAGAGTTACGTTGCTTCTTACCCTGGAATATTGCATTTGGTTTTGTACAAGTAAAGCATAATTAAGGCTATTATTTGCACATTTATTTGTGTTGTTCTTTAATGGAATACAGAATAACTAAATGTAAATATTTGCTCACCCAGAGAAACTGAAATCCATCCTGAGGTCATCAACACAAATGTCATCATGTCCACAATTTATCTCAAAATCCAGCTGTGGAATTAAGATTTTAAGATATTTAGATATACATGATGAAAATAAAAACATTCTTAAATCATATAAAACTACATCTCCTATTACACTAGATAGTAGATGTTCAGACATTTGTCAAAAAAAGTGTAGTAAATGAAAATAATACCATGTGCAATGCAAGAATTCTGTCATCATTACTATTGTTTCATTCCAATTGACTTTCTGTATGACTCTGTATTGACTATCATTATACACAGTAAATAGTGACAGAAGTTCCATTTTTTGGTGAGCTATACCTTTCACATTACATCTGAATTATACATCTGACGATGCTTTGAAATTGTTTTGCCTTCTCTTACATTGTGGTCTGTGGTGGTCTTTATCCCCGGCAGCAGTATTGGCCTTATGTTTTGCAATGTGGCAGATGGTAGACCCTCAAATGTGAATTTTAACTGATTGGACAATGAGTTCAGAGCATCTTCTGAGAAAGCCTGATGGGATACATATAAGATATTCATGTACCATAAAATCATGATTTTCAGAATTGTGTTGGCACATTGTTGCATCTTACTATAAGGTACAACACTTAACTATTCCCATTTATAATTGTTATTTCATTCAGCCAGAATAACAGACTTGGATATTTAAAAGTATGAGAAAATGTTTCAGACTTACGTCGATAAGGAAAGGATGACTTTTGCAAGTTTCTTCATAAAACCTTATCTTCATATCATTATTGTGGAAGCGTTTTTTGGGTGAGAAATATGCTCGATATTTCTGTCGCTTGGCATCCAGCATTATGGTGTAATTAATATTTGCTGTTAAGCCTAGATAATAAACATAAAACTGTCTTATAAATATATATATTTTTTTTTAAATCAGCCAAAGTAATACACAGATGACATTTTATTTACATTTTAAAAGTTTTAAATTTTAAAAAATGTAGTACTCTTTAAGTCAAAGACATAAGACTTTGAACATATATATATTATAAAAATACAGTACCATGTTTGCGATTAGTACTGTATTTGATCACAAATACAGTAAAAACAGTAATACAATTTAAAATTAATTAATTCATCAATTTAATTTATAATTTATTAATTTCTTTCCCAAAATAAATAAATAAATACTGACCCCAAAATTCCACAGCTGTCTCTGACTCTGATAATTTTATGTGTCTACTTACATGAATTCTCTCTCAGAGTGAATAAAACTTGTGTTTAAAGCTTAAGTCTGTGCCACTAGCTACATCAACATAAGTCTGTTTTCAGACAAGTTTCCTGAGCACGCCCCCTTACTGCCATTGGTTGGTCCAACCGATTGCCCCGCCCCCAAATTCACGGCACTGGTTGAGCCAATGCTGCTGATTTGGGATTATCATGTAAATATTTTGGTACACCACAGAGACAGTAAACTTATAGTTGTCCCTGCAGTTTAACCTGGCACAGGAGAAATTATCTGCACATTAAAAACTTTACACACTTTACAACATCAAAGAATATTTCTAATTTTGGACAAACCTCTTATGCTGTGTCTATATGGACTCATGGTGAAGCACACTTTCATGGTGTTTTTAAGTGACTGGTCTGTTTCACCGGTTGGTATTTTGGATGGGTTGTAAGTTACTCTAGTTTCCAAACGCATGATGGGTCTGGACCTGAATGATTCACATATAACACATATGAATGATCATGACTGAATCTGTATATTTGTATATTTAGAATTCTTTATAAAACAAAACACACCTGAGAAGCAGAACTGCTCCCATGGACCCAACAGCAATATCAGGAAGGCTGTCTTGAGTCTGGTCTAGAGAGGACTGACTCAACGAAATCCCAAAGAACCGCAAACCTGGTTGCACAGATGATCCAGCAATCCTCTGTCATCACATACAGTGAAGGAAAGAGGGAGAATGAGACAGAGGATTTCAGGGTGGAGGGTCTTCAGGTAAAACAGAAAAACAGTAACAGTTAAAGGGATAGTTCACCCAAAAATGAAAATTTGATGTTTATCTGCTTACCCCCAGGGCATCCAAGATGTAGGTGACTTTGTTTCTTCAGTAGAACACAAACGAAGATTTTGAACTCAAACCGTTGCAGTCTATCAGTCTTATAATGTAAGTGGATGGGAATCACGGCTTTGGGAGTAAAAAAAAACACTCAAACAAAACCAAATTAAACTCTGCGGCTCGTGACGATACATTGATGTCTAAAGACACGAAACGATCGGTCTGTACAAGAAACTGAACAGTATTTATATCGTTTTTTTTACCTCTGATTCACTGCAATGTCCGAACTGTCCTAAGCGTGTCCTGAGCGCGTCCTCGACAGCCGGTGCGTGACGCGTCTTCTTCTTCTTCTTCTTCTTGCTTTATGGCAGATCGCAGACTTA
>NW_015647124.1:1973698-1990335 GCF_001515625.1 Sinocyclocheilus rhinocerous
GCGTCTTCTTCTTCTTGCTTTACGGCAGATCGCAGGCTTATAAGTGCATTACCGCCACCTATCTCTCAAATGGACCATTGACACTCTATGTACAATCTCAATTAGGAGTGTCAATGGTAGCAAGCAAGAAGAAGAAGAAGACGCGTCAGGCGCCGGCTGTTGAGAACGTGCTAAGGACAGACAGTTTGGACATTGCGGTGAAAATAAGAGGTAAAAAACGATATAAATACTGTTCAGTTTCTTGCACAGACCGATCGTTTTGTGTCTTTACACATCAATGTATCGTCACGAGCCACAGGGTTTAATTTGGTTTTGTTTGTGTGTTTTTTTTTACTCCCAAAGCCGTGATTCCCATCCACTTACATTATAAGACTGATAGACTGCAACGGTTTGAGTTCAAAATCTTCGTTTGTGTTCTACTGAAGAAACAAAGTCACCTACATCTTGGATGCCCTGGGGGTAAGCAGATAAACATCAAATTTTCATTTTTGGGTGAACTATCCCTTTAAGACAGTTTTAATAGGCACTGACCACAAACAGGGTTCAACAGGATTTTTTGTTGGAATGTTGCTCTGTTGTTATTAATAAAAACTATTTCCAATACATTAAAGAAAATTATTTGTTTGATTTTTTATTTTATTTATTTTTTTGTCTTACAACAACTTGGGTAACAGGGTTGAGTAATGGTTGTGCTTGATGAACGTAGTCAAATCTATAATCAGTGTAAAAAAATTAAGAACATGCTTAATTTTAAATTAGCATCTCGGTTAATTTTAAATTACATTTTGAAAATATTAAAAGTTAAAATATCTAATAGTTCTCACACAAAAAAATAACAAGATTTGTGTCTCTAATGCTTTAAAAGTAAGTAACAGAACATGTTTTTATCCTATTTGTGCAAAGTTCCAAAAAAACGGGTTTAACTGTTAATTTGTCTCTTTTTTTATTAACTCTTTTCCCACCCATTGTACCTGTGAATATGCAGAATTTATTTGATCTACTCCTCCATTGAAGATGTAGATGCTGCCCTGTCCATCCTCCTCTAAAGGAGCTCCAATCAGCACATCCATGTAACCATCATTATTCAGATCTGCTGGACTGGCCAAAGAAGAACCAAACCGACCCCTTTGACCTGCCATTCCCACCAGCACCATACCCGAAAAAATGAAGTAAGACTATGAAGACAGACCAGAGAGAGAAGTAAACAAACAAGCAAATCAAATATCAATTTAAATCAGAACTGATTTTCAAAATTCTGTAAAAAATGTCATCCCCATCACTTACCCGACGACTGATGGTGTAAACAAACACTTTGCCCTCCCAATCAGGCTCCATGTATGTTGGTGCCGATACCAGCAGGAGGTCTGTTCCGGAGTCACTGTTCAAATCCACCACACAAACCTCAGCTCCAAAATATGAGCCAATCTGAGGCTGAGAAAAGAGAAGCAATGTAGTTTAACATACAGTCTATTTTGAGCTTACTTACTTTCACCTGCTGGTGCAATGTGCTAATATTTTCCAAAAATATCAGCTTTATAACCTTAGGGGGATCCAGTTCCTTTAAATTGCTTCGAATACTATCAATTCTTGAAACAGTTACTTGTCCCTTATGCTTGTATCTTGGTGCTCCCATGACTGCATACTTTGCTCCAAACATTGTCGCTATTGCCAAGGAATAACCTGTAAATAAAACAGACTTTAAAATATTCTGAGGTATTTGACTGATTTATTTTGATTTACACAAAGAAGAGATCTTACCTAAATAACTGTCATGCTCACTTCCAGCTTGAAAGACATTTAACTGATCATTCTGTTTGTACAGCTGATATCCACCTTTCCACTGGAAAGCTCCCACTGCAGTCATTATTATATCTGTCTGAGTGTATAATATTATAGGAATATTAAAAATAAATTTCTAGATAAGCTGCCTGTATTAAATATTAACCCTTGGTCATTCAAACAGAATCCTGGTTATCTTGCTTCACACGTTTCACAATTAATCCTGTGTATTCATAAACTGACATGCCACACTGTAGCCTACATTCCTAACCCCCGGGTTAATGTCCTTATTTGCTCATTTGCGGAGTCAGCATCAGTGATTGGATGAATGTGTTTACATCCCTGGGAGAATTTCGACGCTTTTGTGGACTGGGTGCTGGTGAACAATAAATCGGCTTTCCCCATCGGCCTCGCGGATGGGAGGACTTCACCAGCCCCTCTCCAAATCCAGAGACCAGCCTGCCACCACCCACGAGCGACACAACAGAGATGTTGCTTGAGCCCGCCACAGACGGAGAGCCCGAGCCTGCCGCAATGCACGAGCCAGTGCAAGAGGAAGAGACTGAGCCGACCATTGCCCCGGAGCCTGAGCCTTACGAAGAGTCTGACCAGGTGTGCGAGCCGGCAACATCATGGATTGTTGAGGGAGTATTAGTGGAGATCGAAGGCTTAGAGGAAAGCCCCGCCCACAACCCCATTGCCATAAATGCAGTGGATATGGCCTCTGGAAGCTATTTGAAGGAACTTATGGACATTTTGATGAGGATTTAATTGACTGGTTGGGAAGGTAATACCCAATGTTCTCCGAAGCACCTTCGTCTCAGCTGGTTCCGTCCAGCTCTCCTGAATATCCTACGTCTCCTGAGTCTCTGCTGGTTCCACCCAGCTCATGTTCTCCTGTGTTCCCTCCCAGCCTCCCTCTCCCGCCTCCTCTCCTATAACCAGCCAGTTCCTCAGCCATGCCTTCACTGGTTCCTGTCAGTCCCTCAGCTCATCCTCAGTCCGCTCCATCCTGTCGTCCGGATCCGCCTCAGGCCTTCCAGTCTCCAGCTCTGCCTAGGCATGAGGATCCCCTGTCCAGCCTTTGAGTCCCGAACTCCTCCTCGGCCCTCCGACCCATTGGCTCTGCCTTGGCTCCTTGCTCCCTAGTCTCCACCGTGGCCCGTTATCCCACTGGCTCCACTGGGCTCCCTCGTCCCTCTGGCTCCGCCTTGGTCAGTCATCGACCCTCCTTCGCCACGGGATTCCATTCCTCCGGCTTCGCCTCGTCTCTCCATCCCTCAGGCTCTGTCTGGCTCCTACTTCCCTCCGGCTCCACCTTTGTCCTCAGTCACTCTGGCTCCACTGTGGTCTTCTGGGTTCCCGCCTCCACCTCAGTTGCATGATCCATCAGCTCCACCTTGGCCATCCAGACCTCTGGTGTTACCCTGGCTCTCCGTCTACTCGGCTCCACCTGGGTCTCCACCTTCAGCGGCTCCATCGCTCGTCCCCAGGGTGTCGTCTGCCAAGTCAACACCTCCCTCGTCCTGGCTGGTCTCTGGACCAACATCGGGCTCCTCCTGCTCCTTGCTCCTCCCTGGCTCCTCCCACCGTCTTCTCCTCCCTGGCCCCTAGAACTGTCACTCCTTCTTTTTGACTGCCCTTCATCTAAACCTTGTCAACCTCCAGAGCCCCCACCTTCCGTCCACAGTTGGGAAGTCCGGGGTGGATAGTACTGTAACATGTATATTCTGTTCTGTTTTGGTTTAGTTTTTCTGTGTTCCCGTTTGCCTGAGTTTCCTTGTTTGTTTCCATGGGTTTTGATTAATTAGCTCCTCACCTGTTTTTACTGATTACTCCATGTATTTAAGCCCTTAGTTTCCCCCTAGTTCTTTGTCTGGTATTATGTTTGTATTGATGTTGATTTTTCCCCTGTGTTTTCTCCCTGGATTTATTAAAGTACTCTTTGGATTATATTCCTTCGTTGTGCACTGTATATTACTCCAGCATCGCATAACAGGTGTCACATAAGTTAATATAATTACATTTGATGTTAATGCTGCACTAAACCCATCCTGTGAAAACTCCATCCGAGATGAATCACCAGAGGTCTGGGTTCCTAGCAAATAAAAGAAGCAACAACACCGTTAACTTGTTGTTGATTATTATTATTATTATTATTATAAATCAACCCAATGCACAAGGTACCTGTACTCACATAACAGCTGATAACTTTAAAATGTAAACATTCTGCCAGTCATTCATTCTTTAATTTCTTCTGCAAACATACCTTCAATGGCAATAATGTTCTCTTTGAGTTGTTCACGGATACTTTCCAGCGCGTCAAAGTCAGTTACTTTGAACACATGCTTATTGGTGGGTAAAGATGCAATAATTGCCAGCTCCCTTGTGGCTTTGTCAATATCAAAAGCATTGCCAACCTAGGAAAAATGTAGGCATAACGCACCTCAAATATAATGTTTATAACTTCTGGCATAATTTATTCAACCTCATGTCATTCCAAACATATATGTTTTATTGTTCTAAGACAAAATAAGATATTTGATATTCTGAAGAATGTTTCAACTGTTTTTGTCTATAAAATGAAAAGTCAGTTGGGTCCAAAACAACACTGGGCCCCAGTGACTTTTATTGTATGGACAAAAAATAAAAATAAAAATGATTCAGAAGAAAGTGAGTCATACACGTTTGGAATGACATAGGAGGTGAGCAAATGATGACAGAATTTCCATTTTACATGCATTTAATTTACACAGTGAACAAAATCACTTTGAAAACTTAAAATATTTTGCAAGACAAACACATTAGGAAGGGCTACATATTGATCTTACCCCAATAGCATATCGTGTTATACTTTTTGCTTGTGCTTGTTGAACAGCTTCAGTCAAGAAATAATCAGTTGATTCGCCATCTGTGATAACAACCAGAATTTTACTGGCTGATGGTCTTGCACCTCCTTCACTTACAAATAGCTCCCTCCTGTTTATAGAAAATAGTTCAGAATATTAATCAATAAATAGTTTAATGATACATTTCTTATTAAGTTCACATATCACAGTTGTCTTAGTTTCTCTTTTTCTTTTTTTTAAGTGTTTTAAAATTAGGATGTAATTTCTTTTTCTGTGCTCAGTCTCATCAGATTTTCTGTCAGAAGTATCTCATGGTTAAATTAAATTTTAATGAAATATCAGCAAGCATGTCTTACACAAGTTGTTCTATAGCTTTTGCGGTGTTAGTCCATCCCTTATTTTGAGTTATCTGATTCACTGCATCTTCCCACAACTTGGCATTTTTGAAACTTTGTTTAAACTTGTAATGAATGTAACAATTTGTAGAAAACTGTGCAATGGCAAACTGTAAGACAGATAGATTTAGTTACTGATGCTATGAAAATTGGGGGTAAAAAAATCATACATAATCTAGAACATAATAAATGCATTGATTATCCTACCTGTGTATCATGGTCTAAAAAACTTTTGATCATTTCTATAACAAAAGCCTTCATCTTATTAAATTCTGCATATTTTACACTTCCAGATCCATCCATTAAAAAAGCAATGTCAATTTGTGATTTTGGGCATTCTGAGGTTAGAGAAACAAAGAATTGCATCATGTTTTCATCAATCTGAAGCTGCTCAGCAGCGATAATTGTGTCATATACAGTATGAAGACAGATTTGTTACAACCCCATTCAAATACCTCTCAGAGTCCTTGGCACAGATCTGCTCACAACATTATCTGAACTGATTTTAAAGCACATGCCGTTGTAAGTCGTTACGTCACAGTTCTTAGGTATGGTTGGACCACAAACCTGAGAGAAATTAAGATGTTATTTTCAACATGACAAACTCTAATCTGGACACTAGTGTAAAATTGGAGGTGCAAAATTTCATCATTTTGTCCATCTTTATGTTTGTCTGCAAGTTGCAGGTTTATATCTAACAATGATTCAGATAATACAAATACTAACCAAAACCATGCTGATGTCCATACTTTTTTACATTAATACATGCACCAAATCTAGCATTTTTCTTTCATGTTTTTGGATTACAAATGTTAGCATTTTTTTAGGCTATCATAAAAGAATTTGTCTTAGTAATGTATAAAAACGGCACTAATATTTTATGTTCTCACTTTGACAGGGATTGTTTAACATACGACCCCAATTCCAAAAAAGTTTAGCAAAATGCCATAAAATCAAGAATATGTGATTTGTTCAGTCTCTTTAACCTTTATGTAATTGACAAAAATACATAGAAAATATTTCCAATGATTTCACTGGCCAACTTCATTGAATTTTGTAAAAATGAACAAATTTGGATTTTGATAGCTGCAACACACTCCAAAAAAGTTGGGACAGAGCCATGTTTACCATCTTCATATCATCTTTCCTTTTAATTAATGTTTAATCGTTTGGGAATTAAGAATGCAAATTATTAGTTTTGAATGCAAAATTTTTCCCCAATGTAAATGTAAATGTTTATAAAGGCATTCATAAATGTTTAGTAACCAGTGTTGGGAAGGTTACTTTGGAAATGTAATAGGTTAGCCTACAGATTATAAGTTATACCCTATTTAAAATGTAATAAGTAGGGGTGTGACGATATTCAAACCCAACCGAAAAAATGCGATTCACCACCCACGAAACGGGTCTCGTCACGCTTGTCATGTGACACACATCAGCCACAATAGCACTGTATAACTGATGTAGGCTTGTTTTATTTATATTTTCCTTTTTATTTAAAATATTTAGATGTATTTTTTTATTTTCTTTCCTTTTCTTTACTTACTGTGTTAAATTTAAGTTCCAGCTATAATATTTCAATTTGAATACAGTTCATGTAAGGTGTTATTTGCAAGGTATATATTCATAAACATTTTGTGATCAAGCACTGCAGACAAATTTCTTTTCAGGTAAAGTGGGCCAGCTGGTCTGTTAAAGTGGGCCATCCCTTATATTTATCAAAACTTATTCTACATCTTAATTAAAAACACATGGGCCGTTTCTCAATATGCGTTCTTGTCTGTACTTGTGTTCTTGTGGACTTGTGAAACGTCATCAATCGTCGCCCAAGTACTGTTCCAATTCAAAGTTCACATCTAGCCAAGTACAGTTCAAATCCTCGGATGTGTTCTTGCTCCACCCCTTTTATCAGAGAAAGGAAAACTTGAAATCGCATCATATGACCCCTTTAAAACTCAAATCTGCGGTTTATTTATAAAGATTTAGAAAATTTGCTTCGCCGATTTTGGAGACGTGAGATCCACGCGATCAGCGGGGCGCTCAGTGCTCATGTTTCCCGACGAGAGCAGCCTAACCTCGGCTAGTCCTTCTGACATTTGCCGCTGGCTCTGATGTCTCTGTAGTAGTTAAACATGAGGTAAAATTCGTTTTAGGTAGCTTATATCTAACAGGTAATCTTTGGTCTCATCAATCTATTATTTCTTGCAGGTCATATCTTTAATTGTGTCCATATTTAAAAATTTATGCATGTACATTTTTCTCCTCTCATCCTTTCTTCACTCCACAGAATGAACTTCATACCTCGACTTCCTTTCAATTCTCTCTTTCCTTTCTTCAATCTCTAACTTGAATTTCCTGACCGCAGTCTCATTTCTGTTTTCTAAAAAAGTAATTTATAGATGTCAACTATAAAATAACCAGTGAATATCAATTTATTTAATGAATTTGGGTATGATTACTGAAGGTTAAAGGTCGGCCCACTTTATCTAACACATTATGCCAAAGTGGGCCAGCAATATTTAAACACCTTACAAGAAAACTAACAATGTTATTCTTTCCATTTTATTCCCTGTTTACTGTAGTAACAAACAAAGCAGGAACTATCCCAAAAAAATATTTGTTTCCATTTAGTGGACAACTTATACTTATACTTTTATAATGGCTATTATTGTTCATTAAAACTGACGTTTAACAAAAAAGGTAGAGTTGTGCTTGTCATTTCATTTTATGATAACAACTTGTTAAATAAGCAAGCAACATGCTAGTAAACTTGCTAATAATGCTAACAAAATGTTAACACCATGCTAGGTGTCATGCTAATCATGCTAGAAACATGCTAGCAACTTGATAAACATTCTAACAAATTGCTAGTAACTTGCTAAACATGTTAGAAACATGTTAGCATCATGCTAGTAAAATGCTAATCATGTTAGAATCATGCTAGCAACAAGTTATTAACTTGGTAATCATGTTAACAACGTGCTAGTAACTTGTTAATTATGCTAGAATCATGATAACAACATGCTTGTAACTCGCTAATCATGCTAGAAACAAGCTAGCAACTTGTTAAACATGCTAGAAACATGCTAGCATCATGCTAGTATCATGCTAATAATGTTAAAATCATGCTAGCAACATGCTAGTAACTTGTTAATCATGTTGACAACATGCTAGTAACTTGTTAATCATGTTAACAGCATGCTAGTAACATGCTAATCATGCTAGAAACATGCTAGTAACTTGCTAATCTTGGTAACAAAATGTTAACACCATGCTAGTAAAATGCTAATCATGTTAGACTTCCTTTCAATTCTCTCTTTCCTTTCTTCAATCTCTAACTTGAATTTCCTGACCGCAGTCTCATTTCTGTTTTCTAAAAAAGTAATTTATAGATGTCAACTATAAAATAACCAGTGAATATCAATTTATTTAATGAATTTGGGTATGATTACTGAAGGTTAAAGGTCGGCCCACTTTATCTAACACATTATGCCAAAGTGGGCCAGCAATATTTAAACACCTTACAAGAAAACTAACAATGTTATTCTTTCCATTTTATTCCCTGTTTACTGTAGTAACAAACAAAGCAGGAACTATCCCAAAAAAATATTTGTTTCCATTTAGTGGACAACCTTATAATTTAGAAATGAAAATCATGTGTCAAAGAGTTTTCTACCTTTCATCATAAGGCAGTCCTCCTTTAAAATGTGGCCACACCCACCGGTGTCATATTGCATCAACCAAAACTATTTTATCATTTAGAGAAATAGTGTCCCTTTAATTAAGAACCATTATGCTAGAAACATGCTAGCATCATGCTAGTATCATGCTAATAATGTTAAAATCATGCTAGCAACATGCTAGTAACTTGTTAATCATGTTGACAACATGCTAGTAACTTGTTAATCATGTTAACAGCATGCTAGTAACATGCTAATCATGCTAGAAACATGCTAGTAACTTGCTAATCTTGCAAAACATGTTAGCAATATGCTAGTCATGCTAGAAACAGCCTAGCAACCACCCTAGGGTGCATTATGCTCTAAAAAAGTGTAAACCCATTGAGCACAATACAATCAAGCTTAAAGCCCACTTCACCTGAATTCACCTACCCGATATGGATGTCATGCCATAAAATATTTTTAATACGACTGCCTTTGTATTTAACATGAATTTAATAAACACATTGTAAGTTACTAATTATAACACTTTCATTGTACAGAAAGAGCAAAGAACATTTACATTATCAAAGAACATTTTCACTGACTTCAGCCAGAGTTCAAGCTCAAAAACTCCAATTATAATCACTGTGAAATGAATCTCTTACTTACATCGTTCGCACATCTGCACTCATCTGAACGCCTCTGATTGGTCATTGCATTCATAAGCTCAACAGAATCGTGTGTGATTGGTTATAATGTGCAGTGCTGTAAAAACGCATCTGTCTCTGGCTCAACGCCAGCCAAAGCGCGAACGCAGATTTTAATTTAGCAGCTGCTGATGTGCCACACTGAGCGTTCTAAACACACCAGTGTGATCGTGTCAAATATAAAAAAAATACAACATGCTAGTAACTTGTTAATCATGTTGACAACATGCTAGTAACTTGTTAATCATGTTAACAGCATGCTAGTAACATGCTAATCATGCTAGAAACATGCTAGTAACTTGCTAATCTTGGTAACAAAATGTTAACACCATGCTAGTAAAATGCTAATCATGTTAACAACATGCTATTAACATGCTAATCATGTTAACAACATGCTAGTAACTTGCTAATCATGTTAACAACATGCAAGTAACATGCTAACCATGCTGGAAACATGCTAGCAACTTGTTTAACATGCTAACAAAATGCTAGAAACTTACTAAACATGTTAGAAACATGATAGCATCATGCTAGTAACATGCTAATCATGCTAGAATCATATTAGCAACATGCTATTAACTTGCTAATCATGTTAACAACAGTAACTTGCTAATCGTGTTAACAGCATGCTTATAATTTGTTAATCGTGCTAGAATCATGTTAACAACATGCTAGTAACTTGCTAATCATGTTAGAATCATGCAAACAACTTGTTATGCATGCTTGAAACATGCTATCATAATGCTAGTAACATGCTAATCATACTAAAATCATGCTAGCAACATGCTAGTAACTTGCTAATCATGCTAGAATCATGCAAGCAACTTGTTAAACATGCTTGAAAAATGCTAGCATCATGCTAGTAACATGTTAATCATGCTATTAACATGCTAATCATACTTAAAATTATGCTACCAACATGCTAGTAATTTGTTAATCATGTTAACAACATGCTAGTTACTTGCAAATCATGCTAACAACATGCTAGTAACATGCTAATCATGCTAGAAAAATGCTAGTAACTTGCTAATCATGGTAACAAAATGTTAACACCATGCTAGTAACATGCTAATCATGCTATAATCATGCGTCTGCACTTGTTGTTTCTGATGAGAGCAGAATTCAGTCAGCGAGCGCGGCAGTGAACAAAACACTGGTGTTTCAGCGATGACTCATCTGAACGCCTCTAATTGGTCATTGCATTCATAAGCTCAAAAGAATCGTGTGTGATTGGTTATAATGTGCAGTGCTGTAAAAACGCATCTGTCTCTGGCTCAACGCCAGCCAAAGCGCGAACGCAGATTTTAATTTAGCAGCTGCTGATGTGCCACACTGAGCGTTCTAAACACACCAGTGTGATCGTGTCAAATATAAAAAAAATATTATTTGACTATTTTTTGTCTTTTTTTCTGCATCATGAATGGTCTGTAGATTGTACACACACAAAAATCTTGTGTGTTTTTTGCGTATTTCCCATTCATTTCCAATGGCGGTCATTTTTGACCGCGAACAACACAAGTGTGACTATTTTTTTATGACCATTCAGCTTTTTCAAATCTATTCCACATTTTTTTTATTTTGTAACAAAATGTTAACACCATGCTAGTAACATGCTAATCATGCTATAATCATGCTAGCAACATGTTAGTAACTTGTTAATAATGCTAACAACATGCTAGTAACATGATAATTGTGCTAGCAACATGCTAGTACCATGATACTTGTGCTAACAACATGCTAATCATGCTAGAAACATGCTAATCATGCTAGCAACATGCTAGTAACCTGCTAATCATGCTAAAAACATGTTAGCAACATGCTAGTCATGCTAGAAACAGCCTAGCAACTACCACAGGTACCCTAGCAATATGTTTTATACCTTTTATACCTGTTTATATCTGTTTTTCTGATAGACTGTATTGCCTTGAAAACATTCAAACTTTAAAACTATTTTAACTTTAAAACTACTTCAAACTGAAAACGTTCAGACTGCAAGCTTTTAAAACTCTTTCAAACTTTCTAACTAGGCTTTTTCAAGCCAACTTAAAGTTTGTCTACAAACGTTTCAATCTAGTTAACACATATTATCAAACACACATATTTAACCACAAATTTAACAAAACCAAAAATATATAACCTATAGGTTATGAGTAAAATAAATCAAATCACATCTTAATACATGTGTGAAATTCCAAACAACTGATAGAACATGTTGTGTTGACATTACATTTTATGAAATCTGAAAATCAGAAATTAAGAAATCAGAATATTGATAAAAAATTTACTCTACAATATATTAAAGATGTGACTATAACACAAGCAACAACAAATAGGTTAAAAAAAATAAGAAGAACATTTAAAATGGTAAAACGTAAAAAGGTTTGTATATATATATAAAAATGGCGGTCATTTTTGACCGCGAACAACACAAGTGTGACTATTTTTTTATGACCATTCAGCTTTTTCAAATCTATTCCACATTTTTTTTATTTTTCTATTTATTTATTTTTTTGTGGTCACATAGTGACTGCCATAAAAGTTATAGAGTTTCGTACGATTCCGATGAAGTAGTGATTTTTAAAATTTCGAAACATTTTTTTTTCCGTTCTAAAATGACCGAACAATACCAGAGGGTTAAGTTGGTTACTAAAACATTGGAAAACTTTTCTTTGTACTTCTGTCAATCAAATAAACAAATTAACATATAACATATTTTTGATGTTATTGCATTTTACAAAATGCCCCAACTTTTCTGGAATTAGGGTTGTATGAAACTTACCACTGCTCTTGAAGACTGAGGATCTAGAGACATTGAAAGTCCAAGGGACATGTTGACAGCTTCAACTGGGACTTTGTTGAATAAAAAGAGTAAATATTTATTATCATAAATAATAAAACTAATATCCTATTTTACATGAAAGCATCATACAAAAAAAAACTAAGTACCAGTAATGGCCAGTGGCACGCAGTTTCCTCTGGTGACAGAACAGTCATAAATTTGTCCTCTTTGAGTTTGACTGTGTTGTATTAAAGGATCGCTCACAAGCAGACTATGGAAGAAGACAGAAAGAATATGAGAACATGTTAAAAAAAGAGAGATAAATCTGTGGCGTTCTTGGCTGGGTATGTGGTTTGAGTATGATGCAAAAATCATCAGCATGGTTTTGGATAGTGTTGCAAAATATTTTTCTATTACTGAAAATCACAGAAAGGGGAAATTAAAACTACTGGAAAAGGCGGGATTCAAAACGTTTGCTTTCTGATTAAACAGTATTAATGTTCAAAGTATATTTTTTAACTGGACCAGAACAGTCGCAGTGGCTCTGTTTTCTTATGTTAATTTAGTAATTGACAAATGAAAATGTCTCGCTTGACCTACATTACAGTGACAACAGTAGCTAGTTGTAAAGTAGAGATGTAATTGCTTTGCAGTACCTTCTGACTAAAAATGAAAAACAGAAACACAATTGCACAACTCAGATGTATAAAGTATAGCTAAGAAATTCAAAAGAAGGCCTTCTGTTATATATGTTATCTGAGTTTGTCATCTTAAATGATTTTACTTGAGTAATTCATTAATTTGTTACAGGTATTCGGGCTTTTTATATTACTGGCTTTAATATCCACATCAGTCTTGGATTCAAATATTCTGTAGCTCTTAAAGTCAGCCGTGCATTTATTTTCAGCGGTCCAGCTATTTTGAGTGATCCGTGGTAAAGTTGAGTGAGCTCACCTTGCACCTTTCTGTATCACTTTATAGCCAAAGCCAGTGTTTTCATTGTTTGTGAAGGTCTTCCATGTCACAGGATCAATGTTGAAGGCCGTTAATGAATGGCATACTATCATGTAAAAGAAAGTAAAATGACAAGTCTTTAAATGAATTATGAAACTAAGTACCTTCCTCTGTAACAATTTGTTGCAGATATTGCCATTTTTATGGCCAAAACGTAAGATGAAATTCTGCTTAATGTGAATCAATGAATATGTACATAAAATGCATATAAATGTCATTTGTCACCCTATGGCCTCGTTTCACAAGAAAGGGCTTCAGTTAAGCCAAAATTAGGCCATAGTTGAATTAGGACATTTAAGTATCTTTTATGAACATGCCTAAGAAAAAAAAATACTGATGTGCATGTTGAGACAAAATAATGGCACTGACATATTTTTAAGATATGTAAGTGCAAGTTTCTTTCTGGGACTAGGCTTAAGCCTTGTCTATGAAATGTGGGGTATATCTATGAATAAATTGTCTTAGTAAGATTATATTTAAATGCTTATTTTCATGATCAAAGCTCTGTAGTTTTAAAAATAGAATGCAATGCAATGCAATGAGAATTGAGAGATGAACAAATAAACATTCTTAAAAGCCTGATGATCAGATTTGATGCTCACGTTTTAATGTGATTTATCTAAATGATGTACTGTATGGATAAGCAAGTAAACCTATAAGTTGTTTCAGTCCAGTAAATGTTCATCTTGAAACATTACTAACAAAATAAAAGTTATTCATATGTTTACAATTATAATAAAAGACCTTTTACTCGCTAAAAAAGTATAAACTATCAAAAGACGACTGAATGTAGTAGATTGCGTGCAGAAGTCATGGCCAAATGTAGAGAGTCAAACTTGTAACCTGGAGGTTGTGAGTTTGAGTCTCAGGTCCGGCAGGGATTGTCGGTGGGGGGGAGTGAATAACCAGTGCTCCACTTTTAATACCATGACTGAGGTGAGACCCTTGAGCAAGGCACCAAGCCCCCATCTGATCCCCAGGTGCTGCAACATTATGGCTGCCCACTGCTCTGGGTGTGTGTGCACTTGGGTGGGTTAAATGTAATTCCGAGTATGGGTCACCATACTTGGCCACACTTCACTTCAACAGTTGTTGTTTTTTATTAGTATTATTATTATTATTATTATTTGCTTATCAAATATAATACAGTGGACTTGACAGCAATGCATATCCAACAGACTAGACAAAATAACTACACACTGAAATTTTCTTGTAATAATGCTTATTTAACATTATCAAGCTATTAAAATTCATCAAGCAAAATATCACAGAATCCACAATCTGTTCATTTACAGCAAGTATACAAGTGAAGAAAATACTTTTTGTTTCTGATTACTATCTTTATGGCATTAGGTCATTTCATAGCTTATGCCACATATTTAATTACACAAAAACTTGAACTTACCATAAAACAAACACAAAGGCAACCAGAAATTCCGGTCCATTTCTGCATCAAGGTACAAACAGAGGTGGAGGGTGAACAAAAGAGACTGATACTCGTTGAGTCGCAAGTCTGAGTGAAGAATCTTAGGTGGGACTGAGAGAAAAATCTAATGGAAATAGAGTGAAGCATGTGACTAAAGAGGAACTACCACAGAGGAAACAAGAGGTACCAACAAAACCTCTTTTTCCTCAGTCTTTCACCTCTCTCTCTCTCTTGGTCTTTTTAAAACAATTACTGTGACTAAAAATAAATGAGAAATAACTTTCAGCATTTCGGAAGTAATATTTTGAAATCAAAACCAACAGCAATGATTCTGATATAAAAGTAGGTGAAACGGAAATGCCAAAATGTGAATGTAATAGTAAGTAAACATTAACTAAAAAGCTGAGTTGTTTAAAAGAGTTTTTAAATGTATCATAACCTACAATTGTAATATATTGTTTTGTCATAACCGCTGCACAGAATTCAGCGTGGCGTCATCCAACTCTGTCATAGCCCCATTATATTCTCCGTCGTCTCTGCGGTCCTTCGTTCCTCACAGTAGCAACCGTGACAACTATGAATAAGTCCTAGTAGCCTATCTTTTAAATAGGTAGTAACTAGAGAACAAGCACTAGTACCTAATGAATAAGTACTAATACAAGTGAGAACTCCCACAGCGGGTAGGGTGGGGGGTTTATTTGGGGTGGTTTGTATTTTTTTTTTTTATTATATATATATATACATCGTCACCTTGCAATTATAAGGTTCAATATTAGAGATATTGAGCTTCAAAGTTTTTGCATTTCATATAGCAAAAATGAATTGGGGAACAAGTCTCTTTCATACATAAAAATCACAGAGACCCTAAATGTAATATCAAAATCCTCTCAAATTTGTAAATGGGGATTTTTGGAACAGGTCAAATGCAGATAGAACCTAATTCTAAAAAAAAATCACTTTCCGCTTGGAATTGGAGTTATTTAAAAGAGTTTTTAAAGGGGTCATATGATGCTGCTAAAAAGAACATTATTTTGTGTATTTGGTGTAATGAAATGTGTTTATGCGGTTTAAGGTTCAAAAAACACATTATTTTCCAACCTACAATTGTAATATATTGTTTTGTCATAACCGCTGCTCCAGTTCCTGACTATCTGGTTGAAATGCTTGGTTTTGGTGCTACACTGAAAAAAAAATGGTAGGATTTACTTGGTAGGAAACAATTTTCACTCAGAAATTACTAGCAAATTCTGACATTGAATTAAATGTGAAACTTTGAAGTAGAAAAATTCAAATGATATTTTCTTGTAAAATATTCTCCAATAATCTTTATTTACAATTTAGAGGGGAAAAGTCATTTTTACATCGTATTACCAAGATTGATGTAATACTAAGATGATTTTGCATAGAAAAAAAGGCCTCTGACTCAGAGAGAAATGTTTTTAAAACCCCATAGCAATAAGTAAAAAGTAACAAATAATAGCAACCAGTCAACACTGTATGGCAAGCCAATTTAACATTTAATCTATAAAACATAGTATCTATTTTCATTCTTCCAGTACCTTTTTTTTTATCTATTCCATTAGGGACTAGTACTTATTTGTTGGCTAACTAGTGCTTATTCTTTAGGTACTAGCATCTTTCTAAAGATACTAGCACTTATTTATTAGATACTATAGTTTGTGTTTATTAGATACTAGTACTTATTTCAGTAGTGACCAGTAACTATTCTATTGTTACAAGTAAACCAGTTAAATTTTTTTGCCATTCACTTCTATGTGGATATATCATTCAAATATCAACTATTCAGTTCTGACTAGTATGTGTCCAAGTATTGGACCAATTGTGTCCAATATATATATATTTATATATGCTTTCACGAACACACAGTGACTGCCAAATTTCAAATTAAAAAGCAAAGTCCATTTGCAACTGTATTTAATGCACTTAAGCAAACAGACAGTGCAAATCTATACTTCTTTTCCACCTTACTTTATATTTTATTCAACAGTTTTAATCCGTTATGGAG
>NW_015647124.1:1990474-1999070 GCF_001515625.1 Sinocyclocheilus rhinocerous
CTCTGCCTGCCCCAGATGACACTTCAGCAGTCAGATCTAGGTGCAGCTGTCACAGAACACGCCACAGCCAAGGCAAGATAACATTAAAAATCACGTACATCAATAGTGAGAGATCTTGAGGCATGCTCAACGCTTTGGTGCCATGTACGGGACGCAAACTCCATAACGGATTAAAACTGTTGAATAAAATATAAAGTAAGGTGGAAAATAAGTATAGATTTGCACTGTCTGTTTGCTTAAGTGCATCAAGTGGAGTGCAAACGGTAAAAGGTCTTGAGGCAGGTGTGACACGCTCTCTATTACGGATTAAAAGTGTAAGTGAGTGTAAACAGTGAGAGATGCTGAGACAGGTGAAAAGAATATATTGACCTATTGTGCGTACCGTTGTGGCTCCCGCTGTTAGCAGGGGATAATCGCTACATTTGGGGTAAAAAAGACAGAATTATGTATTGTGCCAAGAAGGTTGCACTGTCTGTTCGTTCACACAGGTACGAAACTGATTGGTAGCTGCCTTTAGTGGCGCCTTTACCAATTATCTCCATTGATCAGAGCATTCGGCACGGTCGTCCGTGAGTGACGTCACCTCCCAATACCAACACGCCCCATAGTATAGTCCCGCCCCCTCACATTGATTGGCAGCTTTCCATGTAGACATCGGAAATTCAAATGCAAAAGGAATTGTGGTTCCATTTGAGTTTTGGCAGGTTACATGCACGACGCAGCGAGAGTGAAAAAGCAGATGTGGTAATTAATATTCCTATTTAAATATGACAGGCTCATAACTCCTAAGACATGGGAAATACAGTTGCAAATGGACTTTGCTTTTTCATTTGAAATTTGGCAGTCACTGTGCGTTCGCGAAAGCAAAAATGCAAACGGTAATGCAGGATTTGCAATTGCATTTGGATTATGTCACAATTTATGCGTCCACATATGGAAAACGCAATTGAAAATACAATTTGCAATTCCTTTTGAAAATAGTCCGGAATATCCTTCCATATATATATATATATATATATACACACACACACATAGTATTTAATAAGCACTAGTATGTATTTATTAGGTACTAGTAATAAATAAGAACTGCTATTGTCACGACTGCTGCTACTGTGTTGGAGCGAGGAACGAGGAGCACGCAGGAGAATTACAATCAGAACAGTCTTTAATCATCCACAGGAACACACACGTAGCATAGGGGATAGACGTTTAACACCGGACAAAGGAACCAAGGCACAGAACATTCTTTAAATACATGACTAACGAGGGACTAAACGAGAAACACCTGAAATCAATAAACACAATCAACATGGGAGAAACTGGGTCATGGGGAGCACATAGGGAGCAAAACACAAGACAGGAACACAGGGGCAGTCCAAGGACGTGACATTACCTCCCCATACCGGAAGGCGCATCCACGCGCCACATAACTTCCAACGGGGAGTGGGGGGGGGCGCTACCCATTCCGGGACCCATGGCGGATCAGGCAGTCCAGGGGGCCATGGCGGGGCAGGGAGCTCAGGGGGCCATGGTGGAGCAGACAGACAAGGGAGCCAGGCCGGGGCAGGCAGACTAGGGAGCCATGGCGGAGCAGGCAGATTAGGGAGCAATGGCGGAGTAGGGAACTCAGGGGGCCATGGCAGAGCAGGAAGACTAGGAAGCCATGGCGGAGCAGGCAGCTCGGGGAGCCATGGCAGAGCAGACAGATCAGGGGGCCATGGCAGAGCAGACAGTTCAGGGGGCCATGGCGGAGTGACCTCCGTGGCCTTGGCCTCAGCACTCGGCCCGGCCTCTACGGCAGGAACCCTATAGCTCCCCAACAAAAAATTCCTTGGAGAAAATTTCGGGTTCTGAGGCCCTCCGTGGGCCAGATGTGGGAACAGCGGTCCTCCCTGGGCTTGACTCTGGAACTGTGGCCCTGCATTCTGAGCAGTTTAGAGATATTGAGCTTCAAAGTTTTTGCATTCCATACAGCAAAAATGAATTGGGGAACAAGTCTCTTTCATACATAAAAATCACAGAGACCCTAAATGTATTCTAAATGTACAATATCAAAATCTTCTCAAATTTGTAAATGGGGATTTTTGGAACAGGTCAAATGCAGATAGAACCTAATTCTAAAAAAAAAAAAAATCACTTTCCGCTTGGAATTATAAGGTTCTATCTTGCAAATCATTAATTGACGCAATAAATTTCAAGAAAAGTGTTTACTTCTAATTTGTTTTAAAATATAAAATTAGTGTTGTAACAATATGGCAACATGTAAAAAAAAAAAAATCACTTTCCGCTTGGAATTATAAGGTTCTATCTTGCAAATCATTAATTGACGCAATAAATTTCAAGAAACACAGTTTACTTATAATTTGTTTTAAAATATAAAATTAGTGTTGTAACAATATGTCAACATGTATGAGAAAGGTAAATTGAATGCTTTCTATGACATTTATTTCATATTTTAGGATGAATAATTTTTTTCTTGTTCAAGTTATACATAAAAGGCAGTGCTAAATACTTTGTCCAGTGCAGATGTTAATTTTAGGTAGGAATATGGTGGGTAATTAAACACATTATTGCAGGAAAAGTTTAATCAGCCACTGTAATACATCTGACCAGGACTTTATTCCACAGAAAGTGGGACAGGTAAAATGGCTTTCTCCTAGAGATCAGTATGGCTGAAATAACATGCTGAATGATTTTATCTTAAAAACTTGAACTTAATGACTTAATATCACTCATCTTGGCCTCTGAGATGATGCTCTGTTTGGGGAGTACCCTTGGTTTGGTTCAAATGAATGTAGATGGCAGGCTTCTCGTGTGTTTGCTTGATCCTCTTAGGTCTACTTTAACTCTAGGCTGTGCATGTGATTTTTGTGTAATGAAGAGTATATGGACACTGGTCAAACACAAGCTGAGACACTATAGAGAATGGAACCTGTTTGTACTGAAACATCTTGGAACATGTCTGAAAGTCATAGAAATCTGTACTCTTCATTTGTATGATCTCATATGGGTTGTTCCTGTTCAGCTTCAGTAAAACACGCAAGAAAGACAGTGGTGAATAGAATTCAGACACTGCCATTGCCTTTTCAATATGGCTGTGCATGTTATCTAGCTCTTGTACTGTGGAGTGGCCTGGAGTAGAGTACTTCATTGTAATCTTTTTTTATTTGAGGATGTCATATAGTCAAGCTGCTCCCACAACAGCTCAATAGGGTTCAGATCCGGAGACTCTGCTGGCCACTCCATTAATGTCAAAATTCCAGCTGACTGCTTATTCTCTAAATAGTGCTGGCATAGTTTTGAGGTGTGTTTTGGGTCATTATTATCCTGTTGTAGGATAATAATGACCCCCACAAAATGTAGGCCCCCCACAAAATATGCTTGGCCCCCCCTTGTGCCCCCCCCAACAGCGCAGACTGATCCGAGTATAACATCTGCTGTGCGGGAGCAATTCAGCTGCATTTAAAATGCTTAAACTGGCCCCAATCAAGTGCTGTCCACAGGGTATGGCATGCCGTTGCAAAATGTTAGATAGCTTTCCTTCTTCAAGGTCCCTTCCACTCTGTACAAATGTCCCATTTCACCACCTCCAAAGCACCCCATGACACTGCCTCCACCATGCTTGACTGGTGGTGTTAAGCACTGTTCTAGCAGAGTTTCATTTGTTCTGCATCTCACAAATGTTCTTCTGTTTGATCCAAAAACCTCAAACTTGGACTCATCTGTGCACAATACATTTTTACAGTCTTCCATTGTCCAGTGTCTCTGCTCTTTTGCTGATCTCAATCTTTTCTTTTTATTGGCCAGCCTAAGATATGGCTTTTTCTTTGCAATTCTGCCATAACGTCCAGCATCCCGGAGTCGCCTCTTCACTGTTGATGTTGACACTGGTCTTTAGCGGGTACTATTTAATTAAGTTGTCATTTGAGGACCTGTGATGCATCTTTAACTTAAACTACACACTGTCAGCTATTTGTCCTCTTGCACAGTTGTGCACCGGGGCCTCCCACTCCTTTTTCTGTTCTGGTTAGAACAGGTTTGCGCTGTTCTATGAAGGGAGTAGTTCACAGCATGGTAAGATATTTTAAGTTTCCTCACAGTTTCTCGCATTGAATAGCCTTCATGTCTAAGCACTTCTATAGACTGGCATGTTTTCAAAGAAAGTTATTTCTTTCTGGCCATTTTGAGCCTATACACAAATGTACAATTCCTGATGCTCCAGATACTAAACTACCCTAAAGAAGGCCACCTTTATTGCTCCCTTAATCAGTACAACAGATTTCAGCTGTGCTAGCATACTTTCAAAAAGGGTTTCAAATCATCAATTAGCCTTTTAAAATGATTAACTTGGATTAGCAAACATAACACGATATTGCAACAGCGGAATGATAGTTGCTGATAATGGGCCTCTGTGTGACAATGTAGATATGGTGAAAATGTGATGTTTTTGAAAAGGAAAAAAAAATAATTTTCCTTTGGAAATAACTCTTCACTGCTAGAATCATTTTCTTTACACATAAGTTGTGGATGCTCTTTATATAGAGCTGCACAGCTGTTACAATCAGTTTCCATTGTTGAAAAATGAAACATTACAAAAATAATATTATTGATCAATTATTATTATTATTCATAGTAATATCAAACATCCTTAAATAATATATCTCCATCTCTCTTTATATATATATATATATATATATATATATACACATATAAAGCACCTGTTAGCAAAGTTTTGTCTGACGTCTGGACATGCCTAGTAACATTATGATGCTACTGTGTTTCTATCATAAAATTATCTCAAATAACTGTTGAAGTGCAATGTACTTGCTATAACAAGAATAACAATGTACAGTGAGAGAATTGCAAGATTTACTAGTCATTACCTTTATAAATGACTGCAACTGCATTTAAAACATATTTTGAAAAATATTTAAATATTTTTCTATTAATCTATTAGTCTGAATTTACATTGCTTAGTGAACATCTATTTTGACAAATTATATATTTTTTTCTCCCATTTAAAAATGAATCCCGCATTTATGTGAGGGATGAGGGATTTATATGTCACTCACGAAACTTTGCTACTTGTACAGGGTGTATGGCCTTTAGCAGCACAAAAAAACTAATTTTTTTTTCAAATTCTGAATGGATTATATTTAGCCTAGAAAGTGCCCAAATAGCTCTTCCTTTATAATCACTAAAAAGGTGTCACTTTCTTCAGTTCATCGCGATCTCACAAAGTTCCTTTATAATCAATGAACCTCTTATTTACATCGTGTTACAGAGAGAGGATTTGCAAGCATGCAGAACAAAATCCTGTCTCATTTGAACAGAATGGCCAACAGATATGTCTGTGATTTCTCCGAAACACATTGTAATATTATTTTGATGTTCTCCAGAGCATTTACCAAATCTGTTTAGCCAATATCCTATTATTACATTTTAAACTTAGGGTGGTTTTCGCTGCATGAGGAAATGGATGTGTGGCGTGTGGACGTGAAAAGTGTCAATTACGTGAATCTCACGCTGACTGCATGAGAGTTGGCAGCCCTGCTAGTACCTAGTGGAATAGATAGTAGTAGCTAAAAAAATGAGTACTAGTAGACAGGGGCGTGTCTAAAGGGGTAGCACGGGTGCTGTGCGGGAGCAATTCAGCTGCATTTAAAATGCTTAAGTTAATGTATGCTGAAAGCTCCTTAGAGTTTTAAGTTTAGTGCTTAGTTGTGTTATTCAGCCGCGATGCACCAGCACGGCTTAAAATAGAAATCATTATGTTACTGTTTCTTGTGTTGGGGCACATGACTTTTCCCAGACTGGTTCTTGGTCCCTCCTGTGCCACCCCATTAAAAAAAATCCTACAATCACCCCTGCTAGTAGAATGAAAATAGATATTAGTTCGTTTTAAGGATTAAAGTTATGTTACTGTTTCTTGTGTTGGGGCACATGACTTTTCCCAGACTGGTTCTTGGTCCCTCCTGTGCCACCCCATTTAAAAAAATCCTACAATCACCCCTGCTAGTAGAATGAAAATAGATATTAGTTCGTTTTAAGGATTAAATGTTAAAACAGCTTGCCATATGTTGGAGGGCGAGTCTGATTCTGAATCATCTGAACAATCACACAGAATACATATAAATACACAGAGCATTACACATAAAAAAAAAAAAACAGAAGCACGACTGAAATAACTCTAAACACAACAAATTTAGCACATTGCCAAAATACACATAAACAGTAAATATTAGTCATCCGCAGATGACACTGAATGAAACTGGTTACGCTGTCAGAATATTTGCAGTAACTTGCATAAAAATATGCTTCAGCCACTTTTTCCTAATTTTGATATCCTCTTGAAGCACGTCTGAAGGATTTTCTGATATTACTTGAATATACACTTTTCAATGTATTCGAGTATATTTAGGTTTATAACGCGTCTGGTTCTCACCTCATTAATGAATTTGTAGTTTGCGGGTAAAGCTGCAAAGTCCTCCTCAGCGTCAGCTGCCTCCGTAATAATCCTATGATACGTGCAGCATGATTAAATCATAAATTAATCTATTACCAAGAGCGCTTTTCTTCCCTTTTTCATCAAAACAATAGTTGCATAGTATGACTTAAGCGCAGTAGGGCAATCACGCGTTGGCACCTTATAAGGCTGTGAATTGCATTGAATCTGACACCTCAGCTGCACAACCATCCCTCAACACAGAATATTCTGACTCACTTTCAAACTCAAATGTTCATTTCTTACACAAATGAAGGTATGCATATAAAAATAAATGAGACAATAAGTGTAATGCATATGGCCAAAAATATTTCATTTTATAGCTTTTATTTTCATCCTTACCTAGACATTTAATGTAAATTATCTGCAAATAATAAGAAAATTTAGCAAAATAAACAATATCTCTCTATTAAGCAGAAAGCAATAAAACATTTTTTAAATGACACCCAGAGCAAATCCCTATTAAAGCCTGTTTCTGCCACGGTTTAAAAAAAAAAAAAGGTAATAGTAAACTAGTAATTACAAGAAAAATATTGCAATTGTTAGATAAAAATTCAGAGACTAAATCAGAACTGCAAAATGTAAACAGAATTCAGAGAAAAAAAGTTAGAATTGTGAGATATAAACTTAGAATTGTAAAACTCTGAATAAAGACATTATAAAGTCTGAATTGTGAGATAAAACAATGCAATACCTTTTTTTCTGTGACGGAACCAGCCTTATTATAAAAATCTAAAGAAACATCTCAAAAACAGTCTGCATGTCAGAAAAAGGCCCTCCGATATTACTGACATTTCTGCTATAGTTCATTATCAGTTTTTAAAACAAAGGAAGTTAAACAATATTTGCAAGGTGATAAATACTTTCATTGTGGTAACTCATTGTTAAACTCGCTGATAAGATAACGATGAGTAGTGATATGATTTAATTTCCAAATTTCATTCTTATAAAGTGTTCTAAGTCAGGCCGAAATACAGTATTTCGTTCTGAGGTGATAAATACATTTATGTTTCATTCTCAAACACACAAAACACATTAACATCTCATAACAGAATGAGTGCAGATTATTGTGACATGTTTGGCTGTCCTCCTGCGTCCCCCTGTGCCTCCTCCAGCATCTGCTTGTACTGGCTTTTGAAGAACCCAGCCTTGTAAAAGGAGAAAATAAGCAGGAATAAAGCATTTAACAATATAGATAGTGTTGGCAGGTGAAACTGAAGGGCCAGTGATTACAATTGACTGTATGATGTGATATACCTTATAGAGGGCCGCTGTGATGAGAGCCAGTAGCAGCAGTCCTCCTATTACACCTCCAATGATCTCTTTAGTCAGATTCACCTCCTCATACACCTCCACTTGAGTATTAATCTACATAAATAGAAACATGTGAATTTCAGCAGTCAGATGTCACACTCAAGAAGTCCCACTTCCCACACAGATGTCCCATGTCAAACAATAGATACATGATTATAATTTTGGCTACTTAATTGGTTAATACTGTTGGTGTATTATATTACTACACTGAATTCAGTAAATATGAACTTTCAATCGAACATTTCAGTCGAGCGTGAAATGAAGCCTTTGTTATCCTAAGACTTTCAAGTTGGTAAGAAATGTTTTCTAAACATTTTTTAAAAATCTTACAGACCCTAGACATTTGGATGGTAATGCATGTACTCTTGTCTCTGTCAAAATCAACAAAAATTGTGTGACTTCCTGACACTTGTACGCAGTAACACAGCCACACATCTACAGGAAGTATATATGTGTAAAAGGATTGTGTGTGTGTTTGTGTGTGTGTGTGTGTGTGTGTGCAGTGCTGCATGAAAGTTTGTGAAGCCTTTAGAATTGTCTATATTTCTACATAAATATAACCCAAAAAATCATCAGATTTTAATGCAAGTCCTGAAAGTTGACAAAGAGAACCCAATCAAACAAATGAGATGAAAATATATGCTTTGTCATTGATTTATTCAGGAAAATTATCCAATATTACATATCTGTGAGCGGCAAAAGTATGTGAATCTCTAGGATTAGCTGTTAATTTGAAGGTGAAATTAGAGTCCATCTGTTCAGAGGTGTTTTCAATCA
>NW_015647124.1:1999136-2010525 GCF_001515625.1 Sinocyclocheilus rhinocerous
TCAGGTGTCAGTGTGTGCCCTGTTTTATTTAAAGAACAGGGATCGATCAAAGTTTGCTCATGTTTGTGGAAGGGTATCATGGCACAAACAAATGAGATCTCTGAGGACCTCAGAAAAAGAGTTGCTGTTGCTCATCAGGCTAGAGAAGGTTTCAAAGCCATCTTTAAAGAGTTTGGACTCCACCAATGCACAGTCAGACAGATTGTGTACAAATGGAGGAAATTCAAGACCACTGTTACCCTCCCCAGGAGTGCTCCACCAACAAAGATCACTCTAAAAGCAAGACGTGTAAAAGTCCACTAGGTTTCAAAGGGTATTCTCTTTGTCTACTTTAAGGATTTGTGTGAAAATCTAATTCTGTTTGGGGTCATATTTATGCAGAAATATAGAAAATTCTAAAGGGTTCACAAACTTTCAAGCAGCACTGTATATATATACACACACACACACACACACACACACACACATATATTTGCTAAAAGCAAAAAAGGGAAGAGAGTATGTAGTCTGAAAAAAAAAGAATAAAATAGAGATCAAATGAACACAAGTAACAAACTGTAAAACAACAGATTGCAGTTGCAGGACTGTTCAATTAAACAGAGTATGGCTTTGAGAGCTCTTCATACATTCATTAGACTTGACATGAAATCTCACTAAATTACCTGAACAGACGGTGCAGTTTGTTGAGAATCAGAGGCAAAGAAAACATATTTGCTCTTGTCATAATCCAGAGATGCTGAACTGACCAGATGGAAAACAGCAGCTCTGAGTCCAGTCTAAGAGAGACACAGATTATGACATTACAAAATGATGACAAAAATATGAATATATGATCTGTTTTGTGATATGAATCTGCTTTTAAGTCAGAGACCTGCTCAATCCATCCAGAGCTCACATTGCCAGTTATATTATAGAGCATCCTTTCATTCTTTATGAGAGTGACGTCACAGCTGAACTCGGCACACACCGCCACAGAGCAGTTCTGACACAAACACACACACACACACATCCAGAGAGTTTCATTAATGTTTGTTTAACATATACACTGTGCTTTAAATTATTACGCAAGTGACATATCAGACATATCAGATCTTTCTGAAGATGAAAAGCATGAAACAGTGCAACGTCTTACAAAAGACATGAAAGTAAAAAATTTAAAACTTACTATAGATTATCAAAGTGTCAAAAGATTAGTGAGAGATTAATTGTATTAAAACAGCAGCTATAAAAATGCAAAAAAATATATATATATTTTGGAATAAAGTGAATTATTAAATAAAAGAGGAAATCAAATGCGGTAAAAATAAAAATAAAACTCAAAAAGTGTCCTCACCACTGTACGTTGACTTTTAATAATGTCCATAAAATTGGTGATAGCAGGCTTTTTCATGTTCTCCCACTTACAGCCAGAAATCTTTCAAATTAATAAATAAACAGATAAGAGCACCACAGTTTTCAACATGGGTTACATTTTTCTTGATGACATCATCAAACTAGCTTCTGAACAAATAATGGGTGACGGATGGGATACTCTTTCCCCATATTATGCAGAAAATATTGAATTAAAAGAATCAGTGGATGGCTTGTAATATAAGAAATAAATTCACACACTTGCAGACTTGAATTAGTCCAGATATCAGCATCACCAACTTTCACTGGTACTTTGATGAAAACCTTGAAAGTTAATTCTCTGAGGTCATTTTCAATCTGAAAGGATAAAAATAAGGAAGGGTTATGTACAGTATAGACATTTTGCCATGGAGTGTGTTCTTCTCCCTTACGAAAAAGAAGTTTATTCAAGTGTGCTATTAGTATACTTCTTTTAAACTAAAAATAGGAAAGTATACTTTTAGTCTACTTTGTATGTACTTCTCAGAAATGGGCTTTATGTACTTCTCAGAAATATACTTAAAATGACATTTAAGTATACTTGACTTATATACTAAAATAAACTTGAAGTATACTACTTTTTGGTAAGGGCTGTTATAGATCTTAAGAATGAAGTAAAACCTTTTTTCTCAGGGTTATTAACATTATTGAAAACTAAAACTAGAACCATTTAAAAAATCATTACTTGATATAAAATGAACAATAACAGCAATAAAATAAAATATAAACCTTGTATTTTATTTTAGGTAGTTGCCAAGGCAAAATTTCTCATTTTCATTGAAAGTACGAAAATAACTAGAACTAAAATTTTATACAAATCTAAATAGACATATTTATATATTAAAAGCTAATAAAAAAGACACAACCAATTCACTAAAATTGTAACTAAAATTAAAATGAGAACAAAAAGCATCAAATGTAATTTTAAAAAATCAAATTCAAAATATTAACAAAAACTATAACGGTATATCAATGATATTAAAATATAGTTGTAAATAACGCGGATTATTTTACAAGAAAATACTATTTCAGTTTTTCTACTTCAAAATTTCACGTTAAATTCAATGTTCAATTGTTTGTGGAATTTACTAGCAGTTTTTGAGGGAAAATTGTTTCTGTGCCAAATTATTTTTCAGTGTACTTACAGATACAGAATCTGAACTAATACCTTTATTATCTGGTGGACTGGTTTCATAAGATCCTTTTTCCCTGAAGTAAAATTAATGTGAATGGTGGAATTTTCATGCCTGTCATTAAAAATTAAGAAAGACAATTACAATATTACAATATAGGATGAAAAAAAATATGTGGTATTGTTTACTATTTATACAGAAACATGGAGCAGAGCACTAACCTTATCAAGGCAACAGAGATGGCATATTTGACACCAATGGTCTTTTCTTTGAAAAATTCACTGTCACTAGAATGTTTGTCATTTCCACTGTGAGAAATGGAGGTTTTGTTTATTAGCAGACTTTATCAGTTAAAAATTATTGATAAAATGATGATGTGAGCAGCCAGAGCTCATGGTCAAAAGCTGTTTTGCATTTTGACTTCATTCAAACAACTTCAAGCACACCACAGTCACACAAAGATGATGTCATACCTTGTGACCGCAGCCTTAAACGTCACATTTTGGCCGAGTGTACTTTCTTTATTAATACTGTATGTAATCTCAAACACAACCTAGAATTTGGATAAAAATGCCAGAGTAAGAAAAATAAGACTGAATGTTGGACTTGTTAAAAGATGGTCATTTGTCAGCAGAACATGAAATTTAAGTTGCTCTGGATAAGAGTGTCTGTTAACGGCTTTGAGTTTAAAAACAATCAGTAAATGAGTGTGTATGTGCACATAAGTGGGGCTGCACGATTAATCATATTTTAATCTTGATTTCTCTTGATTAATTAACCATAATTGTTGTGATACTGGCCTGGTTATTTATCCTAAAACCATTTTTTTATTTTGATGTTACATTTTATATTTACATTGTCTTGTATTAGTAACAAGCCTCCACTAGCTTTCATGGTTGCCAGATGTCAAGAGTTTAAAGGCCGCTTGTACTATTTTCTGCAACTAAATCTGTGAACAAACCTTCTCAGTGACAAACTGTAATAAATCCAAACATCAGTCTCTACTATAATGTTTGAGATTGTGGTTGCTGAATAAATGCACACATGCAACGACTGTGCTACAATAAAATGTAAAAAAAATAAAAAATAAAATTAAATGTTAATAACAGAAAAGAAAAAAAGAAAATGTTAAAATGCTTTTAAAAATTTGGAATTTCAGTGTTTTATATGCAAGCTTTCCATAAAAGGGAGTAACACTTTAGTTTAGGGACCAATTCTCACTATAAACTAGTTGCCTATTAGCATGCATATTGCTAGCATGTTGGCTGTTTATTAGTACTTATAAAGCACATATTAATGCATGACCATATTTTAGATCCCTTAATCCTACAATTGTGAGATGTTAACTCAGAATTCCGAGAAAAGAAGTCAAAATTGCAACATGTAAACTCCAAATTTCAAGAAAAAGGTCAGAATTGCGAGATGTTAACTTGGAATTTAGAGAGAACAAAAATCAGAATTGCAAGATGTAAAATCAATATTCTGAGAAAAAGTCTGATATATAAAAAGTCTGAGATATAAACACAATTGTGAGGAAAAAGTCAGAATTGTGAGATAAAAAGTCACATTTACCTTTTATATTTTTTATTCCACGGCTGAAACCAGCTTCCGTAGTTTTAGCTTTTGAGAGAAGCTTCTTAATGTTTTACCAGTTTGTATGTAGAGAGTGTGTTAATGTATATGATGAATATAATGAATCAGGAAAGCAGACTTGGATAAAATAAACCCTGTGTATGAGCTGACATTCTCTTGATTTGTGCTTACATGAACATGCAATCATTCTGATGAAATGTAAAAAGACATTTCTTAATTAATCGCAATTCAAATTTTTGAGCAAAAGAATCATTGATTCTCAATATTAAAGGGGTCATATGATGCAATTTCAAGTTTTCCTTTCTCTTTGGAGTGTTACAAGCTGTTTGTGAATAGATAAGATCCCTAAAGTTGCAAAGACTAAAGTCTCAAATCCAAAGAGATATTCTTTATAAAAGTTTAGATTTCTCCACACCCTCCTAAAACACCTCGTTTAAACATGCCCCCACACGTCTACGTCACTATGTGGGAAGATTTGCATAACGCCGCCCAAATGTTCACGCAAAGAAAGAAGGCATAACTTTATTGTTGTTGCCGCCGCTGCCGCCATGTTGTGAAGACACTGTATGTTTCGTTGCAAAAGTGAAAATACTTTGTTTGGCCTTCCAAAAGAGGACACGACTAGAAATCAGTGGTTAAGTTGTATTTACAACACTGTTCCAGAACAGTTCAAGCCAAATATTCAGATGTGTGCAGCACATTTTATGGAGGACTGTTTCCTGATCCTGGGAGAGTAGACTACAATGCCGGCTGTTCTGACTCACAGCCTGTAAGTACATTTTCATATTTAAAGGATTTGCCACTGATGATTCAAACACGAGTTTTGAGCAGTGTAGAGTAGCGCTTGTTGTTTGTCATTTCTTTGATCACAAATGCAGACATGGTTTTATGTTTATGCGGCGCGATGCAACGCAACGCGTAAAAAGACAGTACAAGTCGTTATGGTCCGTAATTATGTCCCCACTGGATGCTACAAATGCCTCGTTTGTAATCGACGCGTTTCAGAAAGGCGGGGCATAGAGGAGAAACAATAATGTACAGTATGTGGAAAATAATGTGTTTTTGAATCTTAAACCGCATAAACACATTTAATTACACCAAATACACAAAATAATGTTCTTTTTAGCAACATCATATGACCCCTTTAACATTATCGTGCAGCCCTACACACAAGCAAACGTTCGGTTAGTGTCACGGGTGTGGTTGTTGACCTGAGAGTTGTCCTTGAGGATGGGTTTACTGATGTAGCAGGTGGTTTCTCCTAGTTTACCTCCTTGCACACCATCCAGAGACAGACACTCCACTCTGCCCTGTTCATGCAGAACGTTCATAATATATTTCAACACACATTTTATTGCACCTTCAGTGTTCAATAGTCAATTTGCTTTAGAAATATCATTGTCATCATTTTTAACTGTTAGTTTCAGCATTTGTACCTTTGTGTCTGGCTTTACCTGTTTAGATGTGATTCTCCTGTAGGAAAGTCCAAAGGCGTAGTTGAGGGTGAAGAATGTGTTGTATGAGTTTTCTCCTCTGTTCTCTACAAACACTGTCACATTGATCTCCTGCATGATCCCAACCTCGATATTTGTAGCTCTGGATCACAGAAACAAAAGAGAGGTTAGTGGGTGTCAAGATAGTTTGGAGTTATTCATCTCTATCAATATTAAAGTTTAGAAATAGAGCAAATGATTTGCTCACCCAGAGAAATTAAAATCCATTCTGAGGTCATCGACACATAAATTATCAGTTCCACAGTTTATCTCAAAATCTAGCTGTAAAACAAAGTGAGGGCACATAAAAAAAATGAAAGAATCGCTCATATGTGATGAGATACAAAGAGCTAATGTTTATTGTTCATTTCTGCATTGGTTTCTGCTGGCAATGGTGGGCACCATGACATATTTAAAGTAACATACCATATTTACAGTCAGAAATAACCTTCCCTTTATTTTTGCAATATTTGCCATGCTAAATCATTATCTGATGGGCTGTAAGACACTAAGGTGTTTGCACATACTGTAGAAAGTGCATCATTTCTGCTCTTAACTTTACACAGATGAACTCTTACATTGTGGTCTGTGGTGGTCTTTATATCTGGATGGAGAATTGGCCTCAAGTTTTGCATTGTTCTAGATCTCGATGGTAGACCATTAAATTTCAAATTTAACTGATTGGACAATGAGTTCAGAGCATCTTCTGGACAAGCCTGGTGGAAACAAGAAGTAATAAGAAATGTTAATAGCAAAACACTCTAAAATATATATATATGGGACGCTCCTGTTATGCATCTAAATGTCCCCATTATATTTCTTAAAATGTTAAATAAAATATTAGACTCAACTTTTTTTTTAATCACAGTATCACAATATTATATATATTAAGAAACCTGAATGACCTCCCAATTTTTAGCCTCCATTCATCAGATTCACTAAAATCTAATCAGAATAGCTAGACAACAACAACAACAATACCATTTACATTTGATGCTTACCTCTATTAAAAAAGAATGATTTCTGCAAACTTCCTGCAACCCAATGTTCATCACATCATTGTGGAGGCGGTTTTTGGCCGAGAAATATGCTCGATATTTCTGTCGCTTGGCATCCAGCGTTATGGTGTAATTAATATTTGCAGCTAAATCTAGAACACATGATTGATCATAAGAAGCAAAAAAAAAAATTTAGCAATGCAACAAGGTGTGGCATTTCAAGAGTTCACCAGAATACTACAAACCTCGAGAAGAATATATGTGATGTAAGCACACAAAAACTCAGTTTTAGTATGTAATTAGTTTATGAAAAAACCTGTTAGGCTATGTTTGAATCCCCTCATGGTGAAGCACACAGTCAGGTTGTTTTGCAATGGCTTTGTGCAGTCTGTTACACTGGTTGGTATTTTGGTTGGGTTATAAGTTACTTTGTTTTCCAAGAGCAAGATGGGCCTGGACCTGAATGATTCACATAACAATGATTGATTACTATTTGTGTATTCGTGTGTGTGTATGTGTGTGTGTGTGTGTGTGTGTGTGTGTGTATGTGTATTGTGGCAGCATGAGAGGTTGCGGATCTTTAACTTGTGCAGTTTTTCAATAAACACAGCTTCAACAGTCTCCTCAGCCTGCAGGTGTTGTTTAACAATCAAACAGAAAGCCTTAGGTTTACAACTTAAATCTCTTCAGCACACAAACAAAATAACTTAAAGGTGCACTAAGCGATTTTTGAAAAACGCTTTTGACCACTGTGTCGGACCGAGTCCCAAAACACACTCGCAGCCAATCAGCAGTAAGGGGCGTGTCTAGTAATGATAGGGAGAAGAGATGCGCTCAGTGAGTGCACAGGATGGATATTAGCAGATTGACTATAGATAGCGAGAGTTGGCAGATAAAAAATAAGAAAATTTCGGAGGAACAAAACATTAAAATGAAGGGTTACGATCAGGCAAGAGGTAGGACCCACGTAAATATTGGAGCAGCTTTCCAGCGGTGGAGAGAACTCAAGGAGCGGAAGGGAATCGGACGCCAAGGTTGCTTTGTTACTTCTTGATAGGTGAGTTACGTTGATTTTGCTTTTTCACACAACTTTTCTATGTTGGTTTTTGCTTGAATATGCTGCGGCCGGCAGGCATAGCAGATTCTGCCATTGTCGCTGCCAGGGTTGTGTACGTACGTGTGGGGCGGAGTTTTAGTGCTTTCAAATATCAACATCATTTGGCAAAAATCGCTTAGTGCACCTTTAAAGGGTTAGTTAAAAATGTCAAAAATGAAAAATAGCCCAGAAATTACTCACCATCAAGTCATCCTAGGTGTATATGACTTTCTTCTTTCAGACGAATCCAGTCGGAGTTATATTAAAAATGGTCTTTGATCTTTCAAGCTGTTTCATGCCACTCAGCGGGTGTTGCAGTGCATCCGTCCAAAAGCAGTTAAATAAAATGAGCCCATCCATAAAAAAAAAGTGTCTCACATGGCTCCGGGGGGTGAACAAAGACCTTCTGTAGCGAATCGATGCGTTTTTGTAAGAAAAATATCCATATTCAAAGCGTAATAATCACTTTAATGTAGCTCGCGCTCACTGTTGTACACTGAAAGCAGTTCCGGGGGAATGACGTATGAGGTCAGCTTTGCGCATGCGCCGCTCAGAAGTGTTTACGTCTCCCAACACCAGTGGTGTGTGTCTTTTTCAGCCACACCAACACCTCTTTTCCCTCCTCTCAGACCATGCTGCCAGTCTCATTTGAGTTGCAGCTGCCCCCTCTCTCTAAGGCAGCCTGGGCTTTGTAGTCCTTAACAGGTGGCCATCTTGCCCCGTATCTTCCCTCTAGCACACGCTCTCTCATGATGCCACAATATATATACATATACATACAGTATATATATAAAGAGAGAGAGTTCTTTAAACAGACCTAAGAAGCAGAACTGCTCCCATGGACCCAACAGCAATATCAGGAAAGCTGTCTCTACTCTGGTCTAGAGAGGACTGACTCAATGAAATTCCAAAGAACTGCAAACCTAATTGTACCGATGATCCAGCAATCCGCTGTCATCACAGACATGGAATGAAACAGATAATCAAACAGATAATGGAAATATTATAATGAGCCCCTGAAGTGAGCCAAGGAAAATTAATGCATGGAAGGTGCTACTATGCCCTTAAACTGACACCAACCAAGTCTTTTTCACCTGTGAATATGTGGGATTTATTTGATCTACTCCTCCATTGAATATGTAGATGCTGCCCTGTCCGTCCTCCTCTAAAGGAGCTCCAATCAGCACATCCATGTAACCATCATTATTCAGATCTGCTGGACTGGCCAAAGAAGAACCAAACCGACCCCTCTGACCTGCCATTCCCACCAGCACCACACCAGAAAAAGTGAACTATGATGATAGAAGAGAAAGTAAAGATAAGTAAAAAAAAATAAAAAAAATCTTTAAATCTAAATTAATTTTCAAAATTGTTCTAAAAAGTTTTATCCCCATCGCTTACCTGACTCGTAAAGGTGTAAACAAACACTTTGCCCTCCCGGTCAGGCTCCATGTACATTGGTGCCGATACCAACAGGAGGTCTGTTCTGGAGTCACTGTTCAAATCCACCACACAAACCTCAGCTCCAAAATATGAGCCAATCTGAGGCTGAGGAAAGAGAAGTTTGAACATTAATATTAGCTTTATCTACTTTCTGCTGGTTGCCATATTAGAAGTCAGGGTCCCATCAGAAGGATTTTGAAACTGATATTTCAAATGTCAAACCCTGAAAAATGTTTTCTTCAGTTACGAATGCTTGTTTAGATTTTCTATAATGAAATACTGAAAGCTAAATTGTAATGTTGTTGGTTGACGTAAAAAAAAACTCCCTTTGTGATTTATGAGTGTGTTGGCTTCCACATCTATAAATAAAGGCTTTAGATGACATGAATCATAACATGAATAAACGGGTGTGGGGTGATGGGGGGGCTGCTTTTAAGTATCCATTAATGTTAAAATCAAACTTACAGCAGCACTGTAACATCTTGACTTATTACACAATCATTGAATAGGGAAAATGATACTGTGGTTATTGTGAACAACCCTGGGAAACTCCAGCTCTTTATGTTGATTGGTTCTGATTTGTGAAACAATGACTTGTCCTTGATGCTCGTATCTTGGTGCTCCAAGAATAGCATAGCTGATCCCTGAAACTGTTGCAACAGCCATCGAATAACCTTCAGACAAAATTCAATAGTTCAGTATTATGCATGTTCTTAGTTGTTTTTGCTGTATAGGAGAAACTGACTTTAAATTCACATCTTCTATATTTTAGTATGTTTCAAAAATAAAGCCTTACCTAGATAGCTTTCATGCTTATTGCCTGTTTGAAAGGAGCTACTTGGAACATATTCCTGGTAACCACCTTTCCACTGGAAAGCTCCAACAGCACTCACCAACACACTTCCCTAAACAAAGCAAAACTAAACTGTCACTGGATTTGGAAAATATACACCATCTCAAGCTACTGCATACCCTTCTTTTATTTGACAAAAATTTGAGTGCATTACAAAAGATGAAAGGGTACAGTGTTGTCTTTGGGGTCACAGTTTTTTAGTATTTAAAGTTTATTGCTATACATTTTCGACCTTTAATGAAAATGTATAACTGCATAACCATACTATGATCATTCACTTGGTCCGAAGAGATTAATATTAGGGATTTGGTAAAATCACATATTATTTACATATGATGTGAAGGCTGTGCTGAATCCATCCTGTGCAAACTCCATTCTAGAGGAATCACCTGAAGTCTGAGTTCCTACAGCAAAGCAACAGAAGTAACTGAAATAAATTTAAAGGAACTGTATGGAAGTTTTTTTAGCCTGAAGGATCATTTTTAAAATCATTCAGATGGTACACTGGCAGCAACAAATGCAGCTACACTGTAAAATCTAATTAGTTGGGCTTACTTAAAAAAAGCATGCAAACCGATTGCCTTGAAAAAACGAAATAAAGTGAAATAGGAATAGTATGTTGTACTGACAAATGCTTAGTTAGTATAGTTTACTTACACAAGAGTTCTAGTAACTAAAAAAGAACTGTAGGGGGTACTTGATCCTTTCATTTAGGTTTACTCATGACTTAATATAGCTACTCACTGACTCCCAGAGTGCATTGCGGCATGAATAAATTATGCAGTTGCTTTGTTTTACAGTTGTTGATTTTATTTGCCAATTTTATTTGCTGTCTTGTGTCAGTAGTAGCACAACAAAAAGAACCATTGTTGTGGTTCACGTGCTGAATGTTTAAGTCTGTGTGTGACTTTAGCATATTACCACACACAATTCAAAGATTATATAAATCCAGTTACAAGCATCTCAAGGAATTTATGAAAAATACAATTTTATAAAGTTCATTAAAAACACAAGCAAAATAAAAAAAACACTAATGCTTTAATTAGAATATAGGTCACATTCTAAAAACAACCTATTTATTACTTTTCTTCCCTTGAAATCAAATAACTCTGACTTCATGATGCATTGCTGCATTAAGAGGAAGATAATTATATTAACATAAATGAAGTTCAAACTGCCCAACCAAAGGGCAAAATGAGTTTTTAAGAGTTAAAAAAAAAACACATTTTAGGAAAATCAACATCAATTTATGAAGTTAGCTTATGTGATGTTCTCTCAAATATTTCAGTTGTATTGAAAATTCAACATTCAAGATGACTTTGGGAAACGAGTGAATGCAACTAGTGAAAGATAACTGCAGACATGGAGGAAATGAGTGAAAAGTCTATTAA
>NW_015647124.1:2010878-2028041 GCF_001515625.1 Sinocyclocheilus rhinocerous
TCATAATTTAAAAGTTTAGTTCAGAAGTATCGAATCGGTATCGATATCGACGATACTGCATTGAAAAATATCGGTATCGTATCAAAAACAAAATAAGGGGTATCGGCCATCCCTAATGAAAAGTCTATTAAGACTCTTTTACTTTTCTTCTTCTTCTGTTGTTATGTTGCACATTAGCAACATATTAGTGCACTGCCTCTCACTGGTGTATTAATATCATTGGTTCCTTTGTGGCTACTTGAATATTTTAAGTAAGTGTCACTCAAAACAGTAAGTAAATTGTTTTATTTGCCTTGAAAGTAGCTGTAACTTAATAAAACCTAGTAAGTATAACAACTAAGTAAAGACAACTAATTAAATCTAAGTAAGGTAAACTATTGAATTTTACAGTGTACAGTATCCACTGTAATTAAGACTCACTTAAGTGAATTCCACTCACTTAACTGTAGGGGGCTCTAAAGTCGCAAAAATACACAAAACCACATTGCTTTAAAGGGGACATCGGATGCAAAATTCACTTTTACATGGTGTTTGCATATAATGTGTCTTAGCAGTGTGTGGACACAACCAGCCTACAATGATAAAAATCCATTCACAACTTTATTTTTAAACCCCAAAAAACATAAACAGCAATATGACGTCACATTGCTCAGGACCCGCCCACGACTGCTGACAGACTGTCCCATATTAGCATATGGCCTGGGACACCCTAGACGATTTTCAAATCTTAACAGATTTTAAAACCATGGGAGACCACAGACATGAAGACAGTTTTTTAGCCTTATAATCCTTATAAGACCGATTTTTAGCCTTATAATCTAGACCGTGATACCACACACTTGTTGATTGTAGGAATGACTTGCGAGATCAAAAGTGACTAGAGAAGAAAAACACATGGAGGACAATTAACATTGTCAGCTGTCTCTCTTGGCGTGCGTTCTGTTGTGCAGTGAAAAGCAAAATAGAAAAAAAGAATATGGGTGATGTTCTTTCTCAGTACTCTACATCCGTGGCATGTTTGTGTCTGCCAAGTTTCAGCTATAGAAGCATGCAATAGGCGGAGCGTGTGTAAGGTTGGCCACGGGGACTTGGGGCGAAAATGCCACTAAATTGGACAAAAATGCCCCTGCACAAACAAATTATAAACAACAAAGCGCAGATGTACGTACAATGTGAGTAAAAGATTAATTTAACAGTGTATACAGCTTCAGTGATTATAACGATAGTTTTGTTTTTTTGAGGTTCACCCTCCGCCTATGCGCAACCTCCAGTAGGTGACGCTTGCTCACTCTCATTGACGTATCACGTCAGGGGCAGCCCGATCAAGAGATGTAAATATCAAATATGTTTGATATTTACGATTTAAGATCGGGGATGCTCCGTCTTGAACGGGAGCAGTTACATAATCGTAATGACACCACACAATAGAGGATTGTTGGGACAAAAAATTGTTTGCGACAAGCCTTGAATCGGGCCAGGTGTATTATGTAAAAATGCAAGGAAATGTAAAAAGAGGTATGTGTGTTAAATAAATAAATGTATAAATAGTGTTGTGTATTACATGTTTATTGCCAAGTTAGCTGTTCATGTGATGGATTGCTTGAGGAAAGAAACTGTTCTTATGCCTGGCTGTTCTCAACAATGACTCGTAAGCAATGCAAGTGTTTTGTAGTTGGATGTAAAAGTGAACATAAGAGTCTTCATATTCTCCTGACATCAGAGCCACTGAGGATGCAGTGGATTTGTTTTGTTTTTGATGGTAATGCACCACCGAATACACCTAAATTCATTTATGTCTGCACAAATCATTTTACTCCAGACTACTTTCTGAAGGAGGGACAATTCAAGGCAGGATTTGCTAAAAAGTTAAAACTCAAGGATGGATCAGTACCCAATATTTGTGATCCAGCTGCACCTCCAGAAGAAGTAAGTCTCACACTTTATATTTTTTATGATTATTTGCAAATCTATTTACAAATCGGCTTTCCTCTTCCACAGAAGAGAGGGGCGGGGTGAGCAGAGCTCATTAGCATTTAAAGAGACATGCACCGATACGGGTCACTGTGAACAGAGCTGTTTTTGACCAGGTAAAAAGGCTGTTGTTTAACCAAAGTATGCTGCAGACATTTCATGAAGACCCTAAAGAAAAGACCCTAACACCTTTAAAGCTTTTACAGAAAATCTGTTCAGTTATTCTAAAAATATATGTACACAAGCAATTTTATTCTTAAGTGTATTGTCTTCTGAGGTGCCAACATACCTTCAATGCCAATAATGTTCTCTTCCAGTTTTTGAAGAATATTATTTAGTGCATTAAAGTCTGTCACTTTAAACACATGATCAATATCTGGATCAGAAGCAATTGTATTTAACTCCTCTTTTGCTCTGAAATTATTAAAAGCATTGCCAACCTAGAAACAAAACATATTGTTTCCTTAAAGAGAAATAATGATACAGAGCCTATTTCATTGAGATTTGAATGACATGTAAAGAAAAACCTACCCCGATTGCGAATCGTACTATGTTCTTTGCCTCTGCCTGTGATACTGCATCTGTCAATAAGCTCCTGTCTTGTGACTCTCCATCAGTAATAACAAGCAAGATTTTTTTGGCTAATGGTCTTGCCCCTCCAGCTGATGTAAATAGCTCATTTCTAGTATTTGAAAATAGTTTTAAGAGAAAAATGGTTTACTTTTTTCCCCATAAAATGTAAACCTCTAGTTTTTAAAGATAATTGTGTCTCCACTGTTGACTTCAATTCAGTGTATCAATTTTATTTAGCTCATAATCCTTAACATTTAACTTTTAAACTACACATATAAACTTATATGAGCATAATATACATGAAATGGGCCACACTTAATAAAATGTATTTAAATTATTATATTAACAAACAAGTCTTACACAAGTTTTTGGATGGCTGCTGCAGTGTGAGTGCCACCGCTGAAGTACTGTATACCTGTTACCTTAGACTCCCATGTGGGGTCTTCAATTTTGAGTTGAATGAAATTGTAGTGAATAGTACAACCTCTGGAGTACTGAGCAATAGCAAACTGTAAACCAACAGTTAAAGTTGACAACGTCTCATTATGTGCTCTTTAAAACCACATTTTTCTGATAAAATATATTTACATATTTCCATGTGTTTCACTTTTTTTTTTTACTTTTTTAAAGTACTGAAAAAAAAAATTAAGGCTATTCCTACCTGTCCATCCCGCTCAGTAAAACGTTTGATCACATTTGTCACAAAAGTCTTCATGATCCCAAAATTAGAAGTTCCTACACTCCCAGATCCATCTAATAGAAAAGCTATGTCAATCTGACCAAGACAGTCTGGAAGTGAAGCATAAGTGCGTACATGTAGTTAAAACTGCAGTAAAGTTACAAATGAGAAGAAAGTAGTTAACTTCATTTAAAAAAAAAATCTATTTAGTGATCATCATATTTACCTCGATATTTAGGGCTCGGAATTAGTGGTTTAAACTCATTGTTTTCTTGGATAAAGCACATGCCTCTGTAGTTGGTAGCTGCTACACATTTCTTTGGAATGGTTGGACCACAAACCTGGGTGAGATGGAATTTAAACATTAATTTAAAGGAATACTAAATCAAATGGTATTATAGGCCACAACACCAACCACTTTTATTGCTCTGGTCAAAATCTGTTTAGTTGTTGAGACAAGATAATAAAATAAACATGCGTGACTCAATTAAATAAATCAAATATATTATAAAAAATAAAATGTACTAATTTTATATTACACATACATGCATGTCTCAGTAAAATAAATCAAATAAATTATGTCAAATAAAATGTATTAATTTTATATTACAAACACAAAATGAGGTTATTTTTCTTTAATGTTGAAATAGTTTTCTCATATTATGTCTTTTAACATTTATAAACCCTTTTATACATTCAGAGTAAATTTACAGAGCATTTCATTTGATTTTTTTATGTTCTTTAGACATTTGCACGTGTGAAACAGTTGTAATATATACTTCATTTGTAACTGATCTCTCTAGTGTGCTGGATAACTTACCACCACCTTTGAAGATTGTGGATCTTGAACCATGGAAAGTCCAAGAGACATGTTGACAACTTCTGGAGGAACTTCATTAACATACAGACAGTTTGTTCATTTTCATTAACAACAACAACAAAACATTTGAAAGGCTTGCTTTGATTGTGTTACTGAGGTACACTCCCTTCTTTTGTTGAAAACCAGGGGCTATGGCCCCTGTTTGTGGAAATTGGCAAATCATATTTCAATAAGTACTAAACCCCAAATACCATCAATGTTCAGTGATGAGCAGGTTCCTTCTGTGACCGCACAGTTATAAATCTGTCCGCTTTTATCTCTGGTTTGAATTAAAGGATCACTCACAATCAGACTATAAGAAAAGAGGTAAGAATGAGTGTTAGAATCCACTAAATTGATATATAATTTAATAGATTTAATAGATTTAACCTGTGTGAGTAAAAGATAAGAGTTAAAATAAACAGCTACAAGCCATACAACACCGTTGTGGTATAATTCAATGTGCAAACCTACTGCACACAGCATAAATACAGCAGAAGTAGTATGGTCTCTTGTAATTTTGAACATCACTGTGCCTGCGCAACCCTCTACATTGCGAGTAAATTACTCAAACGTGCGTCTAAATTTCGCACTAGACAATTACATTTGTCACTAGCTAATAAATTGTTTAGATTCCACTCATGGGTGATTAAGTAAGATGTTTAGGCCTGGTTTCACAGACAGGGCTTGGGATAAACCAGGATTAGGCCTGTCTTTTATAAACGTGCCTTAGAAAATAACATTACTTGTGTACATCTTGAGACAAAACAATGGTTTCTTTCAGGTAAAACAGCCCAGACATGCATTTTAGTCTGGGACTAGGCTTAAGCCTTGTCTGTGGAAGCAGGGGATATATTCTTACTCGCCTATACTTGAACAATCGTTTGAGTGTTTCACTATCAATGGATGCGCAGCATATTTGACGCACCGTCAAATCGAAAGACTGCTTAATGTTAAATTATATTATTTTTCCCCCTGTCAAAAATGACTGAGTTCGCTCAAAATTATTCATCCTGAAAAATAGAAGCCACGGGCGGTTGGGTCTTTCGGTAGTGGGCGGAGCTAATGTCTGTCCGCGTTGTTAATTTCAGCCAATCAGATGACTTAATATTCATGAGCCTAGCAGCATATCAAACTTTTGCGCGTACTATTGTTAAGGTTTTTTTTTTATTATTGAAACCCCGTATGACCAAATATGTCAAGCATCACTACCAGCCCAGTTCTGTCATAATAGTAAAAAATGCTTGATTGACTGATGTTTTGTTAAAGGTTTAGCTGTTATGCTTTCAAATCATATCACATATGAATGCAACTTTGTCTAAGAAGCTGTCATTTTGTGAAGAGAAGCATTTTACATGTCATTCATATATAAATCATTCATTTCAAGGTTTGCATATTGGGTAAGCTCAATGCTGTAAATTCAATTTCAATATTTGTCAGTAAATTCAATATTTGTCAACAGGGGGTGCTGCAGTCAAAGACACAATTCGACAATGACGATTCAGAAGTCACACAAAGTTTAAATAAACATTTTGATAACCAGTATAATTCTTCATTATGTACAATGGCGCACAAAAGCTATTATCTAGTTGTAGCATCTATTTCAGATTTACCATTAAAGGGCATGTAAACACACAAAACTAACTGTGGTGGTTGAACTATGTTGGATTGACAGCCTCTTCCTGTCTCATTGGGCAGCTGATGGCAGTGTGTTGAGTACTGACAATGGTGTGCTTTCCAAACATTATCAGTGGTTGTGTTGCTCTCACCTTGACGCGTCTTTCTGTATAATCTTATAGCCAAAGGATGCATTCTGTGGTGCAGTGAACGTTTTCCATGTAGAAGGATCAATGTTAAAAGCCATCACCGACTGAGATACTAAAGTGTACAGAAAAAAAAAACGCAGTAATAACTAGAGACTGCATTTTTGACATAATTAAAATGTATAAAATGCATTTTTCCATTCCTACTTGCTTATTGGTCAATCCAGTCATGCTAAAATACATGCTGTAATAGGCTAACAGACGTCAAACACCTGCTCAGCATATCACCATGATGCACCAATGGAAGCAATTACAATATAAAGTAACATTAAAAATGTCTTGTAACCAAAATAATAATAATAATAATAAATACTGAAGAACTTGTAGCCATGCTAGATTGTGAAAATAGTAACAGCTGAAAAAGTTACAAGCACTCTGCTGCACACTGTGCCTAACAAAATCTTTAGATTGTTTGGTTTCCTCTTAAGTGTAATTGTTTTTCATTCTAATATATAGATTAAAATATGAAAAGCTGTCAAGTGCATCTATTAGTTATTTTTTGCAGTTCATTTCTCAGAGATGCATATTTGTGTGCATGAGGGAAAGCAGAAATCTCATATGAGACAAATTTAGACAGAGGCATTTTCAGTATAAAAGGAAGTTCACACTTAATCGATGATGTTCTTGCCTTAAAAGGACATTTTTCATCTTCATCCATATCATAGGACTGACCATGCTATTACTTTAAAAAGATGGTCAAGGTTTTTAACTTGTGAGGTTATTTAAAATGAGATATTATGATTAACAATGAATGTTGAGTAACTGTAACTCTACAGTCAAACTAAAACTGTAAGAAATTTTTATTTTATTCCTACAACGACACACTGAATCATTCATCTATCTATACATTCATCTATCTATACATATCTATACATATCTATACAATATACATGAATATTGCAGTGCATTCAAAGTTCATCTTATTACCACTGATTGCAATCTTACAAGAAGGTACAAAAAGGCTTAAGACTTGCAACACAAGAAGGCACAAAAAGAGCAAACTTACCACAAAAGATGCATAATATGATGCAAAAGTTCTGGTCCATCATAACCAGTCAAATGTAGATATAAAAGATGAATGAGTCAACCCATATGTTAAAGTGAGTACTAGAAATGGTTCACAGATGTGAAAAGGGGTGGAAGCATCTAAACATAAGAGGAACAACAATTTGATAAAGAGGAAATGAGCATATATTCAAGAAAGATGAAGCTTCAAAGAATAAATGCTCAAGATAAATTAATCTATTAAATACAAATGATGCTTATTTTTTTGGTTATTAAATTAAATCATAAATCACATACAATGCAGTTTATTAAGTAATGTAGTAGTTGTAAAAAAAATTTTTAAAAAGCACATTAGAGGTTCTCCAAGAAAAGTATTTGAGAAGAGAATGGTTTATCATTATAGGGTAGTTGTGTACACACACTGCCAACACACATTTCAGTTCAAACTACTTGTAAAAGTGCATGTAGCATCCAATGACCCCTTTAAAGAGCACAACAACCTAAATGGTTCTGATCAACGGACAGAAAAATGGTATGCATCCATGGATGCAATCCTTGGCCACAAACCAGCATACACTAGAACTGTGGAAAGCAAAGATTCGGCAGGCATCCGTTTGGAGGCCAGTGACACTAACACATCTGTAAAAGGCAAGTAACTATTAAATAAAGCTAGAAATATGATAAATATATCAAATTTAGTTATGAACCAGTTAAGCATTGGTACAAAGCAAACCCTTACTAAAATTAACCATAGTTTTATTATAGTAAAAGTGTAGTAACCATGGTTTTTTTGGCGTATTGATTACAATTTGTATAACCACAGTTTTACTACAAATACCATGGTTAAACTATGGGAAATTGTAGCAAAACAATGGTTAATTTGTGTTTACTATGGTTTAACTATAGTAACCATGGTTTTTTGGTTTTATTTGTAGTAAAACCGTGGTTAATTACATGGTTTTACTCTGTGAAGAAAGACGTATTTGTAAACTGTGCTGTTAAATTGCTTATACATAGTACAATTAGTGCAATAGGGTTATAGGGTTAGGGTTAGACTGGAATTTTATGTGTGGATTTATTTATGTCTGTATGCTAGGAAAGAGGAAAAGAGGAGACACACTTGTTATGTTGGCACTGAAGGAAATTAGGGAGATGGAGGAGGCCAGGCGGAAGGAAGCCAACACTGCAATGGATCGTTTCTTACAGATGCTGGCGGAGCACGAGTCGAGAGAGGCTGTGGCCCGAGCGAGAGAACTCAGTAGCCCCTCACTGCAGAACAAAGATCCAGGGGGCGGGGTGAACTGGCCGAGGAACGGGCAGAAGCTGCAGACACGAGACACCAACAGGCTGCATTTCAGCAGAGCTTTCTGGACCTTTTTGCAAAGCTTGTGGAAGCGAAACAAGCCTCTGTCGTACCTACTATGGACTGAAACTTAGCTGCCAATAATATATATATATATATATCAGTGGTGGGCCGTCAGGGCCAGCAAAGCCTTCTCTGTTGGCCTAAACATTATCAGAATCACTGATCTAGTTTTAATATATTTTTCCATGAATGTGTATTAAATTATTTCCAATTATTTTTTTATTCTCTTCCTTTCATAGCTTTTCTCTTGGTTGCACTGCTTCCAGCAGTGTATGTTTATATTAGAGCTTTTATCCAATCATATTTCAGCAATCGTGTTGCCAGGGTCAAAGAAATCTGCCTTAAGGCCTTCAGAATCAACAAAGCAATCAAAATCAACAAGAGTGCAAAGATATGCAAGTGCTATAACAAATCTCAGTTAGCTTAACGCAGTACATTTAGCAAGGGTTCCCTATCTGTCAGTCACTACGAGTTATGTTGTGACGACATTAGGGGTCTATCTTGGGAGCCCAATAATCTCTGAGTTTAAGAGAAAACACCAATGAGAATTGGCTAGTAGATTTTGCATGCTGAGCCACTCCCCGTGCACACGGGTATATAAGGCATCAGCGTGCATCCACTCATTAGATTTTTGGTTCAGAGCCGAGAAGTTGATGTTTTATACTCACTACAAAGCCATTCATCTTTGTGTTTGGAGGGCTGTTCCTGGTCGGTGTTACAGCGCGTTACAGCAGTGTCCCTGTCAGCAGCAATTCCCCTGGGATCTTCAACTAAAAAAGCAAGTTTCCTCAAAAAGAGCATATCACGGACGATTCGAGTCTTTTTCAAGATGCCGTTTCGTCCGTGTCCTTCTGGATGCGGTCGTTTCCTGTCCTCGGTCGATGGCCACGATCGCTGTCTTCAGTGTCTGGGCCTCCAACACGCTGAAGCGGCGCTCATGGTCCATGGATGAGTCATGCGTCTATTGTGGGCGTATGACCATGGCATCGCTGCGATCGCATTTCTCTCTCCTCAAGGGGAGTGGAGCAGACCCCTCTGTTACTACCCGCCCTGGTTTCTCTGCCACGAGCAGAGGACCGCCGGTTGGTACTTTGGGAGATTTGAGGGTTACAGTGAGAACTTCTCCGCCGGGCCATGCCCCACGGACCTCTCACTCCTCACGCAGCGCATATCCTGTGCGGCTGCCGAGTGGTTCTGCTGGGCCGTCTCACGGCGGTCCCAGAGTGTCATTCGGTGGGCTGCCAGAGGATCAGATGTCAATCACAGCATCGGGGGATGGGCTATCGGCTTCTGAGGATGAAGGTTCGGCAGGGCCGCCCCCCACTCAGGTGTTGTCACCACTGCCGAATCGGACCCAGAGCTGTCGGCCATGCTTGCCCCGGCAGCCGTGAGCATCGGGCAGGAGGTGACTACACCGCCCAGCCCTGAGCGCTCGCGGCTGGATGATTGGTTTCTCAGTGCAGAGCGCAGCTCACAACCGCGTTCTGCTCCAGTTCCTTTCTTCCCGGAGGTGCATGAAGAGGTGACGAAGTCGTGGATGGCCCCTTTTACGGCCAGAAGCCGCTTGTCTCCCTCTTCCGTCCTCACTACCCTCTATCGCGGGGCAGCCAGGGGGTACATAGACATTCCCCAGGTGGAGAGAGCGATTGCGGTGCACCTGTGCCCGCATCTCTGGCTCAACCTGGCCGAGATGAGAGACGTTGACAAAGTACACTTTCTTGATGCTCCCATCTCCCAGGCCGGCCTGTTTGGTGACACTCTCGAGGACTTTGCCCAGCAGTTCTCGGCAGTACAAAAGCAGACTGAGGCTATTCAACACATCTTGCTCCGATGTGATCCTCCAGCTGCCACCGTTCTGTTGCGGGCCGTGTCTCAGCCTGCTCGTCGCCGTGGGTGCCCTGCTGCATCCTCCACTCCGGCTCCGCCCCACGCAGAGACACCGTCGAGGCCGGCGCGTCGAGCCCCACGCAGGAGAGCGGCGCCCCCCGTGTCGCACCCGGCCGCTAAGTCCTCGAAGAAGACGATGAAGCGGCCCTGATACGGGCAACCTGGCTCGGCTCCGCCCCACGCTGAGACACCATCGAGGCCGGCGCGTCGAGCCCCATGCAGGAGAGCGTCGCCCCCGTGTCGCACCCGGCCGCTAAGTCCTCCAAGAAGACGACGAAGTGGCCCTGACACTGGCAACCCGGAGATGTGGGAGACTGGCTCATTTGGACGGTTCGACTCGGCTACGCGATTCAGTTCACCAGGCGACCTCCCAGGTTCAATGGCGTTCTCGTGACTTCGGTGGTAGTCCGAGATGCCTCTGTCTTGCACGAGGAGATTGCTGTCCTGTTGGCAAAGGATGCAATCAAGCCGGTCCCTCCAGTCTAGATGAGGAAGGGGGTTTACAGCCCTTACTTCATCGTACCCAAGAAAAGCGGTGGCCTTCGACCTATCTTGGATCTGCGAGTCTTGAATTGGGCCCTTCACAAGATCCCGTTCAAGATGTCAAGCCCAGGATTGGTTTGCAGCGATCGACCTGAAGGATGCGTACTTTCATGTCTCGATCCTTCCCCGTCACAGACCGTTAATATGGTTTCCATTCAAGGGTCAGGCATGGCAGTACAAGGTCCTTCCCTTCGGGCTCTCCCTGTCCCCCTGTGTCTTCACGAAAGTCGCAGAGGGCGCCCTTGCCCCACTATGGGAAGTGGGCATCAGGATCCTCAACTATCTCAACGACTGGCTTATCATGGCCCGGTCACGAGAGGAGCTGTGCGATCACAGGCACCTGGTTCTTCGGCACCTCAGTCAATTGGGGCTTCAGGTCAACCAAGAGAAGAGCAAGCTCTCCCCTGTGCAGAGAATCTCTTATCTCGGTATGAAGTTAGACTCGGTGAGTATGATGGCACGTCTTACCAACGAACGTGCCCAGTCGGTGCTGAACTGCCTGAGTTCCTTCAGAGGCATGACAGTGGTACCACCGAAACATTTTCAGAGGTTCCTGGGGCATATGGCATCCGCAGTCACGCCGCTCGGATTGCTTCATATGAGACCACTTCAGCACTGGTTACACTCCCGAGTCCCGAGATAGGCATGGCGCCACAGTACACATCGTATCACCATCACACCGATGTGTCGCCGCCTATTCAGCCCCTGATCGGACCTTGCTTTTCTATGGGCCGGAGTGCCCTTAGAACAAGTGTCCCGGCATGTCGTTGTCACAACAGATGCCTCCAATACGGGCTGGGGCGCTACGTGCAATGCCAGGCAGCTCCGGGGTCCTGGACAGGACCTCGACTGCTTTGGCACATCAACTGTCTGGAGTTGTTGGCAGACGCGATATAAAGCCAGGTTTAAGTTTCCTTAAGAATATCTCAGTTTCCCGAGTGGAGCTCTATTAACCGGTCTTTTCCTCCGGGCGCAGCGCCGCTGGCAGAGGCAGACCAGCGGGGAGATGAGAGTCACAGAGGTACGTTAAGTCCTGGACAGGACCTCGACTGCTTTGGCACATCAACTGTCTGGAGTTGCTGGCAGTGCATCTAGCTTTGCGGCAGTTCTGGCCGCTGCTGCTGGACAAGCATGTGTTGGTCCGCACGGACAACACTGCGGCTGTTTTTTACATCAACCAACAGGGTGGTCTACGATCACATCACATGTCTCAACTCGCCCGCCATCTCCTCCTCTGGAGTCAGATGTGGCTCAAGTCGCTGCACGCCGTCCACATTCCGGGGAAGCTCAATCGTGCAGCCAACACGCACTCACGACAGCTCACTTTCTCCAGAGAATGGCGACTCCATCCCCAGATGGTCCAGCTGATATGGAGTCGATTCGGGGAAGCTCAGGTGGACCTGTTTGCTTCCTGCAAGTCCTCCCACTGCCAGTTGTACTATTCCCTGACCCAGGCCCCCCTGGGCACGGATGCACTGGCACACAACTGTCCCCGGGCTCTACGCAAGTATGCGTTTCCCCCATTGAGCCTGCTCGCACAGACACTGTGCAAGGTCAAGGAGGACGAGGAACAGGTCCTGTTGGTTGCGCCTTACTGGCCCACCCGGACCTGGTTTTCGGAACTCATGCTCCTCGTGACAGCCCCACCCTGGCGCATCCCCCTGAGGAAAGACCTTCTTTCTCAGGGGCTGGGCTCCATATGGCACCTGCGTCCAGATCTCTGGAACCTCCACGTGTGGCTTCTGGACGGGACGTGGCAAACCTAAGTGATCTGCCACCAGCGGTGGTAGACACTATCTCTCAGGCTAGAGCTCCCTCTACGAGGCAGGCCTATGCTTTGAAGTGGAGTCTGTTCACGAATTGGTGTTCTTCTCACCAAGAAGACCCCCGGAGATGCTAGATTAGAGTTGTGCTTTCTTTCCTGCAAGAAAGGTTGGAGCATAGGCTGTCACCCTCCACCTTGAAAGTGTATGTTGCCTGGTCCCTGGGAAGGCATTACCTGATCGTTAGGTTCCTGAGGGGTGCCAGAATGTTGAATCCTCCAAGGACACCTCTGATACCCTCCTGGGATCTCTCTGTTGTCCTGGCTGAACTTCAGAGGGGTCCCTTTGTGCCGCTGGATTCAGTTGAGCTGAAGTTCCTGTCTCTTAAGACAGTGCTCCTGATCAGCACTTCCATCAAGAGGGTCGGGGACCTCAAAGCATTTTCAGTATGTGAAGAGTGCCTTGTGTTCGGGCCGGCCTACTCTCACGTTGTCCTGAGACCCCGGCCTGGATACGTGCCCAAGGTTCCCACCACTCCTTTCCGAGATGAGGTGGTGAACCTGCAAGCGCTGCCCCCGGAGGAGGCAGATCCAGCCTTGGCGTTGCTGTGTCCCGTAAGAGCTTTACGCATATACATGGACCTCACCCAGAGCTTCAGAAGCTCTAAGCAGCTCCTTGTCTGCTTTGGAGGTCAGCAGAAAGGGAAGGCTGTCTCCAAGCAGAGGTTGGCCCACTGGATAGTGGATGTCATCGCCTTGGCGAACCAATCCCAAGGCGAGCCGTGCCCCCTGGGGGTGAGAGCCCACTCCACTCGGAGTGTTGCCTCCTCCAGGGCACTGATCATCAATAAATGGTGTCAGGGTTGTTCCATCCCTACTCTAAGGTAGGACTTGCCTCAGAGACCCATTCCATATGTAGGACTGCCCCCTGGGTCAGTCCATATCAGTATCTCCACATGTCACCCCCCTACCCCTTTTCCTTAAGGCTCGCTTCCCCATCGTTCTGCCAGGCTGAAAAGAACAAATAGGAAAGATTTGAAGCAATCTTTCACTGAGGGTAGTGTTAATTTTGTCAGCTATTTTCATTTTAGTCTTAGTCTTAGTCCCGTGTTAAAATGTCCTTGTTAGTTTTTATCATATTTAGTCAACCTTATCCTATTTAGTTTTAGTCAAGTTTTAGTCAACAAAAAGTCTCAACATTTTAGTCTAGTTTTAGTCCAAGAAAACCTGAAGTATTTTAGTCTAGTTTTAGTCAATGAAAACTTGACATTTTAGCAATGAGATTATTATTAATTAACCGTACAGTATTAATTTTGGCAGCCATTTTTAATTTAGTCTTAGTCTTACTCAAATGTACATTTTAGTTATCATATTTAGACAACCTTGTCCTGTTTTTGTTTAGTCTATATTGATTGACTACTCCAAATACCCCAACAGTGCTACTATCTTGGAATTATCAACATGGAGAGAGTTTGAATGAAAGTCAAGAGAAGATTCCTCAGTGCACTGAATAAACTAATCTTTAACATGTTTTCAACTACATGGTCATTTTCTAGAATGTTTTATTTGGAATTACTACAAAAAATATTAATGGTTCTACGTATAGCCATCCTTTACCTCCTTTTCAGAAATAAATGTCTCTCAAACTACAGTCAAACCTTAAAACTGTTTGCAATGCAATAAAATAAATGAATGATAGCAGCCTAATATAACCAACCAAAACATTCAAAACGGCTGAAAATATAAGTACAATATCATTAGGATTTTTACAACACATTTTGATTATTGATATTCTTTTGGTCAACGGGTGCTACTGTATAATCATCCAGTTTTAATACATTTTTAAAAACTACACATTACATTGACGAACATACTGGGAATACTGATACACTGTTTAGTCTTACCACAAAACAGGTATAAACAGATGCAGAAATCCCAGTCCATGGTTATATCAGGGTCACAGAGAGAGGTACGGTATGCCAATTTCCTGATATATGAAAAACAAAGATAGAATAAGAGTATGTTTTGAGAAATGTGCAAAAGGCAGTACATATAACTAAGGAGGGAGAGGCAAAAACGCAGAGGAAGTGGACATAACGTATCTGAACAACTAAGCAAAAATAATGTCCTCAAAGATAAAATCAAAAGTCACAGTGAACCAGGAAATGACATAAAACTTCAAGAAATACTGTACAATATGTTCTTGAAATGCAGTGTCATCATGTAGCATTTAACAACACAAGTGAGACTGTAATGTTGCTTGTAATTATCTTAATATTGAGGAATTTCAATTATAGATATACTATATTGTTGGCTCCGTCAACAGAAATATCTTCAAACAGGACCAAAGCAAAATCAACCATCACGTATATACGAAGCACACAGCAGTGGCGTTTGATTCCTGAATGAATCTGAGTTTTAAACAAATCAGTTGAGCGAATGAGTCAATGATGCGATCATAAAGACAGTCACTTGTATGTTGTAAAATTCCATTAAAAATTACAATGGAATTTTCCCTCTGTCTTGGCATTACGGAGTTAAAAATACTCTATTTAGTTGGTTTTATATGATCCAAGAAATCAAAGGACATTTTTGAGCAGCTGGTGATGCTATTGATTTTGAGTGCAGGACCTCAAAATTGGTCTGAGCACTTTTAAGACCCTTCCGAATCAGTGTGCCAAATTTCAAAACATTCCTCAAAATAGGCCATTAAAAAGCCCATGAAAAGTAGTCAACAAATGTTACATATAGTGTTTTGAGATGAGAGAAGCAAGACATTTTAAAGTCTGAAATATTATCAGATTATATTCTTGAACTGGGTGTTGCCTAAAAACTTTTATCATACTCTGTAAATGTTTGAATGTGAATTAAATAAAATGAACATCATGGCATGTACCGGTAGTTGAGCAAAGTATAAAGTGAGACTTTGTCTCCAATCATAAATAAAAACTACTAGGCCAATTCCTCTTTCTGTGTATTTTCATTTCTATTTCCTTAAATTGTATGCATAAATAATATGCATACATTTTCAGACATTTTTGGATTGCATTCTGGTATGTGTGTAAATAAATTAAGTAAATAAATAAAAAATCCTTTAACTTAAAAATGTATTTTTACATTTACATTGGAATTAATGCATTTATTATTATTTGTTGATCTATCTTGATTGGTGAGCAGTTGGCCCACAGCCCTTTTTAGCTTTCTGTATGTTCATGACAGAATTAGTTTCAGTTTCATGTATCTTAACCTCCTCAACACAATTAAAAAAATATAATAATAATAATAATAATAATAATAATAATAATAATGCCAATTTCTCAAGAAATAAGTAAACCTTTATTATAACTCATTATTCTTAACTATGAATAATGATTTTGTGCCCTAAGACATCAAACCTTGTAAACGTTCAAAGTTTAAAAATAATTGTGTGGTCATTAACACTGAGGAACAAAACCATAGCAGAGTGGAAAGTCTTTGGTGGTTTACAGAAAATGACCTATATGCCAAGTCAGACCATCTGCAAAGATGAGAAAATATATATATATATATATATATATATACATCTGTTTGATCAAAGTTTCTTGGTGAAAATAAAAATGCAACTTCTCACTCACATAGCAGGAGTTTATTGACCTTTGTATCTTAAAAGAGATTACCGTAAAAGGGTTGCACCCTTTATTGTGTTAAACCATGGGTGTGTAAATATATCAGATGAGGTGTTGCAATTTTTAAGATTGCAAAAGAGGACGGCTTTGAATTTCTCTTTCACACTTTCTGTCTTCTATGTGTCTCTTTCTTTATGTCTTCCTGTCTTTCTTTTTTTCATTCTGCTCACAGTGTCAAACACTTAATCATTCACATTTTTTCTATCACAGTTTGGAAATGGCCCTGGTTTAATCTTAAAGTTTAAATCAATACATGGACGCACGCATGTGCTCTTATACATAACATCCAGAAAGCTTATAATGGTAATCACTGAATATCACATTGCAAAACATTTAGACAATTGTTAATTTCAGAGAAAATGTAATAGTGTCTCCATTTTGCTGTAAATACAGCTACTACCCATCTCTAAATATTTATTAACTGAAATAAATATTTATAACTGAAAGCTTAATTGTCATTGAGTAAAACTGCATGTTGTAAGGTGTTTCTTTATGCTCCTCTTTTGTAGACACTTACCTTATCTTCTGTATTTAATATTCAGCTTTCAAACTCCCAATGAGCAGAAAAAAAAGGCCTCAGTGGGTCAATGTCAATGTTGAGATATGTGAAACATACTTATTATAATCATTTTATCAATTAATTTGATAAATGCGTCATACAAGAGTCAAAATTACCCTTACTGACACCTACGTATTAATATTATCCCAGGACAAATACCATCCTAAACTCACTGGGAAAATGTGCCTATTGTGAGATTTCTGAAACATGAAAAAAAATATTTCAGATATAGTGTTTATGTTCCAAGAAGAATGTTTTAAGTATCTTTTTTGTACTATTTGTCCTAAGTAACTGCCAATACAAACTCATTTTAAAGGTGCTGTGTAATTTGCTGTGACACTAGTTGGACCAAATGGAATTGCGATTTTTATTTTATTTTTTTTATTTTGGGGGTGTACTAGAACAGGCTCTCATACTAGGTTGTTCGAAAAACACATTATTTTTCACATATTTTACATTATTACAACACCT
>NW_015647124.1:2028273-2054988 GCF_001515625.1 Sinocyclocheilus rhinocerous
ACTCGTTGCCTTCTCTAGTGCAGCTCAACCAGGTCTCGTCCCATTCGTCGATATTTGTGATATCACAAATCCCGGAAAATATGCGTTGTAGTCCAAACGAGTCGTTCGTTGTAGTTTTTGAAAAGTGATTTCTGTTAAATAAAATATCTCTTTTTAAAGTGGACTTTGAGCTTTGTAACTTTGCAGATCTTTTTATGCTCAAACAGCAACATTACAGACTACAGACCACCCCTTCTGACATGCCTTCACTGTCTGCCATAAATATATTGCCTAATTCCTCTAATAGGACATTTAATACATTCACATATAAAAAAAAAATCCATTATAAACAATAAAACCAGGTCTATTAATAAACAGTGTTGGGAGTAACGCATTACAAAAGTAATAATATTACAGTAGTATATTACTTTTTGCTGTAACGCAGTAATATAACGCATTACTAATAAAATTTGGGTAATATTATTACTCGTTACAATCTCAGTAACGCAAGTTACAACAACATATTTTAACTCAAAATTAAGTGGTGAATTTACCAACACCGCAAAACAGCACCAGAGAAAAAAATCCCGCGGGTAAAATAGTTTGTCTATTTCCTGATGCTGGAATTAAATGGTTGAGATGACTGCAGAGACGGATTCTACATTTCAGTAATATTGTAATGTAACTAATTACTTTCAAAAGACAGTAACTAGTAATATATAATGTATTACATTTTGGAAGTAACTTGCCCAACACTGTTAATAAAAGACCTAAGGCTTCAGCTATAGGCTCAGCCAACCCTGTTCAAAAGCAACCAAAAGGTCAAGGGTCAGAGTGCTACTGTCAGATGACATTTCCAACAACAGTGCGTGCTGTAGATTCTGACACTTGTTTATATTAGCCAACTTCTTTGCATTTCTCCCTCTTTAGACATCTCCATGCAGCTTTTAACATATTTGCACAAGAGCTCACTCAACTGTAAAGCTTTTGACTCCACACACTCTCTTCTATCGGTCGCCCTGGCTCTCTTGTGTGTTTGGGAATGTTGCCACCCTTATCCAGTGTCAGGATAGAGCTAATTTTAGCAGGACAGCTGAATGTGAGGGGTCATAATGCTGGATAAATACAGTGGCCAATCTGCCAGGCAACTGTCTTGGTCTGTGGCAGATCTTTTCTTCTTCCCCCTTCTCTTTCACTCTCCCTCGCTTCAAGGGTCACTTCATTTTGTCTGTGCTCCTTTCAGCAAGAAAGGTAAGAAAATAGTTTTAAAATGCATTTGAATTCTGTTTTAATTGGACATTGATATTAAAAGGCTACAGTATCACAGTGCTAAGATAACAATACAAATAGCACAGTGTGGCTGTATAGCTTTATCAGAGCAAAACACTTCAAAATAAAAAGAGGAGGATGAAGCAAGAGTTATGTTTCCTTCCTGATTACAAAACTCAGAACTGCAACAAAGTGCCAAACCTGATGGACTGTGATAATTGTTATCACGCACTGATGCTGATTTTACTGGTGGTTTTACATATTGCAAAAGGCTGACTATATTTAAAGGCTTCTTATGTGTATTTGGCTGTTAGGAGCAAGATCTGCTTAATGTTTTAAAGCAATTAAACAATATTAATTTTTCAAATAATTTTAGTTAAATATATAACTTTTACAATTTGAATCTCGCAGCATACCAGTATGGTCACTCACTACCCATACTGACACCACTGGATCAAACATGATCGACATGTTGAATGATAAAAATGGCAATATATATATACCCTTGTGCAAGAACAGCACGTCAACACCAGTGCAGCTGTTAGACGCTAGTTTATATATAGTCTGAACTCTTAGGCAGTAGTGTCAAAAAGGGCAAAGGTAGATTCAGCTATGTGGTGGATGAAGGGGGTGACAGGAAAAGAGCTTGTCCTACATTCTTCACATAAAGGTCAACAATGAGAGTAGGCCTCGTCAAGCAAGGCTTTACGCTTACAGAGCTCTTGAGGGGGACAGAAAGTGGGAGTAGTGACAGTCATTTTGAGGAAATAAAAAATAAAGGTGAAGAGCAGGAGTTAAGCATATTGTCACAGTACATTTCCCACTAATACACTAATAAAGAAAAGCAGAAGTTCTCAAAAAAAAAAAAAAGGAGGACCTTATCTTTCAGGGCAAGCAAGTCTGACTATAGCAGACAGTTTTTTTTTTAAATATGGGTGAAAAAAATCCCTCTCTGTATTTAGACTAGAATAAAGTTCATCAAAACATTTCCCCATCACAACATCCCGTTTGAGTCATCAATTATTTAGCAGATATTTTAATCCAAAAAGGAAATTACAGTACTTCCTGCAGCAACTAAGAGTACAATGTAGTATGATTTTCACTCTTCATATCTCCTACACCACATTTCCATGCTTGTTTGTTTTTCTTTGACATACCATGGTATTCTAATCATTACATTTCATGAGTGTAATATTTTCACCATTAAAATAGTTTCTCCTACCCCAGCTTAAAGTCAACTATAAGTAAGCCATAGAGTACTGCAGGAACAACTCTTAATCTATAGCTAATTGAGGCATAATGATATTGGAATATAAGCTTATAGAAGCTTTTTTTTTTTTTTTTTTTTTTATGTATACATTATATATAATATATTAAGATGTCAAGACTATTTACGGATGTTTAATCAAACATGAACTTTCCTAAAACAAGATGATATCTAGGCTATGCTAATTAACTTGGGCTAGTGCTGAGCCAGTGAAAGACACGCTCAGTGCTTTTCATTTATCACAACTGTTCAGTGTTTCCAACTGCAGAAAGTTTATTTTAGGATTCAGACATTTAAATAGACATTCAATTAAGTACTAGGGAAACAAATTATGCGTCCAACACACATTATACTACTAGATCAACTAGCATATTCAATTAAGTTGTTAAAACGACAAAACACATATTTGACAATCAGGCTGTATCATATATTTCATATGTTTGTGCATATTTTGAATAAAAAAGGAAAAACTAAATAAAAGTGATACAGTACATCTTTAATACAGTGCAATTGTGCCTGCATAATGCATCGCTATGGAAATAAGATGATATGTATAGATTATTTTATTATTTAATATTGCGTTTTTTGTAAAATTACCATTGCCATAATATATCACAAAAAAAATAAATAATAATAAAAAGTCAAGCTGTCATTTCATGTACTATTGGGAGCCCCAAGCAGCCGCTTTGTTCACTTATGGCTTGGGCCAGCTCTGCTTGTGCTATTGCAAAATATTTTAACTCTCACTTTCCAATATGTAGATTTTAAATAAAGACTGAAAGAATTTTCGGAAGCTTAGAGGTGTGACACTGAAGTCATGAAACCGTGGTGTCTTTTTTTTATTGCCTAACTTTAGCTCTTTTTTTTATTTTACTTCTGGAGATTGTATATATGCTTCAAAAGTTGTCATTTATTTTTGAAGACCATCATGATGAACAAAACATGAAAGAAGAATCATAAACTTTTGTTGGTCACAGAGCTTATTTTCGGCAATAATCCAAAAGCCAATGGGAAAATACTATTGGCTTTTTGCTTTTTGAAACTTGGACGATGCTAACACATGGGTTTACCTCCAAAAATACATAATCCTTGCAGCACTCTATCGATAGGCTCATTTTCCAGCCCAACTCTGACTAAACCAGTGGAGCGAATTTGGGGCAGAATTATTTGTTTGACCGACCAGTGGCCATCCAATTGGTGAAGTAATCGGGAAACCTGTTTGGAAACAAGCATCTGTTTAAAAGAAATTAGTACTTTAAGTACCACGATAACATCATCTGATACCATCAGTGTACCTGTCACAGTTGGTTTTGGGTTTTGTGTTCATGTCTTTTATTTTAACACTATCATGTTACCTGCTTATTTTTTGTCATGTGATTCCCTTGGCGCAAACGTAGCAAGGCAACTGCTTGGTTCAATGTTAGATCTAGCTTTCTGTAACGAGTTGAACTGAACCCATGTGCAGTTTATTAGTAGGGATGGCTGACGCGAAACTGACATTTCGGCGCAGTTTCGAGATCCCGAAGCGTAGCTGTTTCGAAACACTGCTCCGAAGTGTGATTCAAAACACCCATGTCACGTGACAACGGCTAAATGAAGCTTCGGTGTGGTTCACAAGTGTTTCGACCGACAAGCGGCAAAATAAAAATCTTACAATGTAACAAATGTGACACATTGTGGCTTGATTTCTTTTACATTTACATTTAGTCATTTAGCAGACGCTTTTATCCCAAGCGACTTACAAATGAGGACAATGGAAGCAATCAAAATCAACAAAAGAGCAATGATATACAAGTGAGATATACAACTTTTATTAATGTTCATTTCTTATGACCAAAATAACCGATAATTATTCACAATGAGGAGCTTAAAGGTTGCAAAACCAAGCTTATGTAGGTCTCAGACTGGTCTCTTGCACGTGTTACTCTGCCTTGACAAAGATTTACAAATGATAACCTACATGTTGTTTGTCAAACAATAAAGTGTGTCCACATCATTGTAAGAGTAATTAATTTTTTTTCTTTTTTAATAGTTGTATTTTTTTTAATAATGTGTTGAGTTTTTATCACTCAACAAACAGCAGTACAGGAAACAAAGCGGTAACACTTTATTTCGATAGTCCACTTTAGACATTCTATTAACAGTAAGTAACTTTGCAACTACATGTCAACTAGCAGTTAGTAGAGTATTAGTAGACTGTCAGCTTAATATCTTCTAACACTTTCTTTGTCAACATTCTACTAACCCTAAACCTACCCTAACAGTCTACTCTGAGAGTTAGTAGACATGTAGATGCAAATTAATGAGAATTAGTTGACATGTAGTTGACATGTAGTTACAAAGTTACTTATAGTTAGTAGAATGTCTAAAGTGGACTATCGAAATAAAGTGTAACCAACAAAGCTAGACAAGACAATGAAACACGAGGGCTATTTATACACAAGACTAATGACTAAACAAGCAACACCTGTGAACAATAAAGATGATCAACCAATGAAAAAACAGTACTGAGAAACACATGACTAAGAACAACCAATCAGAGCAAGACACATACACAAGGCGAGCACATGGCGAGATACATGAGGGCAAGGGAATTATATGACAAACAGGAAGCAGGTAACATGACAGTGAGAATACAAAATAAAAGACATGAACACAAAACCCAAAACCAAACTGTGACAGTACCGCATTACTTTTTTGTTGGCTTCCATCTGCTTTGTTCCTGATTTCACTTTTCTCTTTCCAGTAAAGATGCCTCATGCATATCCATTCCTAAGCCCTGATCAGAAGAAAGAGCTGAGCGATATTGCTCAGAGAATTGTTGCTCCCGGAAAGGGAATTCTTGCAGCTGATGAATCCACAGGTACACTTAAACACTCACTTGCTTCCAAAATGATAATTCACCCAAATAGACAATTCCGCCCTTATTCCCTGGCTTTCTTTTTACCATGTGGTCACTCTAGGCAGCGTAGCAAAGCGCTTCCAGAGCATCAATGCTGAGAACACTGAGGAGAACAGAAGGTTGTACCGTCAGTTGCTTTTCACCGCTGACGACTGCATCCTGCCCTGCATCGGTGGAGTCATCCTTTTCCATGAGACTCTCTATCAGAAGACTGATGATGGCAAGCCTTTCCCTCAGCTGATTAAGGAGAGAGGCATGGTGGTAGGAATCAAGGTGGACAAGGGTGTGGTACCTCTGGCCGGCACCAACGGAGAGACAACCACACAGGGTATAGATGACATTTCTTCATATCCTTTTTAACTTTAATTTATGAATGTTATTCTCTCTTTTCACAAATGTTCATGTATGTCCATCTCAGGTCTGGATGGGCTGTACGAGCGCTGTGCTCAGTATAAAAAAGACGGTGCTGACTTTGCTAAATGGCGCTGCGTTTTGAAGATCACCCCCACTACTCCATCCAATCTTGCTATTATTGAGAATGCCAATGTACTCGCCCGCTACGCCAGCATCTGCCAGATGGTGAGACACTTTACAACCTGCTTTGCTTTGGACATCCAGTGGTGACATAACACATAAACACAATTCATAGTTTTGAGTCACAGGACTGGTGCGCAAAACATCCATAAAACTGCAGCTGTGCAGTAAATTGTCCATCTGTTTCAAGTCTTGATTATTCAAATCCCTTCTCAAAAGGGATTGTATCCATATACATCCATATACATCCATATACATCAGCCTCCCCAGTATTTAAATCACTAAAAACAGCGGGACAGTCTAAAATGCTTAATGTGAAAAACACTTAATGTGACTTAATTTTTTAATACAGTGATATTAAAAGATCAAATTCAATATATAATGCATGCATACTACATACACATGATGAAATGGACCCAGAATATGAATACAACATGCTAAATGGCATGTCAAGTTTCTTTTTTTTGTAATGTTTTCAATGGGAAAATGCTTAACGTTCAATTCAGCATGTTGTGTTCAAATTCTGGGCTCATTGTCTGTATATAGTATGCATCATCAATAAGGTGACAAACTGAATTTGATCTTTCAATAATTTAGCATATTAGTACAAACCTGGTAAAAATAATTGGAAAGCCTTGTTTTGCCCTGCAGATGGGTGTAAGAGTGTGACGTCCGGTGAAAACTATAAATACCAAAATTGTTTATGTATGTTTACTTTATGGTCCATTGTTCAAAAATGCTTTAAAACAAATACAAAATTGAACGTTATTAATATTACTATGAACTGCACCGGCCTACAAATATGCAAAATAACTGATTTGATATGAATTATTAAATAATTAACAAACATGATTTAAAAGTGCATTGAGTAGTTCACTAGTTAGCGCTAGCATCGTTGTTCTTCATGTACTCTAAATACCATTAACACAGTGGTGTTTAACGCTACATTGCCATCTATAGACATGAATCAGCCTAGATGTGAAATTTTAGAGAGAAGAAACAAAGACTTTCTTAATAGTTGTCATTGCTTATCTCAGCTTAATGTAACAAGTATCCGTGTAATTTTATGTAAATTACATTGATAATACTGACCCAGACAGCAGACAGTTTCGGCCCAGATCCGGCACACATCTGGCTGTCTGGGTGAGATTTAGAGATGTTTCTGCATTTTTAAGTAACACATCAGAAACTTAATTTGCAAAAATGTTTTTACACTCGCTCAAGGTGGTTTTTGACTTGTGCAAAAAAAGACTTGTGCAAACAACACTATGCCACTAGTGTATCCACAGAGGCGGCAGCCAATGAGTGCGAGGATTCTCTCAGAAGATTAACAAAAAACCACGGGGTGTGTCATTTAAACATGGCGAAATACAATAAATGGGGCATTCATAAACTATTATGAATACATTCTTCATCTCATTTGAGCGTATACTATTCACAAAAACATAATTTGTTTCTTAATGTGTTAAACTTACTATTGAATGCACCTTTAATAATTATAGTTAATATGTGATGTAATTTGTTTGTGATGCATTTGTTGACATAAACAAGAATTATATATTCAACGTTTTTTGCCATTTCTTTTTTTGCATGGCTATATTTGTATTGTGTTGCATTTATAATTTTTTTTTTTTCCCTGCTGTCTGTGACCTGACTTAAAGTATTCACATACGCAAGGTGTCACAATTCACATATATTGGTTGCTGTTGTCTTTCTCAGCATGGCATCGTGCCCATTGTGGAGCCTGAGATCCTGCCTGATGGTGACCATGATCTGAAGAGGTGCCAGTATGTGACGGAGAAGGTCCTGGCAGCTGTGTACAAGGCTCTGTCAGACCACCACGTGTACCTGGAAGGAACCCTTCTAAAACCCAACATGGTGACCGCCGGTCACTCTTGCTCCCACAAGTACGCCCCTCAAGAAATTGCCATGGCAACTGTCACCGCCCTGCGTCGCACTGTTCCCCCTGCCGTTCCCGGTGAGTCAGTTTCACTATTTCTTCATTCTGATAAATCCCCCTTCGAATGGCACTTCGGAATAATCATGGCCACAGTATTGAAGGGTTGTAGGGATGAGACCTTCAGAATGTAACGCAGTGACTATCTTCGTTTCTGTGTTACTCCCACAATGCCAATTTTTTTTGTATAAAAATCTCTGTGCAAACTGAATTTATATTAGACATATAAATCATACGTTTTATGACAATACAGCCTGACATTGATTCTCCTAGACAGCCATACAATATTTGTAGAAACGTCAAAACATGACACGATCCGATTGTGATTTGATTCAGTGATATGTATATTAATATTGATATTATGCACTGTAAACATGCTGCTGCAGTAAGTAATAACAACTTAAAATTTGTTGAGATCATTTAAATATCTAAGTAAACCAATAATATTAATTCAAGCACGAACACTTAATTTTTTTTTTTAACTCATTATAGCAAACATATAAATGAACTATTTGAAAATTGCAAATCCTGACATCCAGAACAAAGGTTTTTTATTGTTTTTGTTTGTTTTTTGTTGAAAATCAGAAAATATCCTCATTAGGGCATACACAACAAAATAAGGTGAAAAGAACATTTATACAGATAAATAAATATTAAAAATTGAAATTTCTAACTAATCTAAAATTCGATGACCGCTTAGTGACAATTTGACATTTTTATAACAAACAAGTCTTCTAGTATATCTCATAAATATGTAAAAAATATATAGATTTTTTACGCATTGCATCGACACATCATATAGTTCAACATTTGATCGATGCAAAGATCACAACTCCAATGTCTACCATCTTCTGCTCTAAAAGGCATTACCTTCCTGTCCGGAGGCCAGAGTGAGGAGGAGGCCTCAATCAATCTGAGCGCCATTAACCAGTGTCCCCTAAGCAAACCCTGGGCCCTCACCTTCTCTTACGGTCGTGCCCTGCAAGCCTCCGCACTGAAAGCCTGGGGGGGCAAGAAGGAGAATGGCAAGGCCTGCCAGGAGGAATTTGTCAAGAGAGCCATAGTACGTAAAGAACCTTACACAATGAAACGTTGATTATTCGGCCGATGCGTCTGTGCAAACATTTTTGACATCCATGATCTCACTGTTCCTGTATTTCACTAATCTCATGTGTCAATTTCCTCTACAGAACAACAGCGCAGCAGCCGCTGGTAAATATGTCTCCAAAGGAGACACCGCAGCAGCGGCGGGAGAGTCTCTGTTTGTGGCCAACCATGCTTATTGAAGAAACACAAGTGACCATACTTCCACTGACTCATCCAGCTGTTCACTCATGTACACAGTGTTACACATCATGTCTGTGATCTAGACTCACTGTTACTCCTGTAGTCATGTTTTCACTGTCATTTGACAATTATGTAAAAAAAAAATAAGTATCATTGTAACTGACCAGTCGGATAAAATTATCCAGTCTGCGCCTGTTTCATGCTGTCATTCTACTGATCTGTTCTATTTTTGCATCCGTTTTCTTTTTCACAAGATGTTTTGCAAAAGAATAAAGAACCAATGAACCAAACCCCTGATTGATTTTAAATTTAATGGTTTTAATAATTATTCGATTACATTATGCACTTGAGCAGTTTCAGATCTCAGAATCACTAATCTAATTATTATAAAACTGCCCAGAAAAGGTCTAATGTATAACAGAAGAAAGCTATCTGTTAGCATCTTAATGGCAGTTTTAATGATTTTTACAAAACCTTTCCTGAGAATGTCACATTTGACTCCAAAAAAATGAAATATTACAATAAAAACCATATAGCATTTTATTTTTTTAAAGATATATTTATGGGCTTTTTATGCCTTTAATGGGAGAGGCCAGTAGAGAGCTGACAGGAAAGGTTGGGTGGAGAGGGAAGTGGGATCGGCAAAGGACCTCAAGGCGTCATATGTGACCCTGGACCACAAAAGCTTTCCATTGATGTATTGTTTGTTAGGATAGGACAATATTTGGCCGAGATACAAGACGCACTAACAACAAGGTTATCAGTGCCGACAAAATGATATATTATTTTTAAAAATATGTACGCATCTATTTAGTATGTGTTCTCCTGCCTTTTAATGCTTGACTTTAACATTTTTCAAAAATACTGTATTATGGTAATGAGGGTATTTCATTTAAAATATTCAAAGTTAAAATATCACAGCACATTTTTGTAATGAGGTCTGGGGGCTAAAATGTGCTTAGGGTCATGGAAATAATCCAGTTGAAAAAAAACTTAATGGTCCTAGTTGTTCCTTCTTTTCTTATTATTATGGAGTGAAATATGACGTCACATATGTCGACGCACTAACAACAAGGTTATCAGTGCCGACAAAATGATATATTATTTTAAAAAATATGTACGCATCTATTTAGTATGTGTTCTCCTGCCTTTTAATGCTTGACTTTAAAATTTTTCAAAAATACTGTATTATGGTAATGAGGGTATTTCATTTAAAATATTCAAAGTTAAAATATCACAGCACATTTTTGTAATGAGGTCTGGGGGCTAAAATGTGCTTAGGGTCATGGAAATAATCCAGTTGAAAAAAAACTTAATGGTCCTAGTTGTTCCTTCTTTTCTTATTATTATGGAGTGAAATATGACCCAAACATTTCTTGACAGGCTTTGTGAGACCTGAGCTTTCACTTCTACATTTTTTGAGGTTTGTATTTACAAGTTGGGAAGTCGTAATTATGAATTCCCATCTCGCTAAATATTTTTAACTCTACTTCTACAAAATGACGAATAAATAATGTGTTTTTTTACATTTTTTTTTTTTTACATTTTTTAGGTGCTGTAAATTTAATCATTACATATTTGATCATAATTATCATAATGGTACAATAGTGTTGTATTTTTGTACATGCAACTTAGCTAGTATCAGAATACACAACCACTCTTCCCCACATAATGATGTAGCTACAGCATCTACCAGTTCTAACAGCGTCTAACTGTTCGCGCTAAACAGACAAAGGACTTTTTGGTGATTCACTCATGAGCTTTAATTTTTCAAATGCATTTTGTCTTTTTTCAAGTCATTTGGAATTTCACTGTGCATTTTCTCTGTCACACATTCCTGTTCCCCTTAACCTGTTAGAGTTGCATTTGTGTGTGAGTCAGTTTAAAGTGACGAAGTGTGAGATGAGTGTATCCCTTACGAAAAAGAAGTTTATTCAAGTGTGCTATTAGTGGTAATGAAGAACACATCTCAGTCCGAGCAGCTGAGTCCTTAGCCATCTTCAAGAATCGGCTAAAAACACATCTCTTCCATCTTTATTTGACCCTCTAACTCTAGCACTCTCTATTCTAATTCTATAATTTAACAAAAAAAACTTGCCCCTTTAGACTTGCATTTAGACTATTCATTTACTAACTGCTTGTTTTCTTTAAAAAAAAACACTAGATTCTCTAATCTTTTTGTATTCTATCTATTTGCTTTCTTTTTATTTATTGTACAATTAACAAAAGCAAAAAGGCCTCTAACACTAGCTTGCTCTTTTCTTTTTCTATTCATTTATTATATAATTTTAAAAAAACTTGCTACGTGTACTGCGTTAAGCTAACTGAGACTTGTTATAGCACTTACATATCATTGCTCTCTTGTTGATTCTGATTGCTTCCATTGTCTTCATTTGAAGTCGCTTTGAATAAAAGCGTCTGCTAAACTACTAAATGTAATGTAATGTAAATGAAGAGAATGCTAAAATTAGAGTAGAGTGAGAAGTGAAGTGTGGCAGAGCTAGAGCATGTAAAGCTGCTGTCTGTGCCGCTGGACAAAAAGGTCACGAAGCCAATGGCTGCTCCTTCCACATTCTCCGTGACCCAAGTGTGGAACTCAGAGACACGTGAATACACCTCTGGGAAACCTTCTTTGGCACAACCCAAACTCGTCCCAAAACTGGTGATCCCAGCCTGGACCCATACAGAACCCTGTTTGCACTGTAACGGACCACCAGAATCTCCCTACAGAGGGAGGCAGAAAGCAGACAGAGGACCAGTGAAAACATCAACAGCAGGGTTTTTTTAAAGGAATAGTTCACACTTTTGGTCTGATCCTGATGCAGTAGCTATCATATGGCTTCAGGAGACTTGTAATATTCAACTAAAGTTAAATGGACTTCTACTTGATTGGTACTTTTTATGGTGCTTTTTGCCATTTTGGAGCTTGACAACCCCAGTACTCATTCACTGCTGTTATATTAAAAAGAAAAATATATTGCCACAGAATAAAATATAAAAATGCTAACTGTGAATTTTTTATCTTAAAATCTGAATTGTAAGATTAAAAACTCAATATTGTGAGAAAAGTCAGAATTGTGAGACTAACACATTTCTGAGTTCATATCTCACAATTTTTTTTTCTTAGAATTCCACGTTTATATCTCTCAATTGCAATCTGACATCTAGCAATTCTGAATCCTTCTCAGAATTTTGAGATAAAACTCGCAACTACCCTTTCATTCTGTGGTGGAAATAAGCTTCCATTGCGCTCACCTGACAGATTCCTTTGTCCACTCTCCCTGCGCAAATCATCAGTGGTGTGATTTTACCACCTGCTGGTTCATACTGGCAGGTACACTGTGAGTTGCCCACAACCGGGATTTCCACCTCCTGAAGAGTCTGCGGGGCCGGCAAAGCTTCTGTCATACACAGAGACAATGAGGGTTTGTGTGTGTCACTGACTCACTAACATGTTTAACCAAAAAAGGAAACATAACACCACTAATGGAAAATCTAACACACTCAGTCTAGCAAATCTCTTAGACACTAATGTGACCACAACAGGCTGTGAGTTTTTCTTCTTCTTTTTAGCATTGTTCGTGTGAAATGGGAACACTATGTATCAGGGGTGGCGAACGTCAGTCCTGGAGAGCCGCAGCCCTGCAGAGTTTTGCTTCAACCCTAATTAAACACACCTGAACAAGCTAATCAAGTTCTGAAGGGTTACTAGAAAGCTACAGGCAGGTGAGTTTTAATTAGGGTTGGAGCTGAACTCTGCAGGGCTGCGGCTCTCCAGGACCGGAGTTCGCCACCGCTGCTATGTATGATAAGACAATACAAGTAAAGTATAACTATAAATAAGAAAATAACCATCCTATTTTGCAACACAGGAAGTAAGCTAGTTTCTGTGAATGTGCAAGATTTCCGGTTTATTAGTCACGAGGTAAATAACTAGAAGAATAATAGTACAAACCAGTGTATTTATTATCACATCAATACATTAAAATAATATGATAAGAAATACCATTTTGCAATATCAAACAACAGAAAGCTGTTTTACAGCTAAAATAACAAGGATGAAACTGGAAACCTTGCATATTCAAGTTACAAATAGCTGCACTCGCTGTTACATTAAAAATAAGGAGGCTAGTGTTACGTTCAACAAAAAAGACATACAAGCAGCGCTTCGGCAGAATTCTACTTTACTTAATTAACTTCGGAGCCACGGAATATGGTACAACTGTGAATCATACGTATCAGCATAACTTCACGACAGTATTACTACAACAGATAATAACAATGAAGAACTGGTTAACGACCACAACAGTGTCACGAACCGCTACTGTGAGGAGCACGGAGCGAGGATCGAGGAGACATGGAGTAAACTTCAAACGAACAGACTTTAATAAACATCCAAGGAACCAGGAACACACACATAGCGGGAAAAGACGAACATTCAATACCAGACCAAGAACTAAGAACAGGACGCACTATAAATACACTTGACTTGACGATGGGATGACGAGACACACCTGAAACGAATGAAACAATTAACATGGGAAAACTAGGTCAGGGCAGGCACATGGAGAGGGAAAAACACACAGATATAGTCCAGGGGCGTGACATATCGCCCCCCCTCCCGGAAGGCGCGTCCTCGCGCCGTAGAACAACAGAGGGGTGGCACGGGTGGGAACTTGGGAGGAGGCTCGGGAGGAGGACAGACACCTGGGAGGGGGCCGGCAGACAGAGTCCAAGGAGGGGACGATGGAGGGAGGAGCCAGGGAGGCGACAGGAAGGAGCAGGAGGGGCCAAGCAGGACCCAGGCCATAGCCATGATGGCGGCCCATGGTGGAGCCAACGGAGGGAGGAGCCATGGAGGAGGAATGGCTGCCAACTCCAGGGGGCCGACCAACGGTGGCAGAGCAAGTGATGGAGGTGCCCGAGGCGGAGACGGAGAGCCGATGAGCCAGGGCGATGGGAAGGATCCGGAGGGCCAAGGCGGAGCAGATGGTGCCGGCGACTGATGCAGAGGCGTGGATCCGAAAAGCCGTGGTGGAGCCGAAGCGACAGAGGACTGAGGAGGAGCCGAAGGAATGAAGGAGCCTGACGGAGCCGGAGGGACGAAGGGACGAGGCGCAGCCAGAGGTGTGGAATCCCGAGGCGCAGGATGGTCGACGCCAGACCAAGGCGGAGCCGAAGGGACGAGGGAGCCCGGTGGAGCTAGTGGACTGCCAGGCCACGGCGGAGAGGAGGGAACTAGGAGTCATGGTGGAGCCGACGGGTCCACGGGCCAAGGCGGAGTCCGGGGCTTAGAGGCTGGAGGCGGAGTCAAGGGATACTCCAGCCACCGCGACGCTGGAGGATGGCAGTCCCGCGGAGCTCGCACCGTGCTGATGGTGGGCTGTTCTCGGGGCTAAACTCGGGAACTGGAGCCCTCTCTAGGCTAGACTCGGGGACTGGGTCTCTCTCTCTGCTGGACTGGGAAATGGGAGCCCACTCAGGGCTGGACGGGACCAGCAGGGATGAAGGAGAGAAGAGAGGGGGCAAGTCGGCTTCCAGCTCTGTTTCCCAGTCTATAAGGTTCCCCTCGAAGTCTAGCAGTCCCAGCTGTATAATCAGCTCACTCTCAGCCACGGTGCAGGGGGTGGAGCTCCACTCCGCGCTCTCTCTGTCCACGGCATTCTCCCTCGTGGCGGGCTCTGTTGCCAGCTCTCGCACCTTGACTGACGTCACTTGCAGCTCCGGCTCCTCGGCGAGCCGTTGCTCTGTCGCTCCATGCGGCAACGGCTCGTTGGCCGCGGTGAGCTCGGGCTCTCCGCCAGCGGTGGGCTTGGGCATGCGCTCCGTAATGCTGGTAAGCTGGGCACTGGGTCCGGGGTGGCACTGGCGAGATCCCCCTCAGGACAGACTGTGAACGGGGATCCGTGTCTCGTCAGTGTCCACTCCACAAATGCGGCAAAATTCGCTCGAGGGCCTTCCTCGGATGACGGCACTCTGTATGCCGAGTTTAGACTGGCGTCATAGAACGCGCAGAGCACGTCGTCCAGCTAGCTGGAGAGGTTGGCGACGAACAGGAACAGTCTGGTGGAGCCCTCGAGCGATCTTTCCCCCTGCTCCAGCAGGAGGAGGAGGTATTCAGGGCGGGCGAGGGGAAACAAAAAAGGAGGGAACACACGGATGTAACTGTTTTTAGTCTGGTATTCTGTCATGAACCGCTACTGTGAGGAGCACGGAGTGAGGAACGAGGAGACGTGGAGTAAACTTCAAACGAACAGACTTTAATAAACATCCAAGGAACCAGGAACACACATGTAGCGGGGAAAGTCGAATATTCAATACCAGACCAAGCAACTAAGAACAGTACGCACTATAAATACACTTGACTTGACGAGGGGATGACGAGACACACCTGGACCTAATGAAACAATTAACATGGGAAAACTAGTTCAGGGCAGGCAAATGGAGAGGGAAAAACACACAGATATAGTCCAAGGGCATGACAAACAGCTAGTAGGAATATTAAATAATAAGTAGAATATAAAATAATAAACGAGAATCCTCCCTGCTGAAAACAACAGCTAAAACCAGCCTAAGCTGGTTGGCTGGTTTTAGCTGGTCGTCCAGCCTTGTCCCAGTTGGTCAGAAGGTTGGTTTTAGAGGGGTTTTAGCCACTGATCTACAATGACTTCTATATTATAGATCAGTGGTTTTGGCCAATTCTTTAGCTGGTCAGGCTGGGAGACCAGCCAACCAGCTTAGGCTGATTTTATCAGGTTTTTTGTTGTTGTTTGTTTGTTTTAGTTTTTTTTCAGCAGGGCTCATGCAACTACTCACAAAAAAGGCCAATACCACCAAAACACAACTGTGTGTGTCTCATACTCTCATTTCACCACTAAACCAAAAATAAAAAATGCTCTGACAATAATTAATAATTTGGCAGGGGGTTGAAAATGGGCACAACACAACACACAACACTGATGTCGTTAGTGACGTTGGCTCTGATGAGACGGTCTGACGTAACCATGGCTACACCAGTATGCTTCAAACTATCAGATCTTTCTGCGCATTTCTACTAGGCTATTCCGAATTCCGATCTATCCCACTCATTCCTACTACGTAAGTAACTTAAAATGCTATAAATGTTTTTCTTAAAAATATTATTTTTTTTAAATTTTTTTTTTTTTGGAGGTTGAAATGTGACCTGGTTAGTCATGAGATTCACTGGTGTTCTCAATAGGCCTGGGAGATAAAACGGTATCAGTATTTATCGAAGGTACACCATCATCGATAACGATAGAAAAATGTTCGATATAGTGCATGATAGCTTCACGCTTTTTTCATTTATAGGCACGTGTTATGAGTAACAGCCAACAGAACACACAAACACATGCTGAAATGAGTGCCGTGCCTGCCTGCGATGAGGAGACTGTGAATTAAAAAAAAAAGAATGTAGTCGAATTGAAAATAAAAATTTGCATTTGAATGCAAAAACGTTGTATCTAAATTTTAGGTGTGAGTAAGGGAGCCTTATCAGCAGTGCACGAGATGCGGTGAGGATGTAGCCTAATAAGTGTCGTTGCATTTTAATGTTTTTGTTAGTCTATCCAGTTGAACCCACAAGATGCGCCGCTGCTGCATTTTTCATTCAAAATATTAGAGAAATATAGAAGCTCAATGCGGAGAAGATATTGGTTAAGTTAAAACTGAAACCAAGCCATTCACACAGAACACATATTCTGTGCTTTTTTGAGACGCACAACTATGACTGTTGCACTCGCGTCTCGCACAAGAGATGAATAGAAAGCCATGTAAAGTTAAAAGAGGTTAAACTTTTAGAAAACATGTCTGGAAAATTTGTCTGAAGAATCTCAAGCTGTAAAAGCTACAATTTACAGTGTAAAAGCATGGATATTAAAATATGAAATCTAGGGTAATCAGTTAATGGAGAGTTGTTTTATAGAGATTAGAACTGTAGAAATGTTATCTTGTGCATTAAAATACACATCAAATACATGTCTTCAAGTTGTGAAATACTAGTTTTGGTACACTCACGGTTTTTGCCAATGTTTCCCCAGCCTGTAGCCCAGCAGGATGTGGCGTTGTGAAAGACACTCCCTTTGGATGCCAGGCAGACCGGACGAATGTATTGAGTGAAGGTCACAGGTTGACTCAGTTTCATCAGGGAGATGTCATTATTGTAAAGTGTGTTGTTATACTTTGGATGGACGATGATGGACTGAATACCAACTCTTACTTCATTTGCGTTTGGGTTGCTGGCAAGGTTGTTTTGGGTGTGTCTTCCTAAGTACAGTGTCCAGGTGCTGAGGTTAGTACTGTTGCAAATAGAAAGTTAGAAATAAATATTTGAAAAAAGGGTCAGTAAATTTGCTACCACACTTATGGACTCAGTTTAAAGGTTATAGGAATAGTTCACAAAGTAAAGCGAGCCGAGTTGAGCGAGTCATACCATGCAGTGGAAAAGTGCCATAATGCTACATTTCTACAAATCTGTTTTGATGAATAAACAAACTCATCTACATCTCGGATGACCTGAGGGTGACTACATTTTCAGCAAATTTTCATTTTTGGGTGAGCTATTCCTTTAAGTTACTAAAGATTCAAAAATCATAAAGCAGCCCTTCTTACGAGATGATGCAGTGAGCGGCCGTCATCACCCATTGACTGTGGATCAGGGTTCCTCCACAGATGTGTGTGCTTTTGTAATGGACACTGACCTGCCAGGGCCAGTTACCTGCTGGGGCATCAGTGCCGCCCACTACACGTGTGTTTAGAGGAGCTACTCCACAATCTGTAGTCACTAAATTATAGATTACAAATAAAAACAGTCAAATCAGCATATTAGAATGATTTCTGGAGGATCATGTGACACTGAAGACTGGAGTAATGATGCTGAAAATTCCACTTTAATCACAGGAATCAATTACATTTTAAAGTACATTCACATAGAAAACATTTTTTTATATTGTAATACTATTTCACACAAGTTTACAGTTTTTACTTGTTTTTTGATCAAATAAATGCAGCCTTGGTGAGTGTAAGAGACATCTTTGAAAAACATGAAAAAAATCATAATTATTACAAACTTTTGCCTGGTAGTGTATTTTGTGCCGCTCTTACCGTTTACTCTCTGTGCATTTGAGCCTGCAGAGTAAAAACAAACAATTTCAAAATTTTAAATCATTTGCTTAATCGGGATTTCACCTGAAAGGAAGAAATACATGAAATGCTAATAATAACTTATGCAATTTTGCTTCTCATGTAAATGCATCTTGTTTTAAGGATGTTGTCATATTCTTATTGGAAAATGACAAAAATAGTCGTTAAGAAAATTATTTTCTGTGGTGACTCTCACAGAATGCATTTGAAACTCAGTGCTTTTTTCACGTCAAAAAATTAAACTTTTTTTTATATATAAAATATAGTTCACATTCGCTTTTGACTCTGCAAACACACATAATCATATACTCATAATCAAACATTTTCTGTGGTGACTCTCACAGAATGCATTAGAAACTCAGTGCTTTTTTCACATTTCAAAAAATGAAACCTTTTTTTATATAAAATATAGTTCACATTCGCATTTGACTCTGCAAACACACATAATCATATACTCATAATCAAACTTACACTCCATACTGAACATCATGGCCGTAAAGCTGAACAGGATCACTGACAACCCCATGACTGAAGTGCAAGATAGTGAAGAAGAGCTGTCTTACCTCTTTCGCTCTCTTTACATTGCCTCTTTGGTGTGGTCAGACACAAGCAGGCCAGTTGTTAATGTAATAAAACAGGTTTGACTTGTCTCTTTCTTTCTTATAAATGAAAGCATGCATAATGACTGTGATGTCACCTAAAACGCGACCTATATCCTGTAAGTACACACAATTAATATTTGTCATGTTTTTAATATTCTTTATCCTTGAAACGTGTTTTATTAGAATGTGCTGGGCTTAACCCCACATAACTTGACAAAATTACATTTTGATTGGAAATTAGCTGTTTTATGGTATTCTATTCAGTATATTCAGTTTTTCTTTAAATGAGGTCATGCTCTTTATTGACATTGTTGCCACCATAGTAACCATTACTTTATTTATTTATAAATATAGTACAATTACTTTTTCTTTCTTTCTTTCTTTCTTTACATAATAATACAAAAACAAACTTTATTTGAGGGAAAATTGTTGGTTGTGATGGAAATGAAGCCACAACTGAGATAATTTGTGCAGATATTTATAAAATTAAATTAAAAAGAAAAAGAAAAAGAAAAAGAAATTTTTTAACAAATATTGAAATGGTTTATATTTCCTTCACTCTTAGTTTCGATTATAAGAGGTTTTAAAATGTAAGAATAATTTTATGATGGATTTTAAAATGTTGAAGCTGAAGTCTGTTAAAAATCAACCCCTGCCAACCCATTTTTATGAGTCTGGTGCATTCACTCTTTTGTTAGCAATATTTGATAGGTTTATGCATACAATGTCAATGCAATGTGTATGTGATGCCACATAGCAATGTTTGGACATATACAGTAACTATAAATCTTTGCTTTGAATTTGATGCTCTTTTGTTACATCTAAAAGAATCATATAGTAGCTATAGCTGTATTGTTTTCTTCTTTGGCTTGGATACATTGCTTCTTTGCGTATTATTGTCATTTGTAAATAGCTTTGCATAAAAGCGTCTGCTGTAGAAGAAAGGATGTAAAAACAAACTGTAAATGACTGGATTTTCCAGATAGTGATTCAACAGGTCAGACTCTTAAGCACTTGATCTGTAGGTGGAATGATGCCATGAAATGACATTAGAGTCATGCCTATTACTTCAGAGTTATGAAACCACTCATGTGTCGCTCAGTCATTAAATGGCCATACAGACAATCAAGAGCACAAGGTTTGGCTGGTTAGCTGTTATTCCCTACTGGTAGATGCTGTAACTACAACATTTGGGTAAAATCTTTCTCCATTGACGGACATTCAAAAGCAAACAGCACATATACATGACTCTGTCTTTAAAATGTAAAGGCAGCTATATTTATATAAATGTCAGGATACAAGGCCAAGACTAATTATGAATTCTCAAACTTGAATATTTCGAACTTTAAACTTCACAAGCCCTGTAATAACATCTTGCTTTGATTTGCAGCACAAACGTGTACTATGTTAAAGCCTTTAATATATATTCAGACTACTTGAGAAAATTCAGTTTGTCATGCAATAATGTTTTCATTCTTCATTATATAGAGGAGAACTAGCATACAACAGTGTTAAAATGAATGTTGAAATGTGTAACAGTGGACCCTTTATTCCTGTCTGAAGGGCCCTGTGTTTCTTATTTTCTCTCTCTCTTTCATTCCCTCTGTCACTGTAAATCTTCTTTTTACTCTTTTTGTTGCATTCTAATATATCTTCCACAACCTATCCTTCCTTTACCTTTCTAATCCCAGTTTAACCCTTATTTCTTTGAAGATTCTTACTGTGAAATTGTCAAACCTCTCTCAACTGAACTTGAGAAACAGTATAGTCAGAGTCAGAATCAAACAAAGGGTTATTTGCTTGATTGGTAACATTTAAAATACATAAAAAATAAAATAAAATAACACAAAATAAATAAATAAAAATAATAAAATATAAATATAAAAAATACAATTAAAATACATTTTGAAGAAATTCACCTCATTTCATTGGAACAAAAAATAATCTGAAAAATATGAATGAGAAAAGTATTAGTTGAACAAGCAGCAAACAAGCTTTGTGTTATGCAGTGATAACCATATTTATCTGATCTGTGGTGTTGCGCTTGGAGATATGACAGTGTTTGATATATCACCGATTCGACTGAACACAAATGTCAGTATCTTTATAGATACACCTGGCTGAAGAGTGTGAATTCCAGTCATGGACAATGATACTCTGATCCACTAATAAAGCTGGTTATTGTGTGGTCAGAGTTACAAATATTGTATAGCACAAGCTTCTAAAACTCTTTATTAAGTTAATGTTTCACCACAGGTGGAGACAGATTAGCTGAAGTAGAATGGTGAAAAAAGTGTCTCTTCCGTTTCCTCCAAATGGAAGTACAGTTAATTTACAGTTATTTTTTAGTGAGGCCCAAGATTGCTGGTGAACCCCAATTTGAGTTGGGTCACTATACAGCATGAATGTAAAGTAGTCCAGAACATTGGATGGAGGCCAGATTGAATTTTAAGTGACCACTGTCCTAAAAGTGTCTTTGAAGATCTCTCTCTCTTCCTCTCTTAGTAGCCCGTGTTTACCCTCTTCACACCATTTAACTTTCTCTCTCTCTCTCTCTCTCTCTCTCTCCTAGTGATCAAACTGAATGACTGCATTGAAAAGTAGATATAAAGTTTGTACACCCCCTTTTCACAAGCACTCAGCATCTTTTCCTTTGCCCGCTTGATCCCCGCCTACTGTCCCCTGCCCCTATATAAGTGTGTTTTTCAGTATGCATGACAAAGAGCAAGAAGCAATGAAAGAAGGATATAGAGTAATGATAAGGAGTATGTTCACACTTCAGTAAATCGCAATGAAGTTTAAAGTCCTGTTCTATTTATGGTTGTTGGGCCTAATAAAGCCTGGTGAGTACTAGCCCATGACTCTCATTACAGCAATAACATATGTTTTCTCTCTAAATGTATCGTTGTAAGTTAAAGTTCTTTTAATCTTTGTTAAGATGTTCAGTATTGGAATATTACATTTGAATTGAAAGCTGTGTTTTTTTCATGTGAATATCAGTAATAGATCAAAACGAAACACAGAGGATTCAATGCAGATGCTGGCAAACCATGTGCTGTAAATTTTCCATACCTTACAAAGATAATAAAATATACAGAGAGTAAATAAATGGCACTTTAAGACAATCTAACAGTGTGAGATGCATGTTTTTCTCGGTAAAAGTGACGTCCGTTATACAAAATATCAAACGATGTACATGAGCTGTTGTTTACTTGCTCCTGAATATTGAGAAAACAAAGCTTTAAGTCAACTTCGTGAATAAATGTTGGTAGAATATGTGCCATATATTTTATAATTTTTTATAATTGCTTTAAAACTGTTAAACTGAATTTAGACATTTAAAGAGAACTAGACATGTTACCGTCTTATTTTGCAGTCAGTATTTTAATGCTTTGTACTTCCATATATTATTGAAGATAATCAAACCATGAATATGGAGGAACAATGAACAATAACTACTGCATGTGTTTCATATTTTAATCCAGAAATCTCCACGTTCATCCATCGCACTGATGGATTGTTTGTTTCTCAAGTATACATTATTCCGATGCCCTCCTTTATTCTATATGAACAATATTAGTTATTGAATAAACTATTATCAGTGACTTATTATTGTTATTATTATTAACTAGTAAAATTTACTTTTTTTTCCAAAATATTTTTTTTCCATAATTATTTTTCTTTTTACTGTAAATATTTATTTGTAGTGTACTCTTGTCAATAGAGATTTAAATTTTTAATCAGAAATGCAAATATAATGGAGAACACTTGGAACTTCGATGACGAAAGTCTAAATAGACCTAAATGTAAATGTTAAATCTGTAAGATTCTGTTCTAGTGGTTTATTTAACCATAATTTTTAAGCCACCATGTTAACACCATCATTTTTTAAAGCAGACCTAAACCAAGCACAGGCTTAGAGCATCTGTGCTTGTTTTTGCTTTAAGAGTGAACAATGAAATGCTTGTCCTTTCCTATTTTTCTGTCATGCTCAGGCTCCTCTGCAGATGTCTCTGTGTCTCCGGGCTCCTCAGCTGTCCTCAACTGCTCCTTTACATTGCCGCCTCTAGTTGATGATTCACTCTTAAACATCACCTGGTCCTTCAACGGTTTAGTCCTTGCCTCAAGGAACCACACTCAACCGGGCTTCTTCTTGAACACCACTGCCTCCTTCATTGGCTCCTTCCCACTGACTGTTTACAATGCCACTCCAGACCAGCAGGGGGTGTATGAGTGCAGGGTGAGCTACAATGAAACCAATTACTCCACAGATGTGACTCTGACAATATTAGGTGAGTCTCAAGTGCGTCACGTAGATCATTGGTATGAAATAATGGACGCTGTTGAAAAACAGAGGACCAATGTCCAACTTATTCACATATATAAATATAATACATATCCCACAGGCAAACAAACTTAACATTAGAGTTGCTTTCTAAATCTCTTACAGTTCCTCCACTGGTCTCCATCATCTTACCTGAAGTAGTTTTGAAAAGAAAAACTATGGTTGAATGTTGGGCAAAGAGCTTTAGTCCTCCACAAATCATGTTTACCTGGACAAGAGCTGGAAACAAAATCCAAGTACCCCAAAAGCTCCAAGTGAACCATACAGAGGACGGGCTGTACGATGCAGTCAGCTGGCTGACGTTCTTCCCTCAAATCTCTGACCAGAACACAAGCTTTGGCTGTGAGGTGCAACATACAGCCTTGGTGAAACCCATCCTAGAAGAGTTCACGCCACACATCATAGGTATTCAGAATTTACACATCTGACTGGTAGATGTTATTCTTTTGAAACTGGATGCAACTTCTGTTGTAACATGTATACAGACTTTTGTAGCTTATTTCACATTAGTTGCACGCATTATCTAAGTGTCTTTATCAGTTGTACAGTACAGTACGTTACGCAATTATTTTCATTTCCATTGTCAAAAGTTGTGATTGTTTCCAAAATAGCGAACCGTACCGTACCACTTTTTTGGGACCCTTCCGTTGGGGTACCTAGCACAGTAGTCTGGTACCTAAAGAGTGGAGCTAGACTCACTGCAGAACATTGATTGGTTGACAGATAATTGTCACTGTAGTGCACAAAAAATACAACAGTCTATTTTAGAATTTTATATTTTCACACACACACACAGACAATAGTTGCGTTTCCATCCACCTATTTTTATGCGCATTTTGGAATATCACATAAAAAAACGCTGGATGGAAACGCCAAGATGCGCATCAATTCTAAAAATGAATTAACTATAAAAAACGTATGCGCACATCTGAGTAGGATAAACTTTTTATCCGATAAGAAAAAATGCGCATAAACTGCGATGGAAACACATTTACCGAATAAATTCCTCCATGCGCATCGAGAAAGTCATGTGACTTTGCGCTATGAGACGGGATAACTTGACAAGCAGCGGACCGATCTCGTTCACAGCATCTATATGTTGTTTTGGTCGTTCTGAAATCTGTCTTCAAAGTATTTCTGTATAATTACTGTCTTACATGACTGCGTTCCCAAACAGGAGCAAAGTCTGTCGTCAAAGTATTTCTGTATAATTGTCTTACACGACTGTGTTCCCAAACAGCAGCATCGACAGTTGTTTTTCGTTTATTGTGTTTCGTCTGCTCGCTCTGAGGTGCAAGTAATTTATATCATATATGGAAATTATTATATTCAGTGGCTTCTCCTATATTCTTAGTGATATTTAGTGCCCACAGTTTACCAGGAAGTGACGATTTTGTTCTCTTTGACTCGTTGGATGGAAACGGTGCTTAATTCGCATATGTTTTATGCGATATTCCAGTTTTGCTCAAAAGTTTAATTCGAATCTTTGGATGGAAACATAGCTAATGTCGCGCTTTCTTCATGCAAGAATGACGTAGATCGCTACTTTCCAGCATACACCACACCTATTAAGGGTACTGTTGGCAGTGGAAACACAAGCTGGATCAGGGTGTACCGTCCCGAATCGTACTGTACTGTACCGTACCACTCGGTGGAAGCGATACTTAAGATGGTAGAAATGTCCCAAGCATTTTCCAGAACTGTGCAACTTGTGCACATGCAGTAGAATTTGCCTCACTTAAGGCTTCAGTTGCATCTACCTGATACCTCCTTGATGTTGTCAGTTTTGCTAAACTGGGGCAAAACTACCAGGATATGTTATGGATAGTTTATGGCAGGGATGTGCAGTCCATAAGACTATGAATGCTCTGCATACCCAAGCCATTTAAGAGAATGAGTTCAGGGAACTGGCTAAATATTAACATTACTATAAATTCCCTTGTCATTTGAGGTGTAACGTAAGGCTTACACAATAAAATGTTGGGAATGCGTGTGTTACTGTCCATAAATTATTTATTTGCCAACCAACAATTTTCTGTGCCAATTATGGAGGGATTCGGGTAAGCAGATCCACGACAGCTTTGGTGCCTGTGCTCTATATGAATCGTCATTAATGTGCATTCTTGTAGGTTTGCTAGCATGTAGGTGATTTCACAAGTAACGAAAGCTGGCCACAAATTACTCGCCCAAGCAGAAAAATGTGCTGTTGCTTCCAAATCTTGTTTACAATTTGTATATGAAGCAAAACTAACCATTTGTTTTTCCCATGTTTGAGAAATCCTGCATTTGTGATGTGTCTATGTGTGTCTAAGGATTTGGGAAGGCATTGCCACCGAATGTCTATTCCTGGCAACAGTCCTAATTTTAAGTCGACACCTGCCATGGTGTGTCTTATTTGACGTCTCTGATAAATTAGATCACATACCCAGTTAAAGAAGTCACTGCTCGCCACTCGTTCTTTTCTAAACCAATCTACACTTTATCCAGCCCTGGAGTGCAAGTCTCCTGCTGAGTTTAGCACTAACCCTAACCAAACACACCCAAACAAGTTAATCAAGATGTTTAGAATTACTTGTTAATTACATATAGTTGGGTTTAATTGAGATTTGTACTAAAGCCTGCAGGCCATTGGCGCTCCAGGGCTGCAGCTGAAGAGCTCTGCCCTTGTCATTTGGGACAGTATGCAATGCTGTCTCAAGATGGTTCATTTCTCTGTCCTGGCCCTTGTGGTCATGAAGCGGTTGGTTCATTCTCTGATGTCCAGGAATACTTTGGGAATACATGTGCAAAGACTGTAGTCAGACTAAGCCAGAAGTGCCCACTCTTTCTCCTAATCTGCAACATCCTGCAGAGTTTGACTCCAACCTGTCCCAACTTGCCTGCTTAGAAGCTTCTAGTAAGTTTTAGTAGTAGCCAGTGTTTCCCAACCCTGTTCCTGGAGGCACCGAAAAACACACTTTTTGGATATGGGATTTTGGATACACATTTGGGAGCTGTTCATTTCAGGTCTTGGAGTCTTTACCGATGAGCAGATGAGTTGATTCAGGTGTGTTTGATTAGGAAGAGTTCGAAAATGTGTAGTACCGGGGTGCCTCCAGGAACAGGGTTTGGCAACGTTGGGCTAGGCCAGTACTTCCCAAACCTGTCCTGAAGGCCCCCAACAGTGCTCATATTGAATGTTTCCTTCATCTTCTTTCCTTCATCAACACACCTGATTCAGCTCAGAAGCTCATTAGTAGATACTGCGAGACATGTGCTGCATCTCAATGTGCCTACTTATACTACGCCCTTAAAGTATGTACTCTTTCGGTGAAGAAAAAGTACACACTTTTGAGTGTGTAGTAGAAGAGTAGGCAAGCTTTGGGACATACTTTCACGTCACACAACTGCGTCTTTAACGGACGCTCTGTCGCA
>NW_015647124.1:2054998-2059236 GCF_001515625.1 Sinocyclocheilus rhinocerous
AAATATAACACAGATAACATTAAATAAATATTTTTTACCAGGTTAAATGTTGAATATTATTAACTCAAACCTCCTTTTTCTAAGCCTCTCTACCTAACCGCCGGTCGCACACATCCGCCATGTTTGTAGTTTTTTAACGCGTTTTATTCGTGTTTGTAGTACTGGACAGAATCCTTCACCAAAGCGCAATGGATTGTGGGCAATATTAGCCATTAGAGTGTGCACGGATCCACACTTCAAAAATCGACCTGAAATAGACCATCCGGGGACTTTTGGCATACTCACTATGCTTTGGGACACACTTATTCTAATCTCACATACTATTTAGAATGGATAGTATGAACATTGAGACGCAGGGCTAAATTGGGTGTGAGACATGCAAAATTTGCAGTGGTGGGCAGCCTTACGGACAGGTTTGGGAAGCACTGGACTAGGCAATGGTTGTTTTCCCAAAATCTTACAGACCTTTCAAGGTTGACATGTTTGGGCAAAATTTTACTACTCGTTCATGGTAATTTAATCATCTGGGAAATCAACATACTCATGTCAAGATAATGTAATTTTAATAGATTACTAGTATTCTGTGATTAAGGTTGATTACTGATTTTTTTTTAATCTAGTATATATTAGTGTCTTTTACTCTCTCTTTTCTAGTTCTCCCAAATGTCACTCTCTCTGTGGTTCCCTCTACTTCCCACTCCTCTCCACTTACCCTCTCCTGTGACATCAGTGGATTCTACCCTGACAACGTATCCATTTTATGGATCCAGAACGGAAAGGTTCTTCCCAACCTTCCTTTGTCCATCCAAAATGAGGAAGGAATGTATAGGAGACATCAGTATCACACCCTGAGTGTGGAGGAGAGGAGCAGAGGAGGAGAGGTGCAGTGTGTGGCCCGGCAACCCAATGTGCAAGAACCTGCCTATGGAACTATTGCCCTATCCACTGTTGACCCACATGGTATGGGACATTTAACTTCACATCTTATGTACAGTATTCTTCATTCAGATATAATGATGTCAAGGTTAACATGTTTATTATGCTTCATGATCCAATCAGCAATATAAACAGACTCAGTTGGGTACTCAAAGAAAGAGTCTACTTCAAGGGTGTCCAATCCTACTCCTGGAGGGCCAGTTTTCTGCAGAGTTTAGTTAAAACACACCTGCCTGTAAGTTTCTAGTGATCTGGAAGACCTTTGCTGTATTCCAAATGGGATAAATCTGCCTCTGAAGGGCACTTTGGAGTGAAATCAGTCAACAAGCCATATTAAAGGGTTGTTCTAAAGCAGGGGTGTCAAACTCAGTTCCCGGAGGGCCACAGCCCTGCAGAATTTAGTTCCAACCCTACTCCAACACACAAACCATGTAGTTTTCAAATAAGCCTGAAAGACCTGATTAGCTGTATGTTTAATTAGGGCTGAGGGCTGTGGCCCTCCAGGATCTGAGTTTGACACCCCTGTTCTAAAGCAAAGTGGTGAAAACTGGCCACTTCAGAGAGCCCAAAGAGGATTTCAAAGGTACACTCAGTTCAGGTGTGTTTAGTTAGGGCTGGAGCTAAACTCTGCTGGAAATGGCTTGGTGGATTGGATTGGTCTCCTCTAACAAGTGTTGTCTTTTATTGTTTTAAAGGTACAGTGTATGAAATAGTAGAAACAAGTAAATGGGTGGAGGTGAAGAAGAAGTTTTTATTAATTTTACTGCTTTAATCTCTTTCAGTGCAAAACCCAGGTCTGAATAAGTCAGCCAAGGCTTCGGTAGCAATGATGATCATTTCACTCACGCTGGTTTTTTTGCTCTGCTTTGGATTTTCTTGGAAGAGAAGGGATGGTAAGTCTGGTAAAACACTAATGACTTAATAAGATATCAGCAGAAGGCTTTCTGTTAGCATCCCCATTCATCTCAATGAGAGTCGTTCGACTAGACCATTCATCACTGAAAGTATGTGATGTAAATGCATCCATATTTTGCTGTTCCAAAACAAATCACTTGAGCTGTAAATGTGACTTTTCACTCTATATAGAAGTAAGGAATCAAAATTTTCTTTGTAAGCATGGTCCTGCTGGTGATTGACCCTGTTGGTAGATGCTGTAACTGCATGATTCTGGGACAGAAAGCATCTTTCTTCATTGGCGGGTATTCAAAAGAACCTGATGAAATAACATTTTAGAAAGCAACATATAAATTTATAATTTTCAAGCCTTTAACAAGTATGAAATGGACTTCTGTCATGACAACTCTCGGAGGGATTGACATGGTAATGTACAGTACATGACAATGGTAATGTATTTGGTCTTGGCGGAATAGATCTGCTACGCTGCTGCTGCTGCGGCAGAGCAAGTACCGAGACTTGCTACTGCCAATATATCCACAACATGCTTCTGTGAGCATGTAAGAAATATTGCTACTGCAAATATAACATACATGAAATAACCCCCATATAGCATACATAAATCACCTCATAGCAGATCTATACAGGTGGAGCTGGGGAAGCTGGAGGGCTTCTGAAGCAAGCTGCACTGCTATGGCAAGCTCTAGTCATATATTTGAATGCTGAGCAGCGAGCTCATTGGCTACTAATACAGGAGAGAACCTGTGCCATGTGATAACGATGTAATTAGGTCAGATTGAGTTAGACCTATCAGACTGCGCCATCTAGAGTTTCATGCCAGAACTCTATATTTTCTCCATCTGCCCTTTAAAGGGATAGTCACCCAAAAAATACATTTCTTTTTTATAATTTACTCACCCTCTAGTTGTTCGAAATGTGAATGAATTTTTTTCTTCAGTGGAACACAAAAAAAAAATGTTGGAAACCAAACAAGTTTCTGGTCCCCATTGATTCCCATAGTATTTTTTTCTTCCGTACAATGGAAGTCGATGGCTACCAGCAACAGTTTTCTTCAAAATATCTTTTTATGTTCAACAGAAGAAAGAAACTCATACAGGTTTGGGAATTTTCATTTTTGGGTGAACTATGCCTTGAATGTCACAGCCCAGGATAATTGCTAATGATTATGAGTAAGTCAGAAAGAGCTTTATTGCCAAGTGTGTGTTGTTTACACACACAAGGAATTTGTCTTGGCGACAGGAGCTACCAGTGCAGAAGAAAGTACAGACATATTGCAACGTACATGATAGTGCAGACATACATAGGAATTACACAGTAGAGATGAAATATAACACTAATATAAGAAAAACTGAAAATTAAATAATGCAATATAATACAGGAGTAGAAACATAGAAGAAAAAACATATATAATTGTTTTAATGAATGTACAGATATGTTTTCTACAAGTGTAGAGTTTATGTAGTTTACAAATGTAAAATTTTCAGATGCTATGTATAAATGTGTCAGTTATAATGGACAATGTACAGTTATGAAAGTTTTAATTTTAAGACTGAATATAGCCTACGGAAAAAACTAAAAAGGTTCTTGTGCCTGGCTGTTCTGGTGGTCGGTGCTTTGTATACCAACATTTGAAAGAGAGATTCAAGAGAGATTCACTCAAATGACTTCATGATCACTGACGTGAGAGCAACAGGTCTGTAATCATTAAGTCCAGTGATTTTGTTTTTTTTGGGGACCGGAATGATGGTAGAGCGTTTGAAGCAGGAGGGGACTACACACTGCTCCAGTGATCTGTTGAAGATCTGTGTATCTCAGACTTTTAAACAGGCAGGTGAAACAAAGTCTGTGCATGAAGCTTTCTTAGACTTCTGTTTACTGAAGACCCGGTTCACGTCCTGTACACTTAAGCACAGATTGAATGGTGGGTAGGTGAATATGTGAAGTGCAGATCAGGGTCAGGGTTGCCAGGTTTTTACAAGAAAACCCGCTCAATCACTACTCAAAACTAGCCCAAAACTAGCCAAATCGCGTTTCGAGGGGTCCCAGTGTTTCCCATTCATTAACTAGACTGTGGCGGCCCATCCAAATAAAAGTTCAACTGAAGTTTCCGCCAAAATAAAAGCTCAAGGGTTTATCTCTTACAAGCATGGCTTAAAATTAACAGACGCGCACAGAGAAAATACTGTACAGGTACAGCAAGCTCACTGTTCAGAAGAAAAATTTAAATATTGGGGTTGGGGTTTATATGAATGTATTTCTGAAGGGAACTGACTTCACAAAAGTTTCGATGGCATTTTTTCCCCTCTTATCATTGCTGATCCATAACCACCACCTGCTGTCAGAGAGTGAATTTGCGTTCTCATTCAGCCTGTCTGTTTTTGTTTCAT
>NW_015647124.1:2067188-2069181 GCF_001515625.1 Sinocyclocheilus rhinocerous
CATACATGAATCACCTCATAGCAGATCTATACAGGTGGAGCTGGGGAAGGTGGAGGGTTTTTGAAGCATGCTGCAACTGCTACGGCAAGCGCTAGTCATATATTTAAATGTTGAGCAGCGAGCTCATTGGCTACCGATACAGGAGAGAACCAATCAGCTGTGCCATGTGATAATGATGTCATTAGGTCAGATTGCGTTAGACCTATCGGACTGCGCCATCTAGAGTTTCATGCCAGAACTCTATATTTTCTCCATCTGCCCTTTAAAGGGATAGTCACCCAAAAAATACATTTCTTTTTTATAATTTACTCACCCTCTAGTTGTTCGAAATGTGAATGAATTTTTTTCTTCAGTGGAACACAAAAAAAAAATGTTGGAAACCAAACAAGTTTCTGGTCCCCATTGATTCCCATAGTATTTTTTTCTTCCGTACAATGGAAGTCGATGGCTACCAGCAACAGTTTTCTTCAAAATATCTTTTTATGTTCAACAGAAGAAAGAAACTCATACAGGTTTGGGAATTTTCATTTTTGGGTGAACTATGCCTTGAATGTCACAGCCCAGGATAATTGCTAATGATTATGAGTAAGTCAGAAAGAGCTTTATTGCCAAGTGTGTGTTGTTTACACACACAAGGAATTTGTCTTGGCGACAGGAGCTACCAGTGCAGAAGAAAGTACAGACATATTGCAACGTACATGATAGTGCAGACATACATAGGAATTACACAGTAGAGATGAAATATAACACTAATATAAGAAAAACTGAAAATTAAATAATGCAATATAATACAGGAGTAGAAACATAGAAGAAAAAACATATATAATTGTTTTAATGAATGTACAGATATGTTTTCTACAAGTGTAGAGTTTATGTAGTTTACAAATGTAAAATTTTCAGATGCTATGTATAAATGTGTCATAATGATGATGGCAGAATGTGGTTGAGCTAAATAGAATAGAAATGCTAACAATTTAACATCTTCTTATTTTCTCAGAGAAGCTGAAGTCTCTGAATGTCTCAGCGATTGTTCTGCCACCCAGGGTGGTTGTGGGTAAGAAAGGCAGAGTCACCATCAGTGTGGAAGGCAAGTTGGCAGAGAAGGTACAAACTACATGGTTTCTGAATGATGTTCCCATCACAGATACTTCATACAAAGGTATCAGCCGACTAAGACCACTTCGCATTTACCTTCACCTCTACTAGTCAACTAGTAGGCGAACCTTTTGGCCATTACAGTTTAATGACACATAACTACTTTGAATGTGGACAAATTAATTTTGTGCAACTGAAGCAAGTGCAACATGTGATTCGGACCTAGTATAGTGACAGAACTAATGATCTAGTTATGCAACCCCTACTTTACTGATGTTTGAAATTGACATTAAACTAATTGTTTCTGCACTGTTTTCATTAAGTCAAAGGGACAAATACAGATTATATTAAAGTTACAGATTTAGTGGATATGAAAGTGGTGGTTTTGCACATGTGATATGCAAAATATGAACCTTTATTATCATAAAGTGGCTGTCTGTGTATGTTTCACCCTCTCTCTCTCTCTTTCTCACCTTCTCTCTCTCACAGAGAAAAAATATGGCCCTTTTTGCTCCGCAGCCTACACTCCTCGCACCTCTCGTGTATCTGTGGTGTCAGAGAAAAGTTCTCTGCTGCCCTCTACTGCCTCAGGATATTACAAGCTACATACTCAGATGTCACCTCGCTCGTCCTCCAGCTCATTGAAACAGCTCTTCTTCTCCGTCACATTTATACCCAACCTGTCCATTCACAAGGGTGCAATCTTCAAATGCCACATCTCGTATAAGGGGAAAGACAAGATTGTGGCTGAGAGAGTGTCAGACAAGTTTACTATTCTAGGTCAGAGGCTATGTCGAGGTCTCTCATGTATTATCTGCAGCTTGTTTTTATGTGAAGCTAATGGGAGAATCTCTTGAAAATATGTCCGGGCCTCATATCACTCCAAAACAAAAAATGG
>NW_015647124.1:2069424-2086642 GCF_001515625.1 Sinocyclocheilus rhinocerous
TATTTAAATATATATTAAAATATATATTATATATATATATTTTTTTTTTAAGACTTTTTTTATCACAGTTATAATTTTTGCATTAGACAGATCATTTTCATGACAATGAATCACATTTCTAGAAACACATACCTTTGAGAAGTGTAAAACACAGTGTAAAACAATATTTTGTATATACATAATCAAAAATTAAAGGCAGTATAGCAAAAATATTACAAAACATAAATTATTATAAAACATAATTTGTATACATACAAATGTATAAATATTTATACAAAAATATAATACATTTAGTAAAACCTTTTTAATAAAACATTACAGTTATGAAAATTGTATTAACAACTTAATGGTGCTACAATAACCTTCATTTTCATTAAGCAAAACATTTTTTATTTTTACATTACAGCTAAGAATTGGATTTAATTAATATATATATATGTGTGTGTGTGTGTGTGTGTGTGTGTGTGTGTGTGTGCGTGCGTGCGTGCGTGTGTGTGTACTGGTTTATATATTCTGTTGGGGACTTAAACCTGACTACACACAGACTCATGGGGACTCGTGTCACGCACGGGACCTAAATTGTGGTCCCCACGGGTACAAAAGCTTATGAAGTTTTTTGAAAATCTAAAAATGCACAAAGTTTCCTGTGAGGGGTAGGTTTAGGGGTAGGCTTGGTGTAGGGCAATAGAAAATACGGTCTGTACAGTAGAAAAACCATTACGCCTATGGAGAGTCCACACAAGGATAGCTGACCAGACTGTGTGTGTGTGTGTGTGTGTGTGTGTGTGTGTGTGTGTGTATACTGTTATGAGAAAAAAAAAACGTAATGGTCCTAAAATAACCTTCATTTTCATTAAGCAAAACATCATTTCTTTTTCTAGCATCTAGATTTTAGAGTGAAACATGACCCAGACATGTTGAGGTGAGGTTTGGTTACCCTGGTTGCACCTGCTGGTTCCTGTTTCTAGATGTTCCTTCTCCTTTAGCATATAAAGCAAGACGCATGTTTCAATCTATTTTCATTTCATCATGTTTACATTATTGTTTTTTGTTTAGCACCACCTGAGGTTTCAGAGATCCAGTTCTCAGAGGCAAATGAGGAAGGAGGTATCACAAACAATGCGTACATTAGAATATTGCATATTATATAAATGCATCATTATAAAATGTTTTCTCTTGTCAGGTGTTGTGACAATGACAGCCCAGGCCTCTCACTTTCATCCGGACATCATCACCTTCCGCTGGTTCTGTGAGGGTGGGGAGCTGAGCCCCGTGTCCTTCCCGCAGGCGCTGGCAGCCCCTCGACCTGATGCTGAAGGCTTCTTTTCGGCCATGAGCCAGTGCAGACTGCCCACAGCAGAGCTAGAGAGAGGAGAAACCAGAGTGTGGGTCGCCGTTCACCACACGGCCCTAAAACAGCCCATCACATGCGAAACTAGAGGTGAGAGCTGTAGTGAAATAACTGAGTTCTTGGAACTGACTTTTGTGTTGAGAGGTGCAAACATAATACCATAATACACAAACTATCCCAGCAGTATATACTTTGCACAGTATGAGAATTTTGTTGAATAGCTGGATGACCTAATACATTGACTGAAATGTGCATTTATACAACCTGGAATATAGTATCCTGCTAATGCATTGCTCTCAGCTTTGCCTTCCATGTCCAGTGTAGGTAACAGTTTATCAGTTTAATGTAAACTATTATTGCACAGCTCTGTATATGAAGTTGGATATACTGTATATACTGTATTATATCCAACTTTATCCGCATACATACAGTACACTTATGTAAAGCCATAAAACTATATAGCAATATATAGTGATATAAACTTTTGTCGCAAAATGTAACTATATTAAAATCCAGCTCTTTATATGGTGTTGGATATATGAGTATGTCCAGTTTCATTCACATACATACAGTACACTTGCGTAGGGCCATATATACTACATACTGTAGCAAATCTCAACTGCTTGATTCTAACCCTTTGTAAAATTTGTCTTTCATGTACTGATTAAAACATTAAGGTAGTATACAGTGTAAAATACAGCACAGTATGCAATAAGCAGTATCATAGCGAATATAGGCAGCCAAATATAGGCTGGAAATACATTAACAACACATTTTTGATCAAATAACTGACTTTATTCTTTCTTAGGGTTCATGAAAAAGCCCACCGTTTCAGAGATCATCTCCTCTGCTCTCGCGTCTGCTGAGGAGGGACCTTTGACCCTCGCCTGCGACATAACTGGTTTCTACCCTCTTGAAATCTCTGTCAAATGGCTGCATCTAAAAGGGAATTGGACTGAGGAGGGAGAGGACAGAGAAAGGGAAATCAAAGAGGGAGCTGAGCTTTGGGGCCCTTTGCAAACTCTGCCCAGGACATTTAGAGCAAAAGCATTACTTAAAGAGCTGGATGAGATGGCATGGGGAGATGAGATAGTTTGCAGAGTGACACACTGCTCCCTCCTGAAGCCCATTGAGAGAGTCTGGAAAAATACTCATATCGGTAAAGGACACACTCGAAAATAATAGATTTTTTTTTTTCATTAATATTTTTGTTCATGTTTTTGAAAAACAAAGTCTCTTATACTCACCAAGGCTGCATTTATTTCTTCAAAAATACAGTAAAAACAGTAATATTGTGAAATATTAATACAGTTTATAATAACTGTTTTCTTTTTTATATATATTCTTGTGATGCAAAGAAATTTCAGCTTCATTACTCCAGTCTTCAGTGTCACATGATCCTTCAGAAATCATTCTAATATGCTGATTTGCTGCTCAAGAAACATTTATTATTATTATGGTTTTGCTGCTTAATATTTTTGTGGAAGCTGTACATATATATGTGTGTGTGTGTGTGTGTGTGTGTGTGTGAGAGAGTGTTAGTATTTTCTTTTTTTTCTTTTTTAAATCAATTATATATATATATATATATATATAATTTATTTAAAACAGAAAAAAATAGAAAATACTAACATTATAGAAAAGTCTAATATTATAAATGTCTTTACTGTCATTTTTGATCAATTTAATACATCCTTGCTGAATACAACTATTCATTCTTTAAAAAATTTGCAACCTAAACCTAGAATATAATATGAAGGATATCATAGAGACATATGGTTTTGGGCTCTTTTGATGCAATCTTTCTCTGTCTTGTTTCTCAGTTGCTCCCTCCATCCCTCGTTCTCTGACGGTTTGCTGGAGCAGAGATGGTGTGGGAATATTCTCCGTTCTTCTCTCTGGAGGAAAACCCACGGCTGAAGTTCTCTGGGCTGCTGGTGGCACGACCGTCTCCAAGCTTTTGTCAAAAGAGAGAGAGAGAGAAAACAGCGAAGGGAAACCAGAGCTCAAGAGCGTTTGTGTTCTGGTGAGATCTACAGGACGACAGGAAAGTGACAGTCGCAGAGGAGGACATGCACGCAGTACGTATGCCAATATGATGGTGAGCAGACTGAATGTTTCTCAATAGCATCAATAAGAAAAGCAACCATTTGGCTTATTCTACAGGAATCAGGCCGCCTAGTGTGGACTGCAATGCCGAATGTGAAAAGATGAATGAATGTGCGGATGGAATGAAATCCGTACTAGAGGACAAACAGCTGAATGAGCATATGGAGGAGAATGATGAGGATGAGGATGTGGATCCATCCTATATAAACACTGTGAGATTGAGGAAAGAGAAGAAAGAGTGTCTGAGAGTTACTGTGGAAATTACCCATCCTGCACTGAGATTCCCTGCGTATCTTACCTGGACAGGTAAATAATGTGTTGTTGAGATACAAGATGTTGTGCATGTGTAAAATTAGTAATTCAATGGATACAGTAAAACTAAATAATATTACTATTCAAAATCCAGTATAAATACTAAATACACTGAAAAAAATGTGGTGTAGAAACAAACTGATAGTACATTTCGCAAATAAAACGGCAGGTAAATCATTGAATTAAACATGAAATTTGAAAACGGAAAGACTTAAAGGGTTAGTTCACCCAAAAATGAAAATTAGGCTGCAGTATTTCCTTGTAAAACATACTCTAATAAACTGTTTTAAAAACATTTAAAGTGTTTATTTCCCTCTTAAAAATATAATATTGTTGACAAATATGTTTATAATTATGTACACTCACATGAGATTAGACTACAATAAGTGACCTAGATTAGAAGATGAAGTTTACTTCTCACTTGTGTTTTGCAGAGCCTGCAGAGGAAGCGTCATCATGATGACTCGCAGTTATTTAGAAATCTACATCTTCTCTTGACGCCACCTCCACCTCCACCCCTACCTATGAGCTCATGAAACTTTATACTGGAGTTTTGCTGTTGTATTTTTTTTTCTTAAAAAATAAAATGTTTTCTTTTACTACTAATATGATGCATGAAACACAATATTAGGTATTCACTTCACTCTGAATTATCTGCCATCAATTTTAATTAAATAAACTAATTAAAAACTTAAATAAAATAAAGCTGTCATGTGATTTTTTTTTTAAAACCGAGTATGTGAGAAAGTCAGAAAGAACGCACCACAGTGACTAATTTTGTCCACGTACTAAGCTGACTTAGATACACGTCAAACCACAACACTTGTGCATATTCAGACGTGCACATTAGTTTTATTGTTATTATTGCGCCTACACTTAAAATGCTTTAGTTTTCTATCATAATCAAACAATGTCATTACTATCTCATCTCATAATCAGCTACGCTTTAAAGCTGATACGGTGAAATATCTTGAGGGAAGTTAGAGGTGCTGCACACTCTAGTTGCGCAGAAGTAACTGTTGCAGCAGAAAACTATGGCTGTATTTCAAAACCTAGTGAGATTTCTTTCCAGACAGCAGATTTTCTCGCACTGTGACTGAAAAAAAAAAAATCATAAATACGAAAAAATGCCGGTTTCACTCATGATGTCCAAAAATGCTGCAGGCGACTGAGACACTGCACGCGCAACAGTGCTGCACGGTCATGACCGGTGCCGCCTTTTTAGATTGTTCACTAGGTTTTGACACACAGCCAGTGTGATTTAGAGAAGTGTACTCCGAAATGATGTGTGGTTGAACATGACAGGCCCGATGACTCTTATGCTGTCCTCACCACAAACCAACTCCGTGCGAGAGTTTGTGCTTGTGCGTTGGCTGGTGTCAATGCTGCTTCACACAGCGCGTCTTCCTCATTAAAACACCGGACATATGAGCACAAGGAACTCGACAAATGCGACCTCCATCACTCAGTAACAATATAACTTCCCATAAAGGACTCAACTTATAAAAAGGAGACGTGCTTGTTATGGTCTGAATGGGGATGTTGTGAAAAAACCGCCTGGACGTCGCCACCAAAACTTCGAGGGAGCCTCATTAATCTGTCAGCAATTCATCATTTTTTTATTTAATCGGCTATGGATCCACCTGAAAGCTCAGGGAACCGCATTGGTCGCACTATTTGGACCGTTTGGGTGAGTAAATGCTGCTCTTTTGCAACAGTGACTTTCACTGATTAAGTTGTGATAATGATTAGTCTGTATGTATAATACCAGTGATATTGTATCGCTTGTCTAGTCCTCATATGATCTTTGTCTCTTGATGAGTAGCCTAATGTAAGGCTCACTGACTCCTGTTTCAATGTTTTGCTCGTATAGGGTTATCTGTCAGGGGCTGTTGCACGATATCTCAGACCGGAAGTCACAGATGAAGGAAACCAAAGTGTTCGTACCAGAACAGAAGATATTGACTTGAAAAGTGCAGTAAACAAGATTAACACAGAAGTAACGGCAAATAATTTCAACAATGAAGGGAAGAAAACTAATCAAATTGACAGTGCAGAGGTCAAGTGTTCCCCATCTAATGCCAGAGTGCAAGTGGCTTCTGTGCCGTGGGAAAACACTGATGTGGTCAAGGACGACAGTAATGATGAACTTCATGTTCACACCACAAAAAAACAAACTTACTATTGTGCAGTGTGGTCCACTGGGACTGATACAGACAACGAAGGACGCATGGTTGGCGCATGTGTTGAGAAAGAAGCAGTTTCATCCGATGAGGTTCAGGCTGAAAAAGTATATGCAAACAATGAGTGTAAGGAGAGTGAAACTGCACACGAGTTGGAAGAAACTGGAAAGACTGAACAAAAATATGGTGACAATGAAGATGAAGAAGAGCGTGATCAGAATCATGAGGATGAAAAGTGTGCAAAGAAGAGAGAAGATGCATATAAGACAGACGTAATGGTCCAATTTGAGCAAGATGTAGAACAGGAAAAGCAGATAAACATGGCGAACCATGGAGAGACAGAAGGCATTGCCGGTTTTAAACATGCAGATGAACATCTAATTGAAGAAAAGGAGAACGATTTAGACCAGAAGGATCAGGAGAAAACTGAGAATGATGAAGAACAAGGACTTGAATCACAAGTTCAAGATTTGCAGAAGAGTGAAGATCCAGATAACGCGGACGAAATGGTCCAATGTGAGCTTTATGGACAAGATGTAGAACAAGACAAACTGATAAACATGATGGATCATGGAGAGACGGGAGGCATTGGAGGTTTTAAACATGCAGATGAACATCTTATTGATGACATGGAGGTACAAATTGTTGACCAGAAGGATCAGGGGAAAATTGAGAATGATGAAGACCAAGGAACTGAATCACAAGTGCAAGATTTGCTGCCACAGCTGGAATATTTAAAAAAATATTCTGATGAAATTGCTTACGTCTCTAAAAACGAGGTTGAGGAGATGATGCCTGAAACTAGAGGTGCGACTGAGCAGGATAAGGAGAATGAAACTGTACAGGACTTGGAAGAAATTGGGCAGCTTGAACGAAACGATGGTGACAATGAAGATAAAGAAGAATGTGATCAGAATCATGAGGATGAAAAGTGTGCAATGAAGAGTGAAGATCTGGATAACGCAGACGTAATGGTCCAATGTGAGCTTTATGGACAAGATGTAGAACAAGAAATGCAGATAAGCATGATGGACCATGCTGAGCATCCTATTGATGAAAAGGAGAAACAAATTGTTGACCAGATGGACCAGGAGATGAGTGAGAATGATGAAGAACAAGGAACTGAATCACAAGTGCAAGATTTGCTGCCACAGCGGGAATATTTTACAGAGGAAGCAGATGACCTTGCAAAGCCTGAAAGGCTGAAAGTAATGGAAAAATATTTTTATGACATTGATGAATTCTCGAAAAAAGGGGTTGAGGAGGTAATGCATGAAACAGAGCAGGATGAAGACACCACAGAAAGTGAACAAGACACGACTAAATATGAGCTAATGGAGTCAGTAGAAACCCTGCAGAGAGTTTCCGAAGAACTATCTGAAAAAAAAGTACCAAATGTTGAACTGAAAATGACCACAGTAGTGGATGAGTTTTTCGAAACCGTTGATACATTAGAAGACACCCTGCTGTTGGATTCAAAACAGGATACTTCAGAAAATACTCCTGTAACAGGAACTGGGTCACCTGTGGTGGCCATGAAAACTGAAGGCATGTTTTCAGATCTAATTGTTTGCGAGTTCCCTGGAGAATTGAGGAAAGGGCCAGAGACTGCATTGGCGGAGACTGATTTGGGATGTTTTGAGGAGATCAAAACTAACCTACATGACCTCCAAACTCTTGCAGAAGAGCAAGCAGAAAGGGAAGCTGTGATCACATGCTCTGTTGAGCACTCTGAGACCCTGAAAGCAGTTGAGATGGAACAAGACATTGAAACTTTAATCGGATCCTTGGGTACAACAGAAAGTCAGGCACATCAGGAAATAGACAAAACCGAGTTCTCACTCAAAGAACATGTTGATTTAAGAACTGAACTGATTGAAGAAACAACTGAAACAAAGATCAGTTCAGAAGATGAGGAAGCAGAACCCTCCGAGAAAGAAAGTCAATCATCAGTCATCAGAAATGTCACTTTACAGTCACATGAGCTTCTTGAGTTCACAGAAGGAGAATGCAAATCATCTCTAGGAACAATGGACACTTTCAATGAATCACTAGGAATTTCAAGTATGTCTGAAATCGAGATTAAACATGTTGCAGAGGAGCAAACGGACGTGAAACCTGTATTAACAAGGTCTTTGAGTCCAGCAGAGTTTCTGGAGGAAACTCTACATCTGCAGGGTGAATCAGAGCGATGCGCTGAAGAGCAGGAGATCCTGGAGACAGATGTGGTGAAGACCGCTTTAGAGTATGTAGAAGGAATAACAAATCAAGTCTTGAAGGAAATGATAGAAACAGAAATGAACTTCGTACAAGAAGCAGAACCTTTGGCAGGACCTTCAACAGAAGAACCTGGTGATGCAGAATATCAAGGACCATGTGTGTCAGCTGATGGTTTTGTCCTGGAAGAAGAAGGGAAGTTATTGGGTGAGACAATGGACAGTAAGGTAGAAATGGAGGTGGAAACCACAAGTAGTGAAGTTCTTAAACAAACCGAGCAACATATTAGTTCACCAGAGTGTGAAACTACTGAAGCTGATGGACGTCGTGATCAGATACAGAAGGTCATTGCTGGAGAAACAGTGTTGAGTAGTCATGAAGACTTAATGGAAGTCAGCAGACCTGGGATGAAAAGAGGATTTGATCCAGTGAGCAAAGACCTTCCAGAGGTGAAGACAGAAGGCAAATTTTATTTGTATCTACAGGTAATATAGAATATTTTGTTGAGTAAAAGCTCTACGAATATAGAAATTAAATGTCATCCTACTAAGAAGTTAAAAGGGTTAGTTCACCCAAAAATGAAAATTCAACCCCGTTTCAAACCCGTAAGACCTTCGTTCATCTTTGGAACACAATTTAAGATATGTTTGATGAAATCTGAGGGCTATCTGGCCCTCCCATAGACAGCAAGGTAACTACCACACATCAGTGGTTCAACAGTAAAGTTACGAAGCTACGAGAATACTTTTGTGTTCCGAAGATGAACGAAGGTCTTACGGGTTTGAAACGACACGAGGGTGAGTAATTAATGACAGAATTTTCATTTTGGGGTGAACTAACCCTTTAAACTTGACTATTTATCTTTAGGCATTTGAGGAATCATCTTTGGACTTCACCATTCAGAAGTCTCGAATTGCTCTGAAGAATCCCCTAGTTCGGCCTCCCAAAGACCCCAGAAGGCTCCTCTTCAAGGCCTCGGTCGAACCTCTTGTCCCACAGCCTTCACCATGTAGTCAGAAGGTTGAAGTCTCTCTTCCAAATAAAGGGGTGACTGGATTTAAACTTCCAGGTATTTACCAAAATAAAATCTTAATGAAAAGTACATTAACATTTTATTAGTACTTTAAATCGGTCCATTATTTGTTTTTTCCTTGGTCATTTTTCAGGACTGGGTGCAGCGCTGCCAGTATTGAGAAAAACTGAGTTTGGGAAGAAAGCAAGAGAAGGAGGAGCAGCAGAGAGAACACTACAACCACAGGTACACAACAGATATGGACACACAAACAGTTTGAGTCTAAAAAATGATGGTACTGCGTAATCTAAGCACAATATTACACTCAATAAATATTTTTAATCCTAAATTTAAGATTTGTGTATTTTAATTGCTTATAAAATTTTCATCCGTTTGGATTACACAGTTTTAACGTAAACAAACTAATAAAAATTACAGCTAAAAACTTTTTTATTTGATTTAAATAATTATATTTTCAAATTGCAGCTATTCAAATTGCTTAGAATCAACATAAATCTGTTAATTGCAAAAATAAATGTTGTTAGCTGTGGAACAAGCAATATTCAAGTTAAAGTTAATTAAAGTTCAAATGAATGAGATTGAAAGAAATTGGATTTATTGATAAATATATAAACCTGCTTGTTGTGTATTTTAAACACATTCAGCTTATTAGTACTGTGACAAAAATCTTAACTGGTCCTTTCCTGTTTTGATTTATGTATGCATGACAAATATGCATCACATTTTATTTTTATTAGTTTATGGTGAAACTGTAAAACTGTAATAAAAAACGGCTGAAAATTTTATTTAAAAAAAAATGTGTATGTATCAAAGTATATGTCAGTTATTTTATGTGTAGATGTGTAATAATACAACTGTTTTTCACAGCAAAAGTCAGTTGCAGTAACAGAGGATTCCGTCAAACAAGAGCAAGTGCCAGCTAAACCCAAATGGACACCGCCAAGGCATCCTGGGTATGGCCTGTTATATCAATCTGAATTATTAATTTCATTTGATGTTGTTTCACAAATAGCTAACTTCTTTCCTTATTTTGTTTGTGCAGTATGGGGAGTCCCTTCATGATGGCAGAACTCAAAAGCAAACTCAAAAAGCCTGTTCAGGAGTAATATATTTTCAGATGCATTCTTCACCCGTTTTTATTTGTCTTATTCAAGCACTATGCAGCCTGGTAAATATTATGGAAAGTTATTCTACTGTTATTCTAACTCCTCAGCTGCCGCACAACATTTCATTTTACTTCCACTATTTTGTTTGCTTCTATCTAAGAATCTAAACTGCGCACAGACATTTCTCATGCATTTTTATTAAGAGTTTAACTGAGTATGTATTTATATTTGAAGGGGAAAAAAGTATGAGGGAAATGATTACATACTAAATATCAATAAACATTTTTGCACCTTTTTGCAGCACTTAAACTTTGACTGTAGTTCAAACTGTCATAGCCAGTGTTTATCACTAGGGGGCAGCAGAGAGTCACTGCTGGACATGCATGTCGTTTCGCCACTAGAGGGCAGAACAGAGTCGCTGGCTGTCATATCACATTTATAACTATTTTACTGCTATTTGTTATTGTTATATTGTATATTTCTTTTTCTTGTCATTACTTTCTATGTGTATAATTATTTGGCAATATTGTATGTAAACAATCATGGCAATAAAGTACTTTGAATTGAATATATCACTTCGCCACTAGGGGGCATAACAGAGTCGTTGGTTGTCATATGTTTATACGCCACTAGAGGGCAGTAGTAAGCCGCTCGCTGTTACATATCATTGCGCCACTAGGGGCAGCAGAGAGCCGTTGGCGGTCACATATGTCTGGCTTTCCAAAAGGGAGGCGCTTGACGCCGGTAGAGGGTGGTGGGGAAAAAAAGACCGACGAACCGGGTGGAAGCCCTAAAAAGCGAACTGACGTTATACTCCTTAAATTGCTCTATTTTTTACAAGTCTATCTGGAGTGACTAAAGGTACGTTTCACCCGTATATTTCTTGAACTCTATTGTTGTTTAATCGGCGAAGAAGCGTAAACTGGCCGTGTATTTGTCTAGGCAGATGAGCTCGTTTTTCCGGCCTTTAGCTCTCAGGCTAGCTAGCGCTGCTAATTCAGGATTGATTCGTCTGTGGCTAGAAATTGAGGTCGAGTTTGACATCAGGACTCTTGACATCGTGGGGATTGACAACTGTCGGTGGTGTGTTTGTTAGTGTTGGTCGTCTAGAAGTTATTTAATTCATCAGTAAGTTTTCAGGAAAGTTGTGCCTGTCTAATTCACCGTCACGTTGGGTAAGCGAACTGAGCGAAGTAACGTTAGTTTTTACGTTTAACGTAGTTGCTTGTGAAATAATAAATTTGACAGCGTATTGAAATAGGAAGACTTTTAAAATGATGTTTTAGCTTTTATTGTAACACGAGTTGGCGACACAAGATTGAACTGTCATCCTAATTAGATTTAAATCTAAGTTATTTTACCAGAGTTAGATTTAGATTCGTTTTAAACGCTTGACGCCGTATTAAATTCGCTGTTTTGAGTTGTTTAACTTGATTAACTACTGCAGTCTGCAGGTTTCTCTACCAAAGGCCAGTGACCTCATCCACTCGTTTTTAGGCTATTGTGCTTAATTTGCATACATACTATGACGTTGTTAATCAGAAGTCATGAATATTCATATTTTACTTAATTCTCATTAAACATTTGTGACTGGTTTCAGAAAGCCTTTGTATTTAAAGAAAACGATTAACCATTAAAATGACTGCGTAAAACATGTACACACAACCTGTTTTTTTAATTATTATTATTATTTATTATTAATGCCGTAACCAAGAACAATACGATAAGAATCATCCATTGCAAAACAGAAAAAAACAACAACAACAAAACAAAAATACTATAAACCAGTGCTAGGGTATACAACAATAACAAAAATACAAGTAAATAATATTCCAAGGAAAAATAAAATTTTACGCTACAATGTCATATTTACATACAATGTTATATGCTCTAATTGCCTTTTTACTTGTGCAGTTTTGTAAAACGTTACAGTAAAGCTTGAAATCGTTTTAAATTAAAGTGAGAAAAATTTGGTTTGGCGTCTGAACATTTCATTTTATGAATATGAAACTTTCCCATGTATATTAATAATTGTACAAGATAGGCTTTGTCTTTATCAATTGATCATTAAAGTATATTAATATGTTAGAACCTCTCAGCTGTAAAGCAATGTGCAATATCTTCTTAATTAAATGTTCCATATCAGTCCAGAATATTTTTGTATATAAGCAATGAAAAATAGTTTCCTTTACTGGGTATATTCAATGCATTATATTAAAAGAAACTTATTTTGCTTTGTTATTAATGTAAAATGTATCCACTGTTCGCCAAGCTTTATGCCAATTCAAGTCACCAAACACAGAAGACCATAAAAAACGAGCTGGAGGATAAACAATGTTATTAAGTATATTTCTAATATAGTCGTTTGAGACTGTTTTGTATAATATTTCTGTTACCAATGAATATTTTACTCTTGATATCTGCGAGATTTAAATCTTTCTCCTGAGATGTATTGTTGAGAAGAATCTGTACACGCAAACTGTTTTTGTGGGTCTTTCTGCTTCATGACGTTATAATGATAATGTGACGTCATGTGAGTTGACTAATGGTTTACTCGGTGTGTAATGGCAAAATAACTTTAATCGGACAGGTTTTCTATTATGATCAACAGGTTTTGAAAGTAAAAATCCCATTTATTTTCTCTATAAGGGAGTTGATTTTTAAGGCCTGCTGTAATATGCTTTTGTTGAAGCCGTCGGTCCTTATTTTTTCAACTCATGTATAACAGTAGAATTCCTGGTAAAAAACTACAATACCCATGATTCTGCAAAGTAATCTCCACCAATCAGGGAATTGATAAGGCAATTCATGCCAAAATATCTGGTTAGCGCCCACCCACTATCATGAGGCACCGCGAATGACGTCATCTACGCTCTCAAACGATTTTGCAATGGACATAAAATATGTTGTTTCTATATTCACAATACTTAATGGGATTGTAGATCTTTTCCTCAGTAAAGCCGTTAAGTTCAGTCTTCAGTTTGTACAAACAGAAACTTGGTGAGCAGTAGAGACTTGTTTCAGAAACATTATTTTAAAACCTTTGACTGGTAATGTGTGTGCGATATACAGTGTGTACTGTTGCACTTTATGATGCTTTCTCGGGCTGTTTTGTATGGAAGGCCGTTTCCGCCACTGAATAAAAAATAAAAGAGGCAATTGCGACTTTTTATCTCACAATTGTGACTTTATAACTCGCAATTGCGAGTTTATATCTCAAAATTCTGTGAAAAAAGGTCAGAATTGTGAGGTAAAAAGTCGCAATTACATTTTTTTTTGTTTTATTCAGTGGCGGAAACGGGCTTCCATAGTTTTGCCTTATCTTCAATGATGAGGCAAAACTTAAGTTAACTTTGCATGGTTAAACTTGAATAAGACAAATACATAGTATAGTAAATGTTGACTATATTAAAATGTCTTTTCTTTTTTTCTTTACTCCAAACAGGTTGTTGTGCCCAGATTCGACCCCACCACCTCTCCACGTCTCTTCATCTGGTGTGTGTGTGTGTGTGTGTCTGTGTTTGGATAGCACAGAGAGAGATTGTTAGTCCTACAGTAGCGGTATTCACTGGTTTCTCCAGACGGTCTCTCAGAGATCCACCATGGGTGACATGAGTGATCTGGACAGGCAGATCGACCAGCTGAGGAGGTGTGAGCTCATCAAGGAGAATGAGGTCAAAGCCCTGTGTGCCAAAGCCAGGTGATTACAACCAACAGAAAGCCAATCAGTAGCTTTTAAAAGCATTTTACTGTTGATCATATGCTCATACAACACTAATGTGTGTCTTCCAGAGAGATTCTTGTAGAAGAGAGTAACGTACAGAGGGTGGACTCTCCGGTAACAGTAAGTATTGAGAAACTGAGCATAGAGGAGACAGAAAAGATTTTTTTAGATATTTTGACATTTTTCTCAAAACATCTTCTTTAAAATTATAATGAACCATTTCTTTGATCGTGTTTATGGGAAGTTAATAGCTCTGTCTTTTCTTCAGGTGTGTGGTGACATCCATGGGCAGTTTTATGACTTGAAGGAATTGTTTAGGGTATGTCTGAGTTCTTTCACACAAAAAGTCAATCCAAAATGATGTTTTTATTTTTTTTTGTATCCAGTGGTAGTGCTAGGCGGTATGACCAAAAATGTATATCACGGTATTTTTCAAAATTATACCGGTTTCACGGTACGTGGCGGTATTTTTTTTCATGCATGACCGGGTGTTAACCATATTTTCTACTGATTGAGAGAGGAAATACTGCAGTATATTGACTTAGAATGCCCTATTTTACTGTCATGATGAGTGAATATTGTCAAAAAATACCACACTAAATAGTGACTAAACACGACCCCTTTTAATACATGTTAACCAGGAGTCACTCTCATTTATAATCGCGGCATCGTCTGATAAAATCAACATGCATCTACACTAAAGAGCGGCTATGCGGTTGTTTTGGCTATATTACTTTTTTGTCTCATGCAGCGCACTGCCTGCGTCTGAGTAACAAACTAAAAAAAACAACAATCAAAAAAGTGCATGTGATATTAACAGACGAACTACGCTCATATTTATAATTCCAAACAATCAGTAAGCGACAGGTGCTAGGAAACGCTGTTTTGTACTCATTTATTGACGAGTCGGCTTCTCTGTCGCTCACTGCACAGAACAGACGCCGAGAGAGGTGACACTTCTCCGGGAAAGTCAGACCTCGCGTTTGCGGGACAGCACTGGCGAAATCTTCCAACTGAACCATAGCTAAGGTTTATCCAAAAAAGTCGCTAGGTTTGTCAGTATGAATATTCTATGGGAAAAAGCAGCTAAATGGGTCTGAAAGTTGCTAAATCTAGTGCTGAAGTCGCACTTGTGAGACGCGGGAGCTGATGGCAGGGGGCGGTGGATATTTGTGGCAGTCAATGTGGATATTGTGGATGAGTTCTTCTGTTTCATCACATTCTATTAGTTCTACAGCTTCAGTTTCGGAACTTTCACGCTTAGTAACACATACAGCTGTTCCCTCACCACAGTGCAACAGTGAAAAGGGACCCGTTTCAAACAGTGTCGCGTTCCGAGTTTGCCATGAATATAGCTTTTGATGCTGGTATAGCATAAAATGATAAATATCCAATAAATATCACTGGTTGATAATATAGTTCACATTTAGCGATGATATAAACAATCAAACAGTTGAGATTTCCTATGTAGAATAAATAGAGCAACCTACTAGTTGTAATTGATGTTATTGACTGGACAGTCTTACTGTTAGTTTAAATCAAATCAGTGGTGCTGTTATTTCCTTCAGCTTGCTAATCGCATGCTAGCATTTCTTATTGGACTGGGTATTTGTTATTTAAATGGGATATACTGACAAATCCACTAATAATTGGTTAATAAATTAGTATTTAATAAGCTGTTCTTCTTCAGGTGGGAGGCGACGTTCCAGAAACAAACTACCTCTTCATGGGAGATTTTGTGGACAGAGGCTTTTACAGTGTCGAGACCTTTCTGTTACTACTTGCCCTGAAGGTACTGTCAAGCTGTTTAGGACATTTGTAATGAGATGTAATGGTTGTTATTGTAATAAATGAACGTACACCACTGTTTAAAAATTTTGAATAATTAATATTTTTTTAGACATTTTTGAAATAATTTTGAAAGAACTGTTTTACATCTGAATATACAGTGGGTATTTGATTTTTAAAAATCAGCATATTAGAATGATTCCTGAAGGATCATGTGACACTGAAGACTGGAGTAATGATGTTGAAAATTCAGCTTTGATCACAGGAATAAATTATATTTTAAAATATATTCAAATAGAAAACGGTCATTTTAAATTGTAATATTTCACATTCATCCTCACAGGTGCGTTATCCAGACAGAATCACCCTGATCCGGGGAAATCATGAGTCTAGACAGATCACACAGGTGTACGGCTTTTACGACGAGTGTTTAAGAAAATACGGTTCGGTCACGGTATGGAGGTACTGCACAGAGATCTTCGACTACCTGTCCCTCTCCGCCATCATTGACGGCAAAGTGAGGCTTTTTGTTGGTTTGCTAACATGGTCCCACTTTCTGCCTCAGAACTGGCCTGATGTGGATGTGTTTCTTGTGACCCCACAGATCTTCTGTGTACACGGAGGCCTGTCGCCCTCGATCCAGACTCTGGACCAGATCAGAACCATCGACAGGAAGCAGGAAGTGCCTCATGATGGTCCCATGTGTGATCTTTTGTGGTCTGATCCTGAAGGTAATTCTAGATTACAACTGAGAAGTTGTTCATCATCAGCATCTCATTATATGACTGCATGGCTCTCTGATTCAGACACCACAGGATGGGGCGTCAGCCCGAGAGGTGCTGGATATCTGTTTGGCAGTGACGTCGTGGCCCAGTTCAACGCCGCCAACGACATCGACATGATCTGCAGGGCACATCAGCTTGTCATGGAAGGTTACAAGTGGCACTTCAACGAGACTGTTCTCACTGTGTGGTCTGCTCCCAATTACTGCTACAGGTGCGTTTTTGTCTCGCAGTTCTCAATATATTATTGAACCGTTCGGTACGACATCAATACGCGCTTGTGAATTGCAAACGTTGCAATCATTTCCGTGCGTTTTATTTCTCCGAATTGACTCTGTATGTCTGTGAGTCTACGTGCTGAGATGTACACCTCCCCGCTATAACGTGCATTTAAAAAAGCAATACACGTCAAACATCTCGCAATGAGAAGCGTTTCTAAATCTGTTGTCCAACAAAAGAGAACATTATGACATGTTTTACTCCACAACATCAGTCAGATGCATCCTTTTGTGATCTGATGTTGCTTCTTATCGCAGAATGAGGCAGAAAATATATATTCTATACTGTAATAAAGCCTGTCGATTAGCAATGGATTGTAAATATACATAATTAT
>NW_015647124.1:2086702-2093072 GCF_001515625.1 Sinocyclocheilus rhinocerous
GATATATTAGGGATACGCTGATAGACGCGGTTTTCAAATGCTCCCGTGTGTATCTGTGTGAGCGCTAGGTGAAGAGCGTGAAGCAATGATCATTGTAGCCAATCACAGACACATCTGTTGAGCTCGTGAACACAATGGCCAATCAGAGGTGTTTAAGAATCTGCTCAACAGCGCTCAAAATGTTAGTGGGAAATGCTGGTATCGTCACATTTTTAAAATTTCAGTACCAACTGGTACCGACGTCGGGACTTTTGACAACACTAATTGTTATTGGAATCAGTATTATTTTAGTATTACCGCTTTACTATAGTTTTCATAAATGTTTTTATGAATTAGTTGTTGTTTTCATGTTTTCAGTCTGTATTTTTATTTTAAAGTTTGTCCTTTTTTTTCCACATTATTTTTAAATGTCTAATTTTTTTTTTTATCCAGAAAATGTAGTTGGTGTAGTACATCAAGTGAACTAAATGAAAATGAGAAAGGCTATTTAATTTATAATTATGAAAATACCAGAGATTGCTTGACGAACACACATAAGCCATATATTGTCACAGTCGAGAGTTTGTCTTCATGTTTCATCATTCAAAACGTTTCTATTTTCCTTTTATTCAGTTACAGCGATAGCCGGATGCTTTTGTCCATATGAGGGATTTCCTGGAGCGTCATGAGTTCTATTACTTCTGTGATGCATATGTGGAGTTTCTGCATTCGAAGTAATCAAAAAATGTATTTTTATGGTTTTAGTTTGTGTTTTTTCTTATTTTTATTTCAGTTGAACTTATTTTAGCGCATCAAGTTAAACTAAACTAAAAGGAGAAATGTAGCTTCGAAAATTTAGTTCGTTTTTTATTTCCGCTAATGTTTATTTTTTTATTTTTTATTTTTTTAACTTTTAGTTATTTTAGTACATCAAGTTAAACTAAATGAAAACAGGAAGCAGGAAGTGCCTCATGATGGTCCCATGTGTGATCTTTTGTGGTCTGATCCTGAAGGTAATTCTAGATTACAACTGAGAAGTTGTTCATCATCAGCATCTCATTATATGACTGCATGGCTCTCTGATTCAGACACCACAGGATGGGGCGTCAGCCCGAGAGGTGCTGGATATCTGTTTGGCAGTGACGTCGTGGCCCAGTTCAACGCCGCCAACGACATCGACATGATCTGCAGGGCACATCAGCTTGTCATGGAAGGTTACAAGTGGCACTTCAACGAGACTGTTCTCACTGTGTGGTCTGCTCCCAATTACTGCTACAGGTGCGTTTTTGTCTCGCAGTTCTCAATATATTATTGAACCGTTCGGTACGACATCAATACGCGCTTGTGAATTGCAAACGTTGCAATCATTTCCGTGCGTTTTATTTCTCCGAATTGACTCTGTATGTCTGTGAGTCTACGTGCTGAGATGTACACCTCCCCGCTATAACGTGCATTTAAAAAAGCAATACACGTCAAACATCTCGCAATGAGAAGCGTTTCTAAATCTGTTGTCCAACAAAAGAGAACATTATGACATGTTTTACTCCACAACATCAGTCAGATGCATCCTTTTGTGATCTGATGTTGCTTCTTATCGCAGAATGAGGCAGAAAATATATATTCTATACTGTAATAAAGCCTGTCGATTAGCAATGGATTGTAAATATACATAATTATGAAAATACCAGAGATTGCTTGACGAACACACATAAGCCATATATTGTCACAGTCGAGAGTTTGTCTTCATGTTTCATCATTCAAAACGTTTCTATTTTCCTTTTATTCAGTTACAGCGATAGCCGGATGCTTTTGTCCATATGAGGGATTTCCTGGAGCGTCATGAGTTCTATTACTTCTGTGATGCATATGTGGAGTTTCTGCCTGAGGGCGCACTCCAGCTTCCAGTATGAATGAAACCTACATTACATGTGTTTATAGCGCTCAGTGGCCAATCCCTCCAATTTTGGGCAAAAATATGAAAAATAATACTTCTTTCAAAATAAATTTAAAGTAGACAAATGATAATCCATGTCTTTCTCCAGTCTACAGAAGTGTACAGGAGGTTTTTTTGTTGTTGTACTCATCCGTCTACGAGTAGATATATTAGGGATTGACGCGGTTTTCAAATGCTCCCGTGTGTATCTGTGTGAGCGCTAGGTGAAGAGCGTGAAGCAATGATCATTGTAGCCAATCACAGACACATCTGTTGAGCTCGTGAACACAATGGCCAATCCAGAGGTGTTTAAGAATCTGCTCAACAGCGCTCAAAATGTTAGTGGGAAATGCTGGTATCGTCACATTTTTTAAATTTCAGTACCAACTGGTACCGACGTCGGGACTTTTGACAACACTAATTGTTATTGGAATCCGTATTATTTTAGTATTACCGCTTTACTATAGTTTTCATAAATGTTTTAAATTTAAAGTAGACAAATGATAATCCATGTCTTTCTCCAGTCTACAGAAGTGTACAGGAGTTTTTTTTGTTGTTGTACTCATTCGTCTACGAGTAGATATATTAGGGATCGACGCGGTTTTCAAATGCTCCCGTGTGTATCTGTGTGAGCGCTAGGTGAAGAGCGTGAAGCAATGATCATTGTAGCCAATCACAGACACATCTGTTGAGCTCGTGAACACAATGGCCAATCCAGAGGTGTTTAAGAATCTGCTCAACAGCGCTCAAAATGTTAGTGGGAAATGCTGGTATCGTCACATTTTTTAAATTTCAGTACCAACTGGTACCGACGTCGGGACTTTTGACAACACTAATTGTTATTGGAATCCGTATTATTTTAGTATTACCGCTTTACTATAGTTTTCATAAATGTTTTTATGAATTAGTTGTTGTTTTCATGTTTTCAGTCTGTATTTTTATTTTAAAGTTTGTCCTTTTTTTTCCACATTATTTTTAAATGTCTACTTTTTTTTTTTATCCAGAAAATGTAGTTGGTGTAGTACATCAAGTGAACTAAATGAAAATGAGAAAGGCTATTTAATTTCAACATTGTTTCAGTTATTTTATTCGAAGTAATGAAAAAATGTTGTATTTTTATGGTTTTAGTTTTTGTGTTTTTTCTTATTTTTATTTCAGTTGAACTTATTTTAGCGCATCAAGTTAAACTAAACTAAAAGGAGAAATGTAGCTTCGAAAATTTAGTTCGTTTTTTATTTCCGCTAATGTTTATTTTTTTATTTTTTATTTTTTTAACTTTTAGTTATTTTAGTACATCAAGTTAAACTAAATGAAAATTAGAAATTAAAATAGGTGAAATAAAGTACTTATATTGTATTTCAGGTAACGTTTAGTTTATTTCAAGTAATGAAAATGTTTCTTTTAATTTTTTCAGTTTTAGTACATCAAGTTAAACTAAATGAAACTGAGAAGTGTTGCCTTAGCAAACAGCTGAAATTACTTCTCTGAAAAAGTTTAAAGTAAAATAAGCTTTATGGTTTTGTGTTTAACTATAATAACCCTGATTGGAATTCGTTTTTCGAATTATTCGTTTTTTGTATTATTCAGGGTTGCAGACTGTAACTAAAATAGTAACAAAGATGACAAATAAAAACCACAAACAACGGTCATTTTAAATCTAGTCAGTATTTGCACCAGTCTGGAAAACTTTGTGTGCGTTCACCTGCGCTTTTGTTAATTGCATCTTTATAGTGGATGTGAGAGTTTCCTACACACACAACAAACACAGCGTGAGCAACAAATGAACCGGCTCTTGTGAGTCAGTGGTTTGAATCAGACTCAATCACTCACAACTGACTTTTTTTTTTTTTTTTTTTTTTTTTTTTTTTTTTTTTTTAATTTTTTTTAATTCAAGATTTATACTATTAATAAGAAAACAAAATGCTTACCTATCCACTTTTCTTTGTCATAGATGTGGTAATGTGGCGGCAATCTTGGAGCTTGACGAGCACCTGCAGAAAGAGTTCATCATATTCGAAGCTGCTCCACAAGAAACGAGAGGCATTCCCTCCAAAAAGCCAGTCGCTGACTACTTCCTGTGAGCTTCCTGCATCCTTAGGATGCAAGCGCTCTCAACAGGAAGTGGTGCTCTGTGTGTACTTGTATTTCTGTTTCCCTCTCCCTGCCCAACTGTCTTAATTGTGCTTTTTTTTTAATTTCTATTTTCCATCCACTTTCACATTCTCTTTGCCATCAAGACACACATTGGCATTATATTCTCATCCACTGCTGTGAAATCTCTCGCTCTCAGACTCATCGTATGCTGTAGATGTAGACGTTTATTATGTATGTGAATAGCAGTAGGGACAGTAGAAGAGTGAGACCGCTGGTTTCACATGGCATTTCTCCTGGTACTCAGAAAGCTGCATCTTGAAATGGCAGGTTGTTGGACATTTTATTTTCATTTTCTTTCTTTACACTCTCTTCTCGTGTAAATGTGTTCGAGAATGGATATGCTTTGATTCTAGTTTACAGTCTACTGTTTTCACCGGGGTCATCATAGTTTCACAGCTTTTGAGTTTTGTGCAGGAAACCACTGCAGATGCTGAGCGCCCAACTCTGTGGAAATATATGGACATTAACTACACTGGAAAACATCAACACGACACACACAAACCAAACTGGAGTTAGAAAATGTGCTTTTCCCTCTCGACTGTTCTCTCTATAGGACTTATTGTTGATTTTTATTTTTAATTTGTGAAAATAAAATGTACTTTTGTATGAATTTAAGTTGTGAATTTCTGGTTTTCTTCATCAGTTTGTCAGATATTGTGTGCCTGTTCGACTCATCCATGTTATTTGATCCACTCTATTTAGAAAATATATTTCTAATTAAATATTGGGAGTGTGTAAATATAAACATTAAAAAACTTTAGGACACAACTTCAGCAAGAGTCCCTTTTTCAATCAATTTTCATAAAATCACAAATTATTTTTCAACTTAATGTGCAAATTCAGTTTATAGATTTACCAAAATATATATGCAAGGCTACAAATTAGGCAAATGTGAACGGCCACTCGTTTATATATATGTATATACATTATTATTTAATAATATACATATATAATTTTAAGTAAATATAATTTAAAATATGTATATTTTATACATATTTGAGAAATTAATGCTTTTATTCAGCAAGGATGCATTAAGTTGATCAAAGGTGAAAGATACTACAGATTTCTATTTTTTATTAATTTTTTTTACTTTCTATTGCTCAAAATGCACCGTTTACCGTTTTTAATTAAAAAAAAAACATCTTAAAATATTAAGCAGCGTGACTGTTTTCAACATTGAGAGTAAGAAATGTTTCTTGAGCAACAAACAGCATACTAAAATTATTAAGTAATCAAAACATTCGAGGAATACTTTACACCCAAATATTTCTTTACTCACCATTTTGCTCCAAATCTTCCTTCTGTGGAACCATAGACTGTATAAAGTGTGGAACACAAAATAAGATGCGGGGTATTTTCTGTAGTTCCGCTCCAGGCCAGCGGGTGGCGGTAGACCATGGCCGCTGAAGCTTTGGCGCGCCTCCATCCAAGTATCTCTCTCTCCCTCTCTCTCTGGAAGTAGCCGACAAGGCTTTGACGCACGCCGTGAGTTGTGCTCACAAAATTGCAAATGTGGATCTAAAATCTGCACGAAGGGAATTCACAAACAGAGATCTTACGTTTCCAGCAGATAACGGGTATGTTCCGCATGTGTCATGTACGGGAGTTTTCGGTTATATGGCACTTGCATACACATGCAGTTTTGGTGTCGTTAGGCCTGAACCAGCCGGTCGCGGCACGTTTTCGCTGAAGATCACTGATGTAAATAAGATGTAATAACACAGTAGTTATCTACTATGCGTCACTTGTATTTCCATACACAGCAAATGGCTTATTGATTTGCCTATAGTTTATTTCCATTGAGGCCCCGATCATTGGCCTTTTAGCAGTGAAGTGATGATAGTCAGTCATTCAAACTAGCAACCAGAGTTGCCAGCAGAATAAATGTTATTTAAAGCGTCACTAGATTAGAGCTTTTAATAACTAAAGTGGGGGTTTTTTACGTTCTGAGTAATTTACCGTTTAACGTCATTAACCCATGTGAGACCTTTTGGACATTTTTGTCCTTTTCAGTTTTTTGTTTTTTTTATCATTTTGCCTGTGTTATTGCCAACTGCATAAATGTTGGCACAGGTGTGTATTTTTATTGGAATTTTACTATTTCACTTACATTTCCTTTAATAAATCTGTTTTGCACTAGGTACAAAAAATTGTTCCTCTCAGGACCTTAAGGACAAAAATGTCCCCATTGAAACCCATTAAAACTGCTATTTTTAATCGCAGTGCCATTTAACTGTAAAATTATGCAATTTTTGTTAATAGGCTTTCATTCTGTTGGCAAGGCTTTAAAATTTTATTTTTTAC
>NW_015647124.1:2094717-2102029 GCF_001515625.1 Sinocyclocheilus rhinocerous
GATAGGCTTTCATTATATTGGCAAGGCTTTAAAATTAAATTTTTTTACCAGATGGTGCCATTTTTTCAGGTTTGACCTATAAAGAAAATACTTGCTTTATTTCTGTTTCTGCATATTATAGAGCCAATTGGATAAATAATGCAGCTATAATTGTGTGGGTGTGTTGGTTTGGATGTCAGAGTGTGGTTTGTATGCGTGTCATAAAAACAAATTGTGTGTGTGTTCTTGTAATATTTGAGAGAGAAAAACTCTACTGCAAATCACAAATCCAACCACTGTGTGCACCAGTGGAGTTTTGCTGGCATCTAATGGGGAAAATTTGGTACTGCGCCCAAACAAAAGAATACAACTTGTTTAGATTTATGGCTTTGATTTTCTAGCAGGTTTAGAGTTCAACATGTTTCATAAAATATATATTTTATATAAAACATCGTTCATAAATCATTTTCATAAACCTAAACATCTAGAACTTTTTTTTTGGTGTCACTTTTTAAACTTTTTTTACTTCAACAATAATCTGCCATGGGTCTTCTTTAAAATGAGACCAAACTTAACTCTGTGCTCCCAAGCTTCAAATTTTTATGACAGTTTTTTGACATGGACATTTTTGTCCACTATGGACCTATGTGTAACTTTTTTTAAATTGACACACAAGGGTTAATTGCTGATATGTCACACAGTCCCTATAAGTCAGTTGCGATATATGTATCGTTTATACTCGTGACATGATTCTAAACAGTGCTTTGTAGGTTTGAGACTGTATTTTTTCACTCTCTCTTGTTGTTGTTTCCTCGTCCTTTCTGTATTTCTCATTTCAGTTTTAGCAGCCGTCAGTTATGTCGCGTTTTTTCGCCACCGGATCCGACAGTGAGTCGGAGGAATCCTCGTCCGCGGATGAAATCACCCCCAAAGCGACCGGGACTACTTTCAGTAAGCAGTAAGTTGTTTTTCTGATAGTGTACATTCTAACAAAATACTCTGTGCAGTGTTGCCTTGGCATTGAAAAACAACAACGAAAAAGTTAGAATTTGACTGCTTTCTTTCTTCTGACTCTAACATCCATCTGTATTTTTTTTTCTTTTGGAACGTTGTGTAAACTACACCTATAGCACAAGTACATCACGGAGACGTCTGCATTTACATCTGCAAGACGTATTTTTTTAGTGTTTGCTCGTCTGCAATACGTCTATAGGACGTTTCCTATTAGATGTCAAATAAACGTTTAGAAGATGTTTATGATTTAGAGTGTAAAACTGACATCTTAGAGACGTCTATCAGATGTTTGTACACCGCAGATGCTTTCCAGGTGAAGCGATCTTTAACAGACATCTTGCAGACGTACCTGTGCTATCTGGGTAGAGTTTGACTGATTTTGATTTGCCAATACGGATAACTAAAATTGTAAAATATGACTGGTAACTACCGTATTGGCCCGAATATAAGACAGCCCCCCTTTTTCCAGGTGTACCTTTTGGAAAAAGGCTTTTTAAAAACCAAATCTGTTTTTTTCTCAGTAAAACACATTTTGTCTTCAATTATTTTCATATTGCATATTTTTCCTATTTTAATTTTTGTTTTGAAAGTATGGTAAAAACTGGTAAAATGTACCAACAATCACATTTTAAAAATATACACTTTTTGATATACCATTAAAAAAAAATAAACAGGTAGCCCATCTGAATTAGGACATTTAGGCTATCCATCTAATAGTAGCCTACCAAAATCTTATTAACAGTAGAAGTTAAATCTTACTGTAGTCTTCAAATCTGGGTACTGTCTTGCGTTTTAAAATCACAAAGGGAGTTTGGTCCCATCAGGCTAACGTGACAGTCACGACGACGATGCAGCTTTTGTTTTTACTCGCGATCTTTACAGCACGCATTACATTACGTATTTCATGGCACACTCGTTTTATGCGTATTTGGCGCCACCTATTGTTGTGGGTGTATTATTGACATGTCAAAAGTCTAGACCCTGAATATAAGACGACCGCGTTTTTTCAGATGTATTTCCAAGAAAAAAACATCGTCTTATATTCGGGTCAATACGGTAATTAATCGGCTGATAGTTTTTAAAATAAACATTTCCTTAACGGAAAACAGTGTTGAACTTTTGAAAATTAACATTAATGACTTAGAATGTTAGAATGACGTTAGAATGTTTTATAATTGTTTAAATTAATAAAATTACATAAAAAGGAAGGATCTTCACTACTGACATAATTTAATTGTCATATGAAATATATAATGCATAAGACAGGGAGACAAAAAGTGATAAAAGAAATGTAATTTTAAGGGGTCTTAAATTTGAGGACTGAAAAAGAAGAATCTAAATATGACATAAGTAATATTGATTATTAACAGTAAAAATTTAACATATTAAACTTACTGTAAGCGACATGAACAAAACAGATTTAAATAGTAATCACAATTATTTGTGTGACAATTAATCATCAGCACAAAATTCATGCTCATGACAAGCCTATTCTCCTGTGCAGCAATTAGTTATAAAAATAAAAAAAAGATCAAATTAATAGTTGTAAAAAAAGTTGATATTTACTGATAGCCAAAAGTTCCACAAAGCAACTATCTGTGCTGATTAATAGGTAAACAATATATCAGCCAACCTCTAGTGAAAACACATTTTTAGTATTTTTTTAGGTCTAGTTTTTATTCATTTTTATCCAATAATTTCAGTTATAGTACTTCAAACGGAACAAAAATGAGAAATATTGCCTTGACAATTAGCTGAAATATTTTTTTATTTCCAGTAACACTTTTTTATGGTTTTAGTTTTAATTAACCATAACCCAGTTTCTGAGATGCCAGGAAAGGTGACACGGGTCGTTATGTTATTGTAATCAGCTGTAATGCAGTATTTGACTCTGCTGCTGTCTCTGTAGGGCCCTGTTGCTGAGCGATGATGAGGAGGACACAAAGAGAGTGGTACGCAGTGCCAAGGACAAGAGGTGAGCGCCGAATGGACTCAAGAATAAAGAAGCTTTCACTCCCACCTCGTTTAGAAAAGCATTGTCTGTTGTCCGTTGCGTTTCAGGTTTGAGGAGCTCACCAACATCATCAAGACGATCCGCAATGCCATGAAGATCCGAGACATGTCCAAATGTCTGGAAGAGTTTGAGCAGTTGTATCGAGCGTTCCTCAAAAGCAAAACCATCGTGGACAAAGAGGGTGTGCCGCAGTTCTACATCCGCCTACTCGCTGATCTGGAGGACTATCTCAACCAGGTCTGTAGATCACACCGGAGCCAGCAGGACATCTAGAGTCACATGATTAATGCTTGTTCATGAGCACTAAGCAGCTTTTGCTTTCGTGATAGCTATGGGAGGACAAGGAGGGGAAAAAGAAGATGAACAAAAACAACGCCAAAGCCTTGAGCACACTTCGGCAGAAGATCCGCAAATACAACAAAGATTTTGAAACGGAGATTGTCAGCTATAAAGAGGTACTGAACTGTAGCCCAAATGTTATTTGTATATGAGATACGAGCATGTTAATGAATTTTTTCCAGTGCTTCCCACAGGTTTGAAATATACTTGCGGTGGTAGCCAGGTGGAAAATCCTCCTATTACCCACAGCACAAAAATGGTCTATTACATGTGACAAATAAAAAATAATGGCGTGTTTTTTAACAGTATTTGTATTTATTGAAATTCATTTTAATTACATAGGCTACTATTAGCCTATGTAATTACTCATATTATGCATTATTATGCATTATAAATTATGCAAAATTACAGCATTTAAATGGTAGAATTCTCCTTGCTTTGTCGTATAGTGTCTCTCTCATTGAATGGGACAGATTTTACTGATACTAGTAAAATCTATATATTAAATAATGTGTCAAATAATGTTATTTGACTGTTCTTCCTGTGGGGAAGCATCCCAGCCAGAAACTACAATAGTTTAATTGTGGAAATTAAATTAAATACCACTTATTGTGTAAACAAAATACCAATAACACCCAGGGGGGAAAAAAACTTGACTTTTAATTATAAACAAGCCCGAAAAACACCGGGACTCTTATTTTGAAATGTCTATACTATTGTGGGCTGATCCTTCAGATGAGAGATTAAATATGCATTCTTACAACCATCTAAAACATATTATATAAAGGTCATAAAGTATACATTGTCATAATTCATCAACGAGTTCATAAGCAATCGCTTGCCATAAATGTGCGCTATTCATTGATTGAGAATCACTTTGAAGCAGTCTGAAGCGCTGTTGCGCGAGACAGTTGAAAGCGTAACAGCTCCGCCTTGTGACACTGCAACGTGCAGCACTCTTTTTTTTTAATGAAATCATAGCCTTTTAAAGTTTATTAATCAATAGGATGTATCGCGATTCATGTTTTTCCATCCTCAAATATAAGACCTCTTAAAATGATCACTAAGACGTTTGTTTTACCATTTCATGTATTGAAGACTTTTAATGACATTAAATTTGAGTAAACTCACCTGGAGGGATTTTGCTTTATTCGCACACGTGCTCCTAAATACATTTTACAGTTCACACAGATCTATTTTTAGTCGCAAGTGCTACTGAAGCGCCCGCACTGTCGAGCCCTGTCTTTGTCTGTGAAATATCCACCGCGTCTCTGCAGCGCTCGTGGGAATGTCAGCTGGAGGAAACAGTTCTCACGCACACAGAACGAGCAGATACGAAACATGTAGGGCAAGGGGAGATATTCCACTAGTTAATCAATCGTGGATGTTTTCATTATTTTGGTTGGATAAAAAAAGTATAAGAGGATAAAAATAATAAAAGCAAAAATGTTTCTCCAAATATACTTGGGCGGCTGTTAATATACCAGGGTGGCCCAGAAAGGTAGTAAGGACATCGTTAAAATAGTCCATGTGACATCAGTGGTTCAACCATAATTTTATGAAGCTACGTGAATACGTTTTGTGCGCAAAGAAAACAAAAATAATGACTTTATTCAACAATTACTTCTCGTCCTTGTCAGAGTCCACCACAATTTGCGAGAGTGCCACGACACATGCGTGTGGTGGTGCTGACTGAGAACCCGGATGCGCTGCGTCTTGTTTACAAGCAGAGGAATGCACACACATGGGTTGTGGTACTCTTGTAAATGGCGGCGGACACTGACAAGGAAGAGAAGAATTGTTCACATATCAGCAAAATCCAATATCAGTTGACATCCAATTTGTATATATTGATATATTAGGACATTAACCAATTTCAGTGCATGTGTATATATTAAATTAAACATATTCAGTATCTTAAACTTGCAGTTCCCGTTTTGCAGTTGAATGCGTTCTAGATGGTTATTAAATGTATTTCATATTCTTTTACTTATTTTGCGAATGTAAAAATTTGTTCTGTGAGGGCATACAGTATTAATTTTATTTTTACAGGTCTTAAAGTCTTTAATTTGATATTTAAAACTCTGCAAAAAAAAATCTGTCAAGAACTTGTCTGTTATATTTTAGCTCAAAATAAACAATGGAATTTTTTTTTCCTAAAGAAAAAGCCTTTTTTACGAGTAAGATTTCAGATAAAATTAAGATCAAAATGTTTGTTGTCATTACTTTCATGAAAATTAGATGTATATTTTCTTTAAATTGTCGTTACTGTAATGAAAAAATATATATATATATATATATATATATATATATATATATAACATCACTAGTGCTGAATGAAGAGTATCTGATATCGTGTCACATTTCTGCTTGACACCTGAAGTTTCAGTGATTAGTGAACACTGAGGCACTCGTGCATGAGATGAGTGTGAAACGCAGGATTGAGTGACAAAATTCTAACACAAAAAAAGTTCTGACAGGCGACCTGAAAAAAGTGTTTGATGTGGTAACATCTAAACGAACAGGTTTTATTCAGGTTGAAATATCATTTAATATGAGTAAATCAAGTTGATGGACATCGTGTTTAACTTGTTGCGGGTCGATTTGACACAAACTCAATTTTCAAACTGCTCAAAAATATTGTGAATGTTTTTTATTTAGGGTCATGCATATGCATGCAAAATTTTGACACATAGATGTTTTTTGGAAAGGCTGTACAAACTGACCCTCATTGTTTTCCATGCAAAAATCAAACATTTTGAAAAACACTAAAGAGTAAAAAAAAAAAATTATATATATATATATAGCTGCAAGCAGTGATGGCGGGCCCAAGCCATCAGCGCAAACACCACCCCGGTGGCATCAGGAAAACGGTGCATTTACAGTAACCCTCTGGCAGTCTAGTTTTAATGGATGCAGCAATGAAAGGGTTAATCCAAAACATCAGGAATGTAAAACAAACACACACACAGAACAATATATAAAACTTTGGTAACACTTTACAATATGGTTTCAGTTATTAACATTAACTATTAGGGGTGTAACGGTACGTGTATCGTGTACCGAACGGTTCACGGGCAAATTCCAAATGGAAGTGATCATTCCTATCCCCTTGGAGTGGGGATTTTGGAGTGAGCAGGGCACGTGCGTGCCATTATGTAGTCGTTTGGAATGCACTTGGCAAAGGGAGCGATGTAATTTCCTCATTATCTTCAGCTGGGATGTTCCCGTGACAACGCAGCACGGTGTCGGTCAGCATATAATTATATAGCATATTTTAAAAACTTTTTAAAATTTAAAATGTATGTTTATTTGCAACAGTAAAAAGACATTTATGACATTAAAACAGCGACAACTGCTGACGGACACCACGGGAACATCCCAGCTGAAGATAATGAGGAAATTACATCGCTCCCTTTGCCAAGTGCATTCCAAAGGTTTTGAGACTTTAGTGTTTGCAACTTTACAGATCTTCTTTATGCACCAAGAGATTGTAACACTCCAAAGAGAAAGGAAAAATTGAAATCGCATCATATTATCCCTTTAATTAACATGAACAAAAATTATATAGCATTAATTATATAGCAGTTATTATTAAGTTCAGAATGAATACATTTTAAAAATTTAAAGTTAATGCACTGTGAATTAACATGAACATTTTTATTAACTAACATTAAAGGTGACATATCATGAAAATCTGACTTTTCCAGGTTTTAAGTGCTATAATCAGGTCCCCGGTGCATCTACCAACCAAGGAAACGTGGAAAAGATTAACCCAGTCACTTTGTTTTAGTTAAGCCCTTTTCTGCAAGCGTCTGAGAAAACGAGCGCGTTTGATTTTGCTCACTTGGTGACGTGGCAAAGGGATCTCATTATAATATTAATCACAGACGAGCCGTTTAGAGTCCCAGCCTCAGAGGAAACAAGAGAGCAGTGGATTTATTGATTTATTTAGGTTATTTAGGC
>NW_015647124.1:2103178-2106667 GCF_001515625.1 Sinocyclocheilus rhinocerous
TATATCAGAAGTTTAAACTCGTATGGTTTAAAACGCATGATTTCAGCACGATAAACATGATAATCAGAACCTAAACAGACGTTTTTTAGCAGGTCCGAGCTGTAATGGCGCAGCTCTATTCTGGAAAAGGGGGCGTGGAGCAGCAGCTCATTTGCATTTAAAGACACAGGCCCGAAAAACTGCTTGTTTCTGCTTCCACTCAAAATAGGCATTTTCAAAATTATATAATAAATGATCTGTGGAGTATTTTGAGCTGAAACTTCACAGACACATTCTGGGGACACCAGAGACTTATATTACATATTGTAAAAAGGGGCATAATATGTCACCTTTAAAAAAGATTAATAAATGCTGTTAAAAATATATTGTTAGGCCCCGATATACTAAAAACAAAGTTTCCTTTTCGTTCTTCGTTTAGGGGTAAAACAATGTGTTTTGGAGCATGTTAAGGCCCCCAAAAAGCCCCGGATAGTCTAAAAAAAAATTATAATAATCCGCTAATGATAATGACATCTGCTAGTATGTCAAATGAGCTTTTTCTGTTTTGCTGTCAGCCTCATGGTTTACTCTGATTTTCCTGCAGAACCCTGAGCAGTCAGCTGAAGAAGAGGAGAAGGATGACATTGGCAGTGGTTAGTCTCCTCATTTATCTCTGTATAATGTTGTATACACAGCAACATAAAGAGTTGTATAATGAAGGTTGCAATGGTGTCTTGAGTCTTTATTTGCTCTTTCTTTGCCTGTTTGATGTGCAGCATCGTCGTCGAAGAGTGATGATGATGAAGACGTCACTGCCAAGAGCTTAATGAAGAAGAAGCCTCAAGAAGAGGAGAAGAAGGCACCAGAGGCCAGCAAGTTCCTCAAAGGCGCTGCTGTAGGTCCAAACACGTCTTACAAGACCATTTCACATGGTTTTTAAAAAGAACTAGAAAGTCACTTTGGGGCAAATGACTTGACTTGAACTGTGTTCACGATTCAGCACTTTGTCATTGTGTCAGGATGAGGAGTCGGAGAGTGAAGAAGATGAGGAAAGTGAGGACTGGGGCTCTGATTCTGTGGACAGCGGCGGTGAGAGCGAGGACAACGAAGGAGCGGCAGCATCGCTGGCTGTGGTCTTCCTCAAAAAGTATGTGTGTTTCAACCTTGAGCTGTTAAGTTTATTTCTCTTTGATGGCTTCAAGTGTCTTTACACTCTGCACTCGCCCTCACAGAGCTCAAGACGGCGACAAGCAGCCTGAACGCAAGAAGGACGATAGGAGGAAGAGGCACAAGAAGATGGAGCAGGTGGACGAGGAGGCCGATGAAGAGGGAGAAGGAGAGGAAGGGGGATGGGAGAAGGTGAAGGGCGGCGTGCCGCTGGTGAAGGAGAAGCCCAAGATGTTCGCCAAAGGCACAGAGATCAACAACGCTGTGGTGATCAAGAAACTCAATGAGATCCTGCAGGCCAGAGGAAAGAAAGGAACAGACAGGTAGGAAAACCTCATCAGTCTTATGATCAGTGGATCATTTAGACATTTGTGACAGTGAATTCTAGAGAAAAAAATCATATAATTTGATATTTTTATGTGGACGGCTAGGTTTTCAAATGACATGACCACCCAAAATGTGATATTAATAATTACATTGTATTAAATGTATAGAACTATACTTTTTACCCTTTAAATGTGAACTTTTACTGAAAATGATATTCAAAAAATATATTTTTTAAGGTAATTATTCCTTGAAAATAGAATAAAGTTTAAAATACAAATTTAATTTAAATTTACAAAAATTCTCCCCATCTCCCATTTTTACCAAGTTATGCATTTGATATATTTTTGTTTATGCTGTTGAAAAGTTTGGGCTTAGTAAGATAATTTTTTTTTTTATGTTTGGAATGTATTTTAAAATGTAATTAATTCATTAATTTTCAGCATCATTACTCCAGTCTTCAGTGTCACATGATCTTTCAGAAATCATTCTAATATGCTGATTTGCTGCTCTAGAAACATGTATTCATTATAATACTCAATGTTGGAAACAAATGTGCTACTTCATATTTTTGTGGAAAATGTGATTCATTTTTTCAAGATTTTTGAAAGATGAATAGAAAGTTCAAAAGAACAGAAACCGAATGTTGCCTTGGCAACTAACTGAAAAAAAAAAGTTTTTATACTTTCATTTAAGAATTTATTTCAAGTAACTTGTTAGTTTTAGTTAACGATAATAACCCTCATACAAGCAGGCATAAACACAAGCAAAATGTGTTTGTTCCCTTGTCGTTCAGATCTGCTCAGATCGAGCTCTTTCACGCTCTGGCTGGCATCTCTAATGAGAATAACCTGGGCGAAGGCATCCTCGTCAAGATTAAGTTCAACATCATCGCCTCCCTGTACGACTACAACACCAACCTGGCCGCCTTCATGAAGGTGAGAATCTCTCGGAGACGTGCTGATGGTGTTACGGTCATCAAATGTTTTCGACTCACGTTTTATTCTCTTTCACTCCTCTTTAGGCGGAGATGTGGAAGAAGTGTCTGGAATGCATCGATGAGCTGCTGGACATTCTGTTTGAAAACAGCAACATCTTTATTGGAGAAAACATCGCCGAGGACAGCGAGAACCTGGCCATCTCTGACCAGGTCAGTATCACGTGTCACATCAACAGTGGTTTGTTAACTTTTGACCAATTACAAGTGAAAAAGTGCAGTCACATTTATCGTTGCTTTGCAGAATTATGCCGGCAAAATCCATTGGTTGGAAATTGTACAGCTGCACAAAATGGGGGGGGGAAAAATCGAATTGCATGTTTTGTTTTTTTTATAAAAATTGTGGTTGTGACTTAAAATGCAATTTTAAAAATGACTTGTGCCGCTGTTCAGTTTGGCCAGTATTGTGATTTTTATATATCAATATATCTATAAAATAATAATTATAATATTACTTAAAATAATGCTATACTATAAAAGAATAATTGTATTATTATTATGATTTAAAATATATAAAAATTCTTATATTAAAGCTGCAGTCCGTAACTTTTTTTGGTTAAACCAAAATAAATATTTAAGCAAGTACATAACCAGCCAGTGTTCAAAACTAGCGCCTTCCTTTAGCCCGATTCACAACGGTTAGCTTATAATAATGTTTTCTAATTTGAGTGGTATGGGTAGGTTTTCGCGGGAAATTCGAGCATGGCACTGCGTCATTACATCACGTCTGTAAACATAAAGAAGTTATCCCGGCTACTAGGCTATCTATCGCATGTGAGGATCCTGCAGGTGGTGGATCGTTTATAGCCTTTCCTTACAGCAGCCAGAATAATTAAATGTATCGTTTTGATGGCGGATTGTAATCCATAAAGGATTATGTGTTTATGAAACACATGTGAATGAAATTAAATTATATTCCAGTTATAAATGTGCTTCTGATTACAGATAGCCTGGGATTACAAAGATTTGTATTTTAAAGAAAACCAGTTCGAAGGGAGCATAATTTGCTTTTTGGGTTAAAA
>NW_015647124.1:2110982-2111970 GCF_001515625.1 Sinocyclocheilus rhinocerous
CTACATTTACACTGGTGCGTTTATGTTCTAAAATGAAAACTATCCTCATCGTACTGGCGTTTCCACTGCGTTTCAAGCTGGCTTTCCACTATCTCCGACAAACGACAGACCGGAAGTCATTCATTTCCAACGGAGAGTAGCGCGGGAACTGCGTGGAGCTCTGATCATATGCAGATGTCCGTTCATACTAACATTACATGACCAAAAGCGCGTGTTATGTGAGCATTCATGCAAACTGTAGCATCATGCTACATAAGATTTATATTCCGCTTTTACTCTAAACTCACTTTAAACCACCATCGAGTGTTTGTAATAATTTCCGATTGCCGTCTAATGTGTGTTTTGGCTATGTAATATTGCTGAAATTAAATATGTTATTACCTCTGAGTCAGAGCAGCAATCATGGAAGAGAGAACACAAGCAGACAGCGCTGGAAGCTGCTAATGCTCATCAGTAAATCAGTGGAAAATGAATAGAAATCATGATTCTGTCTGAGCTATGCGTTTTAAAACGAACACGCACTAGTGTAAATGTAGCCTAACAGATGTGTAAACTGAAGACTATTTGAGCTTTATTAAAACTATTTGCACTGATTTATTGTGTTGGTTACATTTTGTTCCTTTGTGCACTGGCTCAGGAGATGAGTCTTCGAGTTTGTATAGCTGAAAAATAAAACCAAAGTTTTCTTTTTTTTAGATAATGTAATCTTGTTAAAATTTATTTCATAAAATTGGTATCGAAAAAAGTATCGTTCAGGAACCGGTATCGAAGTCAAGGTATCGGTATCGGTATCGATATCGAAAAATTTTGAACGATACCCAGCCCTAATGCCAGGTTCACATTACTCTGTTTGCTGTGCGTGGTATGTGGTGCGTATTTTTTCAACACTCATGTTAACGGATTAAAGCATTCACACTGCACACAGCAGTGTGTTCAGGAGCGGTGCGTCTGCAGCAGTGCAGAGATCGTTTCCACACCGAGTCTATTT
>NW_015647124.1:2112115-2113185 GCF_001515625.1 Sinocyclocheilus rhinocerous
TATCGAAAATTTTTGACCTATACCCAGCCCTACAACCCAGGCAAGCTAGATAATTCTGCACACAGCTGCAATTCCAGGTTTTCAAACAGAGATGGCGACAAAGAGGCAAAACTTACGGACTGCAGCTTTAATATACTAATATTTCACTGTAAAATAAAGGGTATTTAAGTAAAATGTAAATTATAATTTTACTTTATATTTACAACTGTAAAGTTACAATACTAACATTTATGTCTTAATTTCTTCATTTTTAAACTTTATTTTACAGAGACTTTGTAATTTGATACTCGCACTAAGCCGTATTCCAATCTCGGTATTATATGAATTAATAGTGAAGCCCAAATTGGGCATTTTACATGAGGGCGAAAAGGTTCCCCGTGTAGATTTCGCTCATGTTGACCAACAAAAAGCTTCTTGGTTTGAAAGTGACTCTCCCGTGTGAGCTGTGCGTCATATATAGCTACACTATTGACAATATGAAATTTGGCTAATGTTTCATTACTGCGATTCCTGTCTTTAGCCGTTCCGTGTGCGTGGCTGTATTCTAACTCTGGTGGAGAGGATGGATGAAGAGTTCACCAAAATCATGCAGAACACAGACCCTCACTCTCAGGGTGAGTACAGACCGATTTCAGCCCCTGAACTCTTCTGGGTGGCGTGTGGCGTGACACCTCTTCCTCTCACGCTCTTGCAGAGTATGTAGATAACCTGAAGGACGAGGGTCGTGTGTGTGGCATCATTGACCGTCTGCTGCAGTATCTGGAGTCTAAAGGCAGCACGGAGGAAGTGTGCCGTGTCTACCTGCGCAGAATAATGCACACATACTACAAGTTCGACTACAAAGCCCACCGTCGCAGCCTGGGCCTACAGGGAGAGACCAAGGTGAGTGTCTCACCATTAATGGAGAATAATGGTTTATGGAACCAGATGATGTGTTTACCAGTAGCAGCTAACTGGACCACTTATTATTTTAATATGTATTTAATATAGTTTTAATTATTATTTTTATTTAGCTTTTTTTTTTTTTTTTTTTTTTTTTTTTTTTTTATTTTAGGGGGGGTTTTTTTTTT
>NW_015647124.1:2113489-2114036 GCF_001515625.1 Sinocyclocheilus rhinocerous
TTTTTTTTTTTTTTTTTTTTTCTTTTATAGTCGTTTTTGTCATATTTTAGTTTTTGTTTATTTTAAATATTACTATCTTGGTTTTTATTTCAGTTTTAGTTTAATTTTATTTTTCAGTTAGTTTTTACGTTTCACTTTAATGCTTCAACTTAATCTAAATTAAACAAAATAAAACTTAGAAATGTTGCCTTGGGAAACTGGACCATTTGTTTATATTACCAACCAGTGTTATTTTAGTATTATTTATGTACTATTATAGTTTTTATTCATATTTTGAATTGGCTTTTATACTTTAAATTTTCATTTTAACTTCAGTTAAATTATTAATAATTTTATGTGCTTTGTTCATTTTTATTAGCTTATTTTGCATATTGCTATTTGTTTAAATTATTTTTTCATTTTTAGTTCAGTTTTAATTGTTTTGTTTTTTTACTGGGCCATGTAATTTTAGTATTATTTATATACTATTATAGTTTCTATTCATATTTTGAATTAGCTTTTGTTTTTATACTTTTAGAATTACATTTTTTGTAGCAATTTTATATAT
>NW_015647124.1:2114046-2119669 GCF_001515625.1 Sinocyclocheilus rhinocerous
TGAGTTTTTCCATCTAATATTTATATTATATTTTAATCTTTAGCATAGGTTCCAGTTAGTAATTTTAGTATCTCAACATAAAAGAAATTAAATTTGTGGGGAAAAAACTAAAATAAGTTTTTCATTTTTTTAGTTCAATATTTCAGCTTTATTTAAATTAACCAAAAAATGTAATAGTTTAAGTTTTGGTTATTGTTAAAACCCTGATGCTGACCTTTGACCTCTTTGTCCATTAGTCCGAGCAGGATCAGGAGGAGAGCGAGGGAGAGGACAGTGCCATCATCATGGACCGCTTGTGCAAGTTTATCTACGCCAAAGACCGCACAGACCGTATCCGCACCTGCGCAATCCTCTGCCACATTTACCATCATGCCCTGCACAGCCGCTGGTACCAGGCCAGAGACCTCATGCTCATGAGCCACCTACAAGACAACATCCAGCACGCCGACCCTCCTGTCCAGGTACGCACACGCATTCCTTCTGAAGAATAACGGGTTGGTGTGATTTCCTAGCTCAACTCTTCTTCTCTCTTAGATCCTGTACAACAGGACCATGGTGCAGCTGGGCATCTGTGCTTTCCGTCAGGGCATGATCAAAGACGCCCACAACGCCCTTCTGGACATCCAGTCCAGCGGCAGAGCCAAGGAGCTGCTGGGACAGGGGCTCCTCATGAGGAACATGCAGGAGAGAAACGCTGAGCAGGAGAAGATTGAGAAGAGGCGACAGGTACAGCCACATCACACCTGACCGTTTTCTCATGTAAAATCAATCATTGTAGTGGCTCATGTTCAAAATATAAAGTCATTTGAAGTCTGAAATCCAAGAAGGCCTTGCAAGTGGTTCTAGCAGGACTGGGTTGACAATATTGAATTCATTCATCAAATATTCGCAAAAAGCTTTGTATTTTGTTACTTTTGATATGAAACAAACCTTTGTTCTAAACCTATAGTTCTTTGTTGTTCTAGATATTATTTTGACTTCCATGGTATGGAAAAAATACTGTGGGAGTCGATGGCTACCGTCAGCTGTTTGGTTACCAACATTCTTCAAAATATCATCTTTTGTGTTCAACTGATGAAATTAACTTGTACATGTTTGGAACAACTTTGGGTGAATACATTTTGATTTTTGTGTGAAGTATCCGTTTAATGTTTGCGTTTATCGTGTTTTAGGTGCCATTCCATATGCATATTAACCTGGAGCTCCTGGAGTGTGTGTACCTGGTGTCAGCCATGCTGCTGGAGATCCCTTACATGGCGGCCCACGAGTTTGACGCCCGCCGCAGGATGATCAGCAAACAGTTCCACCACCAGCTGAGGGTGGGCGAGAGACAGCCACTGCTGGGTGAGTGAGAGAGAGAGAGAAAAGTGGAGAGATGGGAAATACAAATCCGCTTTTAATCTCAGTAATATGAATCTGTGACTATGTCCTCCTCAGGTCCTCCTGAGAGCATGAGAGAGCACGTTGTGGCTGCCAGCAAGGCCATGAAGATGGGCGACTGGAGAACCTGCCATTCCTTCATCATCAATGAGAAGATGAACAGCAAAGTGTGGGATCTGTTCCCAGAAACCCAGCGTGTGCGGGAAATGCTTGTCAGGTGCCTGATGATGATGAGGATGCCTGACATAAGATTTTAGCATTTGCATTTGTATTCAACTAATGTTTGGTGCTGTTTTCTGAACCTACAGGAAGATCCAGGAGGAGTCGCTGCGCACTTACCTTTTCACCTACAGTAGCGTGTATGACTCAATCAGGTACATGTGATCAACACTGAAATAATGTGATAGTTCACTTAAAAGTGAAAAATCTGTCAGCATTTACTGAACATGTCCATGTTCATGTTCTTTTTTTTTTTTGAATATTTTAAATAGACCCATGTGTTTTGCAGCTGTTCATCACTTTCTTGTCCTCTCCTCTGCAGCATGGCGACTCTGTCAGAGATGTTTGAGTTGGAGCTACCCACAGTGCATAGCATTATCAGCAAGATGATCATCAATGAAGAACTCATGGTAAAATAAAAACAGTCAGTTTTACCTGAACTTTCCATCCTTATCCATACCAGTACCTTCATTTATTTGTCTTTCGTCCGTAATTTGCTCAGGCATCTCTAGACCAGCCGACTCAGACAGTGGTGATGCACAGGACGGAGCCCACATCCCTGCAGAACATGACCCTGCAGCTGGCCGAGAAACTGGGCGGCTTGGTAGAGAACAACGAACGTGTTTTCGACCTCAAACAGGGCGTCTATGGAGGATACTTCAACAGAGGTACAAGAACAAGACCCAGAAATTTGATTAAAGATCACTTTCAGATAAAGATAAATTGCATAATAAATGTAGTGTTTTCTTAAATATGAATGAAATAAATTATCTATAAATAATAGTAATTCAATTATATTAAAAATGATTAATATACTAATCATTTTTGATGATTTACTATAATTATAAAGTGCTTTAGTTTTATAATTTAATTATTAAAAATTTAAGTCATAATAATTGTGTATTGTTTACTGATGATTTACTACAAGTTCTTTATTTTTATTTATAATGTTATATAATTTGTAGTAATGAATAAAAAATCATATTTGATTGAAGATATATAGATGTGAATATAATTTCATAATCTAACTAATATATGTGCATTTATGTATGTGTGTGTGTGTATATATATATATATATTTAAGTGTGTATACATATTGTAATTTATTAAATTATTTATATACATGCACTACATATTACTATTTATATTTGCAATATATTAATGATAATATAATATTAATATTAATTCATTTAGTAAATTAATTAAGTTTATATATATACACTGAACAAAATTATAAACGCAACACTTTTGTTTTTGCCCCCATTTTTCATGAGCTGAACTCAAAGATCTAAGACTTTTTCTATGTACACAAAAGGCCTATTTCTCTCAAATATTGTTCACAAATCTGTCTAAATCTGTGTTAGTGAGCACTTCTCCTTTGCCAAGATAATCCATCCACCTCACAGGTGAGGCATATCAAGATGCTGATTAGACAACATGATTATTGCACAGGTGTGCCTTAAGCTGCCCACAATAAAAGGCCACTCTAGTTACCTTGTTTAATTTCTTAATTCAAGTTATATATATTTTGTTTTATTTGTGTTATTTAAGTTATTTATAATAAATAAGTGAAGTTTACTGTTAAGTGCACTGATGTCAGACTCATTTTGAAGAAAGTTTATTGTTAAATTGTTAAATACCCTGCCTCCACTACATAGGCCTATGTTTGTCACATCATTATAAGTGTTTGATCACCACATTTGAGTTATCATTGCAAAAAATGTGTTTATGTATATATATTCTGTTTATGTAGGCTATATACTGTATTCTATATACAGTACCAGTCAAAAGTTTGGACACACGAATGGGAACACATAAAGAATATTGGCCGATTTATCGGTATCGGTCTTTTTTTACTCCCTAATATCGGCATCGGCCCCCAAAAAACCCTTATCGGTCGGGCTCTAATATATATATATATATATACACACACACGTGTATATAATTATAAAGCAAATCATCTTAGTAAATTATATATGTATATGTATGTATAAAATTTACTAAGATGATTTGCTTTATAATTATGTATAAATACACTTACATAAAATAAAGAAATAAAATATATTTATGTACTTGTTTGTTTTTAATTGAGCTGAACCTCCATAACTTCATTTCAAATCACTTAAACCTCTCTTTCTCTCACACAGATCAAAAAGGAGGTTACCAACAGAAGCAGAACTACCAGAGAGGTAATTATCATTCGCGCAGCCATCTGAATACACACACACGCACAACCATGCATATGACAGCCCACACACATTCAGATTGTACTCTCGTGTGCTTCTCGCTTGTGTCCACTCGACACAGCTGCTGTGAAATGTTGCTGCCAAAGTGTGTGTTCAAGTGCTTTTTTTATATAAGTTAAAGTCCATGTGCGCCTGTGTCTCTAAACACTTTTCACTATGCAGCTCCAGACCAGAGGGGAGGTTACCAACAGAAGCAAGGTTACCAACGAGGTGGTTATGAACATGTTCAATCATTCAGTCATTCCTTCATCCACCTCAACTCACCAGTTCACTCATTTCTGCTATTCATCTGGTTTCCAAAGACACCTTCTTCACTTTCTCTAGCTCACTCTCTCTCGTTCTTCCTTTGTCAACCTCTAAGCAGCTTCAGTCTCTTGATATGAACTGTAAATGCTGCACATATGACTTCTGAAACTCAATATGGGTGTGTTTTTCTCTTCTCTGTCACTGCTGTAGATCAAAAAGGCGGTTACCAGCAGAGACAGAACTACCAGCGAGGAGGATACAGGAACCAGAACCAGAGCTCATACTGATCCCAGTGCGGCTTGTTCAAACACAGCTTCATTCCAGAACCAGACTGCAGCTTCCTCTGCTTTGCTCTCCACCCACCAACTCCAGATTTGTTGCAATACGTCAGCTTTACCCTCAGTTTTGCAGTGCTGTAGTTTGCAGATAACACCAAATCATAAAAGCTCCATTTTATTGTTAACGCATAAAATGGCACCACAATTAGCTTGTTTTTCCTATAATTTGAGAGGTTGGGTTTACAGTGTCGAGGGTTCTGGAGTAGCAGTTTTGGAGATGATATAGCAGGCTGGGAAGAAATATCAAGTTATTTGTGTTATATCTGGTGAATTAATAAAGATTATTCAGTCAAATTGAAGTAGAGTTTCCGTCAATCATTTGTGTTGAGGTTTGAAACCTCAGCACAAGCAGCTTTCTTTTGATGAACGCTGTGACTGTTGTGAAATCTGCGTGGGGAAATCTTTCACCCACAAAAAGTTTTTTCTCACAATTCTGACTTTTATCACAATTGTGAGTTTATATCTTGAAATTGCAAGTTATAAACTTGTCATTGTGAGTTTTTACATCTTACAATTCTGACTTTTTTTCCTTATGCTATATGGACAAATACACTATATGCAGGGGTGTGAAGTAACTAATTACAAATACTCACGTTACAGTAATTAAGTAGTTTTTATCAGTAATTGTACTTTTTTGAGTAGTTTAAAAATTGTGTACTTTTACTTTTACTTGAGTACATTTTAAGTGATGTATTGGTACTTTTACTCCGCTATTTTCCTCCGTTTGTGGTCGTTACATGCTTATTTTAATTTAATTTTTATCCATCAACGTGATTGGATAGAGAATAATAGGTCTCGTGACATTCGTCAAATCAAATTGTGCATAGAAAACTTTAACCGCCAACTGTTTATCATGGCTGCTGCAAGCGCATTCTTCAAGCATCAATTCAGTCGCATCTTCCTCTAACTTAATATGTTAAGATAAATTTCGGATTTCTGCTTACTAAATGATTTGTATATATGCTTGCCTATCTACACGGCCTGAAATTTGGTGTGAGGTTGCGGGTATTGCATACAGTGTAAACTCCCGCAAGTGCCACATTCGGTAAATTCCCACTCACTTATGAGACGCGCGATCTGCGCTGCCTCGTCTCTCTCTCGCGCGTGCGTTCTGCAGCAGTCACTTGGATAAGTCATTGTTGCTTGTGGAACTTGTTGACTTTTGATGAGTTTGAGCACGTGATGCGCGCTGTG
>NW_015647124.1:2119768-2137005 GCF_001515625.1 Sinocyclocheilus rhinocerous
ATAAATTATCAAGTTTAGTTATTCTTATTTCTTTATTGCAAAACGCTAAAACTGGCACAGTTTTGGAGAGAAATGGGCTCTCATTTGAACTAGGGCTGCACGATAAATCGCATGCGATTCGCTGCAAGCGAGAAATCGCTGACAAGCTGCGCAAAACCACGATCATATTTTGCGCATGTTTTGCGCAGCTCGTCAGTGAACAACGGCTCTGTGTAGTTAATGCTGCTCAATGTGAAAGCCCGCAGGTGATGGAGATTTACCGCTGATTACAGAATGTTTCAGTACTCTTTCCACCACTGACTATATGGACAAAAGTATTAGGACACCTGACCATTACAGTAACTGGGACTTTAATGACATCTCATTCTAAATACGTAGACATGGAGTTTGGTCCCCCCTTTGCTTCCACGTGAGGCTTGCATGCAGCTGCTCGTCCATGAAAACCCATTCCATGGAGCGTCCGCACACAGTTTTTGTGCTGATACTAATCCAGTGGAAGTTTGCACTGAATTCTGCAGCTATGGAATCGGCAGAGCGTTGGCGACTTATACAAACCATGCACCTCAGCACTCGGTTGAGTTGCTGTTGTTCCTAAACGCTTCAACTTTCTAATAATACCACTTACAGTTGACCGTGGAATATCTAGAGGGGATGAAGTTTCATGCACTGACTTACTGCAAAGGTGGCATCCTATCACAGTACCACACTTCAATTCACTGAGCTCTTCAGAACGACCCCTTTTCAGACTGCATGACATACTTTTATCCATATGGCTATACAGTTCATCATCATGCATCCATATTGTTGGGGACTGAAACCCTCCATGCTCTACCAGTTGAGCTACAGGTAATATGAATGGCTATTTGTATGTAAACATGTTATTCCCTTCCATTGTGTGGTCTTGTCAAATAGATCTCATAATGATCACTCCAGATAGCCCTTGTTGTATTTTAAGGCTCATCAAATACTCTGTGTGTTAATCCAGATATAACTATTTGCTGAGTAGAGCCGCTGGTCTGTTGCAGTGGCAGAAATGCTGAGTAAAAATGTATCTTCCTTATTACAAAGATTGGAATGATACTAGATTTCTGAGAATTTTAGTTTAGACGCATGTTAGACATTATATAATTTTTTTTCCAGGTTAGGGTGGTCTGTGGACTGTATCCTTGAGCTGCTTAATTCTAAATGGCTTTAAGTTAGCAGTGGGAAATCTGTTTTTTGAAAGCAGGTGTTCAAACTAAACGTTTTCTGTGTATAACACACCGTCCCACACAAAACCCACAGATCTTCACTGATCTACAAGTTCTTGACCCATGTAAACATTTACTAAATGCTGTCAAGCCATGTGATGACCCATTTTTAGCCAATGAAGAATAAGCATAGTGACCACTAACCAAAATATAACTAATGGAACACATAAGGTCAAAGGAATTCTTTGCACAGAAGTAAAAGTCTGTAAAACATTATTCACTGACAGTACTTAAGGGACTCTTAATCAAAAGATTAGAATATATTAATCTATAGTGCACGCCACTGTAAATATATATATATATATAAATGTAAGTGTGTGTGTGTATGTACAATAAACATTTATGAGGGACAGGTGCAGAGACCAGCTCAGTGCAGTTATCTATGAAATACAGTACAAGGTGCAATCTAAATCTACATTAACATAGTGAAATGTGGATACAGTAGGGTGCAAATGAGAAGTATAAAACACAGAAGGTGCATTATTCAGAATGAGGTATTTGTACATATATAAACATACGGTCAGTGACCATATCAGTGTAATGGGCATCATGAGGTAGAATGTACAAAGGAATCTGCAACAATTATAACAGGTGATGCTGTATATTTTATTTAAGCATATTAATATAGTGCTATTCACATTGTGCGTAAGACCTCTGATGTCCAGTGTGACATAAGATATAGCTGTTTTCCTGATTGTTTAGAAGTTGAAGGGGGTTTGGAGTTAATTTTTGGCTCTTGTTTGTTAGTATTGACCGTTCAGGACAAAGTCTAGCACAGACTTTTGTCCAACACATCACTCTGCTGAACACCAGTCGTCTTCCCAAGATTCAAGGTCAGTCTAACATCTGCTCTGTTCTCTTGCTTATCATTTTTGGTGTAGTTTTTGGCAGTTATTTTTTAATGTATCCTTAAAATCTGCAATTGTTCTTTAAATAAATTGTAATTTCAGTGCTTTTTCAAAATATTAATTAGCTATACTGTGATTTTAAAGTGGTTTTGAAGTATACTAATGTAGTATCCAAATCCAAAGTGTTCCAAATTTGGTTTAATGCATCTTAAACTAGTCGCGCATTAAAAAAATGACTGATGCTCTGTCATATTTTACAGAGAAGTGGGGGCACAAAGTATCTGCCCCTCACGCTTAATGTCCCAAAGTTCAAACGGCACATCAGTCATTAACCAACATGCCTAAAACGAACCTCCCCCTTTCATTTGCTCTCATCCTCTGTTTATTTGCACTGGAAGCATTGCACAGAGTCTGCATACACTGGACTTGGCATCCATAATTACAGGTGAGAGGATTTTTTTTAAATTTCCAAACAATTTCAGACTTTTTCAGTGGTAGTGGTATGTTTACGGAGTTGGATACTAAAGTCAATCTTTTTCTGCTGCTTTTCTATGTTTATCTGCTTACAGGTGTCACTGATGTTTGGTCTGTAGAGATTTGTTTGTCGTAAAGAAATCGTGTTGGTCTGTATATGTCGATGTGGCTGTATGTATGAATGTACAACATATGAGCTGTGGTGTTTGCTGAATAAGAATTGGAATTGCACAATATTTAAACATACTGCTGCAATGTGTCTCTTCTGCAACCCTTAAGATTAGGTTTGTGCAGGGATCTATAGTTCACCACTTTAGGTTTTATCAAAACAACCTTTCTTAGCATCTTCAACAAGTGTCCGAGCAGTAGAGATGTTTTCTGTTCTTCGGCAACCAGCTTTGAGTCGTTTCATATCTGTGCGGCTCAAGAGCGTGGCTGCCTCACAGTCCCTGGCGGCAAAACGTGACCGAGACCTCTGTAACCCCTCATCTCCTGACTTTCTGACATTTGAGGATCCTCAAGCATTCAGGGTGAAGAGTTTCTGGGAACTGATCCGAGCCCTCGGAGTCTTCAGGCTTTGCTCGTTCCCTGCGCTGGTTAACAACTGTGGTAAGGTGAGGCAACAGCTAGATTTTTGTGTGAACTGCCAATGAAATGCACTTACTGAATCAACGAAGACCTATAAAGTCACCACACTTTAACACACTCTGTTAGCTTGGATAGTTTAGAAATTTTATCTGGTCTAGGAGAAATTGTATAGTTGAGTATCATCTGCTCAACAGTGGAAACTAATCCCGTTTTCTAATAATATTTTAGGCAGCATGTATAATGAAAACATTAGAGGGCCTATTACAGATCCTTGTGGTATTCCATACTTTACCACTGTGAGATTAGATGTTTCCTCATTTACAGAGACAAAATTGTGTTGTTTCTTAATGAGAGGATTGATAGCCGAGGCTTCTTTCCTCGGTCCTGTAGTAAACGTATTGTTTGCTTTCACTATTTGGGGAAGAGACACAGTCTATAGAATGGACTACATATGATGTAGTATCATTTAAGTGGTTAGATCATATTCTATCATAACTGTGATTGATGTTTGAAATTTTACATGCTACTGTCATATGATGCGTAGCGTCCTGGTGATGTTTTCTGTCAGGAGCTCTGTGGACAACATCCAATTACACTAATGTTTCTTGTTATCTCATGTCTAACGAAGCTGATGACCATTACAAGGAAGGTTTTGGGCAAGCAATGTTTCTGCATGGTCATGCGCCCATCTGTGTACGCTCAGTTTGTTGCCGGGGAAACAGAAGGTGAGATTGCAGACTCCATGCAGAAGATGAGATCGCTGGGGCTCCATCCTATGTTAGCTGTCCCCATTGAAGAGGACCTGGGAGAGAGCACTGGGTATTCAGATTTTGGATCATTTTTGGCTTTATGAGGGCATATTTTGTAAACTTGTTAGATTTATAGTGAACACACTTTTTTTTTAACTCGTGAAAATGGATTGCTGCATTAATGATGTATTTTATCCAGGCCAAACCAGAAATTATCATTACCCTGGTTTCCTTGTCTAGGTTAGAATAGTGGCTGTTAAAGCAGCTATACAAACTCAGTTAACCCTGCTTGGAGATAGAGCAGCACCACAGGACTAAATTGTGATTCTTTTCTACTCTGTTACTCTTAAGTAAAATAGCTTTCTGAACGAGAAAAACTTGATTTTGTTCATTGGGAATTGATTGGACTGTCAGATTGTATGCCAGTTGCCAGAATTCATGTCAAAACTGAGGTATACTTAAGGCTTTACTGAGCTCAGACGCAGAGCTGCATCACAAGGCCCAGTGAGCCCAGATATGCAGCTGCACCATGAGACCCTCTAAGCCCAGAGGCTGAGCTGCACCATGGGACCCAGTGAGCCTGGATGTGGAGCTCTACATTATACATTTCTGAATTTTCTGAATAAAGATTTTGAATTTGTAGCAAAGCAGTAATTCATAATTATATAGTTATGTAATATGTTTCATGACACAAAGGTCTATCTACAGGGAACGTCGATATGAAGACAACCTAGCGGCTATGCTGGAGTGTGTCCACATGTCTCACAGCAAAGGCTGGAGTAAAAATCCCATGATGCAGCTGAAGATCACCGCACTAGTCAGCCCTGAGCTGTGTGTGAGTGTTTCATCTATAAAGATCACTTTATATGAGTTGAGATTAACAAAGATTAAGGTTCTTTGTTTGATATGTACATTTGATAGATTGATGCTGTCCTTTTCGATGTTGTCATTTAAAAGTGCAAATGTTACTAGCAGTATTAGTAATTATATTAATTCCCCCTCAGTCTAAGCTGACGTCTCTACTAAAGACAGAACAGTATGATCTGAATGAACTTGTGAGAGCCATGGAGGGAGAGGTACAGATATTACTATTATTTCTTTTCTGTAGAACGTCACAAGGTTATTATAATCAGCTCTTATTTAGTATGTATTGTTTTAGATGGTGTTCTCTTTACCCGATAGGAAGTCATGTTTCCTGGTCTGACTGAGAGTGAAAACGCACACTTATTATTGGGCCTTCAGAGACTCAACAAAATAGGAGAGGTACCAAAACTTAAACACAAATTAGCAAAAAGAAAGTTAATGCTGGGATTGACTGGACATGCTGTGTGTTTATAGGCGAGTGTTAATAAAGTCTGTGTTCTGGTGGATGCTGAGTACACTTACATGAATCCTGCCCTGTCACTCATCACCATGGCAATGATGAAGAAGTTCAGTCAGCAAAGCGCCTGGATCTGGAACACACATCAGTGCTACCTTAAGGTCACCACAACCAACCTTTCATTGCCATTAAAAAAATCTTAACATTTCTCTCTTCTAAAATATATTTTTAAAAACAATTTTACCTAGTAAGATTTAAGGAATATAACGCCCTTTCTGTCTAAAAAGCAAATTTTATGTCCCTAATGGCTTTACAGACATACTTTGTTTCTTCACCAGGAATCAAGGAATCTGTTACTTGATGCCATTCAGACGTCCATTGATCAGTCTTTCTGTCTCGGTGTTAAACTCGTCAGAGGCGCTTACATGGACAAAGAGAGAAAACTGGCTGAAAAAGAAGGGCGAACAGATCCAATCCATGAATCATGGGAACGTACCAATGACAGGTGATTCTTTGACTCCAAATGACATTAACCCTATAAAGCCTACTGTATCTTATTTGATACGCAAGGCCTCTAAATTAGCAATATGATAAATAGTTCATACTTTTTTAGCAAGTAATAGCCCTTTTAGTATAATTGTGAAAGCATCCACCTGCCGCTTGTGGTTCATGTGTCAAAAGTTAAAAGAATAACTTTTATATTGTTAGTAATATTTCAAGATGAACATTTACTGTACTAAAACAATATATATATATATATACTGTATATAATGTCATGTAGAAATATGAGTATATTTTTGGGAGATGGAGTGACAACTGATATTTAGATGCATTTTATGTAAGTATCTGCTGTACTGTTATAAAGATCTCTGAATAAAATTAAGGTGTTTTTTTTTTCCTCCTTCAGTATGAGCTCCACATTCTTATTATATCATACTATATGAGCCATAAAAGCCTGATATGTCAAATGTGATACTCAACAACAAAAACTCTTTTAAAAAAAAAAAAAAAAAAAAAAAATGATTTCAGATGTTCTAGTTATCCTCGGCTCTTAAATGTATACATTACTCTTTGTGGGTGCATATCTGTTCAAATTTATATAAATTAACAGTAACTCCCGCTTGGTTTATTTATTTATTAAAATCTAATGCTAATCTATTTCTGTTCAGTGTTTTAAGTGCTGAAAATCCTTTTTAGGTCTGTGTTTTTAAATACCGTCTTTTATTTGCAGTTATAATGGATGTCTAGAGATCATGCTGAACCTCATTTCAGAGAAACCTGATCGCTATATGATAATTGTTGCCACTCACAATGAAGAATCAGTCAGACGGGCAGTGACACGGTACACCTTCGTACATTGATCATTCATCTGATTATCAGCAGTGTAAAGATCAGTGATGTTTATTTGTATGTTGTTTCTCTGTTTCAGCATGGAAGAGTTGGGGCTTCACAGAGACGGCAACTCTGTCTGTTTTGGTCAGCTGATGGGCATGTGTGACCATGTATCTCTTACTCTAGGTAAGAAGTCAGTTTTATTCAGTAGGGCTGAATTAATTCATTATCTTAGCTTTCTGGAACACCAGTCAACCCTCAGATTTATGTTCTCTTCACAGCCCAGCATGGTTTCTCAGTGTATAAGTCAGTGCCGTACGGCTCAGTGGACGATACGCTGCCATATCTGGTGCGAAGGGCTCAGGAGAACCGCACTGTGCTCCAGGGAATCCGTAAGGAAAGAGATCTGCTCAGACAGGAGCTGCGACATAGACTCAAAGAAAAGATCACAAGGGCCAGATAGAAAATCCTTCTACGTTGAGGATGATTTAGGATTAAAATGAACATGAAGTAAAAATTAGCCTTTTCTTAATGCATGTTCCTGGTGTTACTGTGCACAATTCATCAGTGAAAATTATTCCTGTGTTTATAGGCGAGTGTTAATAAAGTCCGTGTTCTGGTGGATGCTGAGTACACTTACATGAATCCTGCCCTGTCACTCATCACCACGGCAATGATGAAGAAGTTCAGTCAGCAAAGCGCCTGGATCTGGAACACACATCAGTGCTACCTTAAGGTCACCACAACCAACCTTTCATTGCCATTAAAAAAATCTTAACATTTCTCTCTTCTAAAATATATTTTTAAAAACAATTTTACCTAGTAAGATTTAAGGAATATAACGCCCTTTCTGTCTAAAAAGCAAATTTTATGTCCCTAATGGCTTTACAGACATACTTTGTTTCTTCACCAGGAATCAAGGAATCTGTTACTTGATGCCATTCAGACGTCCATTGATCAGTCTTTCTGTCTCGGTGTTAAACTCGTCAGAGGCGCTTACATGGACAAAGAGAGAAAACTGGCTGAAAAAGAAGGGCGAACAGATCCAATCCATGAATCATGGGAACGTACCAATGACAGGTGATTCTTTGACTCCAAATGACATTAACCCTATAAAGCCTACTGTATCTTATTTGATACGCAAGGCCTCTAAATTAGCAATATGATAAATAGTTCATACTTTTTTAGCAAGTAATAGCCCTTTTAGTATAATTGTGAAAGCATCCACCTGCCGCTTGTGGTTCATGTGTCAAAAGTTAAAAGAATAACTTTTATATTGTTAGTAATATTTCAAGATGAACATTTACTGTACTAAAACAATATATATATATATATACTGTATATAATGTCATGTAGAAATATGAGTATATTTTTGGGAGATGGAGTGACAACTGATATTTAGATGCATTTTATGTAAGTATCTGCTGTACTGTTATAAAGATCTCTGAATAAAATTAAGGTGTTTTTTTTTTCCTCCTTCAGTATGAGCTCCACATTCTTATTATATCATACTATATGAGCCATAAAAGCCTGATATGTCAAATGTGATACTCAACAACAAAAACTCTTTTAAAAAAAAAAAAAAAAAAAAAAATGATTTCAGATGTTCTAGTTATCCTCGGCTCTTAAATGTATACATTACTCTTTGTGGGTGCATATCTGTTCAAATTTATATAAATTAACAGTAACTCCCGCTTGGTTTATTTATTTATTAAAATCTAATGCTAATCTATTTCTGTTCAGTGTTTTAAGTGCTGAAAATCCTTTTTAGGTCTGTGTTTTTAAATACCGTCTTTTATTTGCAGTTATAATGGATGTCTAGAGATCATGCTGAACCTCATTTCAGAGAAACCTGATCGCTATATGATAATTGTTGCCACTCACAATGAAGAATCAGTCAGACGGGCAGTGACACGGTACACCTTCGTACATTGATCATTCATCTGATTATCAGCAGTGTAAAGATCAGTGATGTTTATTTGTATGTTGTTTCTCTGTTTCAGCATGGAAGAGTTGGGGCTTCACAGAGACGGCAACTCTGTCTGTTTTGGTCAGCTGATGGGCATGTGTGACCATGTATCTCTTACTCTAGGTAAGAAGTCAGTTTTATTCAGTAGGGCTGAATTAATTCATTATCTTAGCTTTCTGGAACACCAGTCAACCCTCAGATTTATGTTCTCTTCACAGCCCAGCATGGTTTCTCAGTGTATAAGTCAGTGCCGTACGGCTCAGTGGACGATACGCTGCCATATCTGGTGCGAAGGGCTCAGGAGAACCGCACTGTGCTCCAGGGAATCCGTAAGGAAAGAGATCTGCTCAGACAGGAGCTGCGACATAGACTCAAAGAAAAGATCACAAGGGCCAGATAGAAAATCCTTCTACGTTGAGGATGATTTAGGATTAAAATGAACATGAAGTAAAAATTAGCCTTTTCTTAATGCATGTTCCTGGTGTTACTGTGCACAATTCATCAGTGAAAATTATTCCAACGAAAAAAGTTTGCCTTTGTAACATATTATTTGGATTAAATAAGACTTTTTAATGTCTTTAAGAAGTTTCTTGTGCTCAAGGCTGCATTTATTTGGTTAAAAATGCAGGGGGAAAGTAATATATTGTGAAATTTTATTACAATTTGAAATAATTTTCAAATAGTTTTCCACTTTGATATATTTTAAAATGTAATTTATTCCAGCCATTACTCCAGTCTACAGTGTCACATGATCCTTCAGAAACCATTATTGATCACTGTGAACAACAACATAAAAATCAAATAAATTATATTAAAATATATCAAACCACTTATCTACGGTGTTGTGCTTATTTGAGGTGTCTCTCTCAGCACCCTGTGCTTGAGTGTAGTGCCGTTTACCTAACCTTATTTTAAACCCTCTTTGTCCAACACCATATGGAAAAGGAGGAAATAGAAATAAATGGAGGTGGGAAATTGAAGGAGGGGTTTGAGGTAATTATCACCTGGACTTTAATGACCATTCCTCAGTTTCTAACCCACACCCACTCTCAACACCTGACCATGAGCAAATGTCATGCAGAACTGGAATCAACCCTGAAGGCTAAGTAACACACAGAGATGATGGTTAATACTCTGTGAGAGAACAGACATGCCAGTTTTATTTGTTTTTTAAAAAAAAAAATTTAAGTTCTCACTTTCATGTTCTGTCATCATTTGCATGTCTAATACTTTCTATAGGGGGTGAATTCAGGTAAATCAGGACACTTTTTGGCCCAGTTATCCTGAATTAATCCTAATCTTTCTTAACTATCAAGTCACTCATCTGTTATCGTGGTTGGCCAGCAAAGTGCATCAGCCATATCCTCATTTTTTGTCAAAAGTTTTTAAAAGTTTCAATAGGTTCCTCACAGTTTTGAAGAATAGAGCATCTGGAAAAGCAAACTAACAGACATGCCAGTTTTATTTGTTTTTTTAAAAAAAAATTAAAGTTCTCACTTTCATGTTCTGTCATCATTTGCATGTCTAATACTTTCTATAGGGGGTGAATTCAGGTAAATCAGGACACTTTTTGGCCCAGTTATCCTGAATTAATCCTAATCTTTCTTAACTATCAAGTCACTCATCTGTTATCGTGGTTGGCCAGCAAAGTGCATCAGCCATATCCTCATTTTTTGTCAAAAGTTTTTAAAAGTTTCAATAGGTTCCTCACAGTTTTGAAGAATAGAGCATCTGGAAAAGCAAACTAAACTGTTAACTGTTTGCCTCATTAATTATTTGACCAACTAAATTAGATTTGCCAATAATTGGCATTTTATGACAGGAATAAAAAGCACAGGTGTGTTGTAAGGTATAAATGTTAATGGATGTGCAACGTCTTTATACAGACTTTGATAAAAGGTCTAGCAATATTATTTTGCGTATGCCACTTTTTGAATTTTGGTTTCTGATGCAATGACATTAAAGAGTGTCTAAAGTGTCCAAATACTTTTTGGGTCCACCATAGAATGTGGATTTATTTTAATTTTTTTTACGTATATACACACACAAGATTATAAAAAATAAAAATACAATTAAACTCATTCAAACTTTATTTTGTCATTTAAGCATACAAATAGAATTAAGAAAAATATACATCATTATTCAACTCATCAAGCAGTAGTCAGGATAAAACAAAAACATTCTAACCTTCTTTGTCAGCCGTAAACACTAAGAAGTTTTACATTTTAAACTACGCTTCGGTTTGTCTCTTTTTGTCTCACAGGTCCTCCAATGCAGTCATAAAATGTGCAGTGCTTCCATCATCTTCAGAGCAAAGTTGCTGGTTGATGCAGACATCAAAATCTCCTTGCAAACTTTGTTTGTTTACATGTTTTTTTTTCTTTTTATTCTCAGAATACTGCTCTTCCGCTAAGGTCAAAGTAAGAGCCCTGACCATGAGCATGCTGTGGCGGTCTATAAATATGCCTAAGGGGTAAATGCAGGGTGGACCGAGGATCCTGGCAAAGACGGAGTGAGTAGGAAGGAAAAGGGTTATAAAGGGATGGGGGAGAAGAGGAGGAGAGAGAGGAATCAAGAGAAGGGAGCAAGGAAGGGTGCAGTACCATATCTGGCAGATAGGGGGCAGCAGAACTGAGCTGCGAGAAGGTGCCTATCTCAGTGGGAGCTACAGCAGGGTATGCGTTTGAAGAGGAAGGGCATTGTGGATGGGTTGAGGCTTGAGGAACCAGGGGATTAAACTGAGATAGTAACTGAGAGGTACTTGAGGTTTGGATTGGGGGAAAAGACTGGGAGGTAATCTGACAGGGGTTTGCCGTTTGGGGTGGAATGTGAGGGAAGGAGGGATTAGGGTAGGACTGGGAAAAGGTAGATTGAATTTGGGTTGTATTCGGGATCGCAGGGACACTATGGATCGAGCTAGATGAGGGCAGAGTCAGACACTGGAGAGGATGTGGACCAGATGGGATAGGAGTTGGGAAGGGGTAAGATGTGTGAGAGGTGAGAATTGGTGCAGGGTTTTGGAGAGGCCCAGGAGTGTGTTTGGGCAGAGATGCAGGGAATGAGGGGACTCCATATGCTGTGGTAGGCTGCAGTGTGTTGGAAACTGATTGCATTGGGCCTTGATGGATAACATTGGTGGAAGGCAATGAAAAGGATCCGGTTGTTGGATAAATTGGGTTTGGAATTTCTGGGATGGTTCTCAGACCTGAAATGGATGTGGATTGGGAAGCTGGAAAACTATCAGTTGGTGGAGTAGGTCCAGGGGTACCCAAGTTGTGGCTATGGTTCTGTTGAACAGGGGGAAAGGGGAAGCCCATTGGGTTTGGATTGGAAGGTGTCATTATAGAGTTAGAATGTGCTGCCGGAGGGAAGGGGAATGCAGTTGGAGTTGTATTTGGGTCAGAAGGGGTGGGAATTTGGTTAGGGTTGCACTGTGGCACTGGCTGAAAGGCTAGAGCAGATTGGGGTAGACTTTGACATGGAGGGGATGTTGGATCGGGGTCGTTTGAGGACTGCACCGGAGGGAAGGGAAAGGCAGTTTGGGTTGGGTTTTGGACTGCAGGAGTTGTTGCGTTGGATGAGCTTAATCCTCCATAATCCACTTGATTTTGGCCAGGGTCAATAGTTAACCCAGAACCTTGACAAGAAGAGGGAGGGATAGACTGGAAAGGTGGATTTGTAGGTGTATGGGGGCTTAGGTTGTCCTGGGATTGGTCTGTTGGAAGAAAAGAGTGGTAGGATGATGAATGGAGAAGGTGCGGAGAGATGGGAGGGTATGAAGAGCCTGGGGGAGAGGTCGTAGAGGAGGGCATAGTTGTAGAGGTATTTAGACCAGGATGGTCTGATGAAGGCATAGAGGAATACGTGGACATAGAGGGTGGCGATGAAATCGGTGAGGACTGGGGAAGCTGAAGGCCAGAGTTCTGTGTGGAGGACACCATGGAATAGATGGAAGATGACTGAGGCAAAGGCACTGATGCATGCGATGAGGAGCTGAGCTGAGGAGTTGGGAAAGTTGATGTATATCCAGAAAGGCCCATCATTTGTCCAGACCTGTAACAAAAAGTAAGACTATCTTTGATAAACATGCCCAAAAACATTGAAAGCTGCTGTTAATGAAGCCAGGAGGTTATAGCACTTACCCATCCATCAGTGTGTTGTTTACATTATTTTCAGAGGCTGTCTGTTGTTGATTCTCCATTGAGGGAATCTCAGAGGTCAAGAACTCTTGTCCAAGGACAAGGGGTTGGTCAGAGACTGTCTGATCTAGGAGGGATGGAACTTCCGTATGAAAACCTGAGTCTGTAATTGGGAGGGCGGTGTTTATAATGGAGAGGGCGGAGCTTGGAATTTCCACCGACTGTGGTAGGAGCTCAGTGGAATCACATGGGTCACATGACTCTGAAAGAGGAATAAAGAGAGAATAGTGTCATAAAGTAAGAAAGCAATATTTGGGAAACCAAGTACATTTTTAGTAAAGTATTCTTTCGTGATAAGAGTAAATGTATATATAAAACAACTGGTAACGTCTCATGCATTTTTTTTATGATTCATTTGTGTCTTGGTTTTGTAAAGTTGTAGATTCTGATGTAAACAAGTCATCAATATCCTCACCAATATCCAAACATTCCTCTTGATTGGATGTAATTTTCCTCTTCAGTCTTGCCTCTCTTTGTCTGAGGAAAACAACAGAAAACTTATATTGTGCTCTCAGTCCCGATGTCTAAAGATGTTTTTGTGTTTAAACAAGAAATTATTAGTCTACAATTAGGTAATATTGGTGTATGTGTGTTTAACTTACTTTTTGCAGTTCATGCCATTCTCTCTAAAGCCTTTCGCAAAAGGATTTGAGTTTATCTTCAGTTCAGTAATCTAGGAGAAAACAAGAATTAAAAAACACTAGTTAGTTTATTAATTGCACAAATGGAATTTTTTTCTTTTTTTTTCTTTAAGTATATATATATATATATATATATAATATCTGAGAAATGTATTTTTCTCTCACCTTGCTGTTCTGGTATGCAGTGACCGTAATAAACTGTGTTTCAGGGAAGGTGAAAGAGTGCTGGGCTCTTCCCCACATCAGCACATCACGGGCCTCGATCACATGGACTCGTGGCTGGTAGCGATGTAGGGAGTGGAGGATGATCTTTAGGAGAAAGAGAGATGGAAACCACAGTTAAAGCTGTGGTATTGCTGAGGTACTGAGGAATTATTTAACAAAGACATAATGGCCATATATATATGGCTCATCTCTTTCGAAGCTACTTGACTTCATCATCATAAAAAAAATAAAAAAATAAAAAATTCTCTCTCTTTATCTATTCCTTCTCTTTCTAGCGTGTACTTATTTGAACAATGTCTAAAAACTTGGTATTACAAGCACTTCCTGTATCTGTTTGCCTCTTTTAAGAAGAATCGCTTTATGTATCCCCCAATTGTAAGTCGCTTTGGATAAAAGCGTCTGCTAAATGTCTAAATGTAAATGTAAATGTAAGGCATTAATGTGAGCTATATAAGTACTAATAAATAGCCAATATGCTAGTAACATGCATGCTAATAAGTAACTAGTTAATAGTAAGAACTGGTCCCTAAACTAAAGTGTTACCCAAATTTGAATACTGATGCATTTTACTCACATATCCTTGTGCATCCAGAGTGTTATTGGTGAGTTTGGCCCGGTGGAAGGATATGGTGCGGTTCTGCCAGTGTTCTCCAGTCGCAGGCGAGTCCGGGTGGATGAAGACGCGGTCCGGCAGCCGAGCCTCAGCTCCCCCAACCACCTGCCAGCTGTTGTCTTGAAATCGATAGCGAGAGGAATCAACAGGTAAAATGTCTAAAAGAAGAATGTAACGCAGTGATGGGTTCAGCCCTGACAGCTTCATTCGCAGCTGTGGAAACATTCTCCTGAGGAACAGAGAAAGAAAAGAAGATAAAACTATGAAAATTTAGCAAACTGACCAAATGTTCCAATCTAGCATTTCCAGATACATATACACCATTTCCTTCCATACTCAAAATGTGCTCACCTGCCCTTCTTAGTCACAATCATCTCAGTGCCAACTGTGCTGAACTGTTTCCACAGTGACGCATTCTCAAGCTCCATTTTGACACTGTCCTGTGGAGTCCCAGGAGTCTCTGCAGTGGCAGGAGGTGGCTGCAGCAGTCGAGGGGGAAGCCCACGAGCTGCCATGTCACATGTAGTAGGATACAATGGCACATGTGCTGGGGGTTCATGATCTAGGATAGATGGGCGAACAGGAGGCAGACAGTGACATCTGCATGTTAGAATTATACTCTATACATTATTGGCCTTGATGGTTCCATGAAGAGCCTTTAACATCCATGGAATGTATCCAGTGGAAAAAGGTTCTTTAGACTGTTAAAATGTACTTCACACTAAGAAAAAAATGGTTCTTTTAAGAACTGCTCACTGAAATGTTGTTTGGGGAACCAAAAATGGTTCTTCTATGGCAGGGGTCACCAAACTTGGTCCTGGAGGGCCGGTGTCCTGCAGAGTTTAGCTCCAACTTGCCTCAACACACCTGCCTGGAAGTTTCAGGTATACCTAAGACCCTGATTAGCAGGTTCAGGTGTGTTTGATTAGGGTTGGAGCTAAACTCTGCAGGACACCGGCCCTCCAGGACCGAGTCTGGTGACCTCTGTTCTATGGCATCACTGCAAACCCCCTCCTTTTTGGAACCTTTATTTTTAAGAACTAGACACCTAATTTTGTGAAGTTTCGAAGCATTTAACAATGGCTTGGGGAGTTTTCTATCAGTGAAATGTGCAGGAAATGTCTTACAAGTCTTCTAATGTACTGTTAGTCTCTATAAAACATCAAATATTTGAGACTTCATTCTTTTTAGCACTCATTATACTTGTTATATTCTTAAAAATAAAGGTTCTTTATTGGTATTTTTGGTTACATGAAGAACCTTTAACATCCATAACATTCCATTCCATTACATAAAAGCTTCTTTATAGTGAAAAAAAATGGTTCTTTTAAGAACTGTTCATTGAAACATTCTTTAAACTAAAGCTAAAACCTTAAGCATTTATGTTACTGGAAATTGTGTTTATATGTTTTATTTCAGCTAGCTGCATAAGCATCTCTCATTTTCATTTAGTTTAACTTGATGTACTAAGATAACTTAAAACTGCAATAAAAATCATATGTAGACTATACAGACATTAAAAAAAAAACTAATCATAATGGCAAAAAATGGCAAAATCGCTAAAACTCTAAAAGTAAAATGAAAAATAAATACGAATACAAAATATACTAAAATAATACTACTTTGGGGAACCAAAATGGTTCTTCTAAGGCATAACTGTGAAGAACAGTAGAACCTTTATTTTTAGGAGTGAAATCTCTGCAAGCACTTACATACTTTGTCATTAAATCACTGCATACACTCACATGCTAACTTAAATTCGTGCTTCTTTCTATGATTTTTTCCATCGATTGCAGTGAAAGTCTCTCTTACCTCTATAATAGCAGTCGCTCAGTCTCTGAGGTCCCAGGGCTAAACTAGGGTACATTTCCACACCCAGCATGTTTCTGGTAGACGTGCTTTTGTCCTTGCTTCACTTTTGGGTTTATCAGTATCAACTCAACACCTCGCTCATTGAGCTTTCATAATGGAGAAACACTGTTTCAAAGTCTTCTGCTGTCTTCTTTCCTGCTTCTGATGACTGTTCCTTTCTGTATCTTCTCTTCTAATGTCTCTGCATTTGTCTCCTTGTGCATTATATAGGTGAGTGCACCTTCACACGTTTACCAAATGGTGAGGTCTTCACACGTCTTCCCTCTTCTTCTGTTTCTTCAGGGTCCATCTTTTGGGCCCAGCACTCCTGCTCTTAACACACAGGCTAAATAAACACTATCTCACATTGCTTAGCACATCAAACCTAAAACATCAATGTATGTCTGCTTCGTCACTGACTGTGTTACTTTCAAACGGCTAAAGCTTTAAGAAAAATTCAAAGCTAGTAGTTTTAGACACTGATTTGTATTAGCTAGTTCCTGTTTTGACAGGTATATGTGATTCTCTCTACATTTTATTGATCTGCATCACATTGTACCCACAGAAAGAAAAATTATATATATATATATATATAGAATGCCAAACAAAATATTTGAAATACAAATAAATAAATAAATAAATTCAACATGTAATGCATTCTGGGAAATGAAGTGTTCTTACACCTTTTTCTTCTTACAACTATTTGAAAGAAATCTCTTATGCACACCGAGGCTCTATTCATTTGATTTAAAAAAATACATTAAAATACTATTATTGCAAGATATTATCTTATTTTAGAATAACTGTTTTCTATTTTGATATATTTTAAAATATATTTCATTCCTGTGATGGCAAAGCCTAATTTTCAGCATCATATCTCCAGTCTTCAGTGTCACATGATTCTTCAGAAATCAGATGTGTGTGTATGTGTGTGTGTGTGTGTGTGTGTGTATATATTTTTTATTTATTAATTTTTTTTTGGAGGAGACTATCACTGAAGTCTTTCACTTCTCAGATGTTTCTTTTAGAAAAAGGCCCTAGTAATTTCATATGTGTCTCTTCGAATTTGGAGATTTTATCCAAAACTACAACTAATAAATAATTGCTCTTAATGATTAAAAAGTCAATAAATAATAAATAAAAAAAAAAATATATATATATATATATATATATATAT
>NW_015647124.1:2137091-2144214 GCF_001515625.1 Sinocyclocheilus rhinocerous
TTTTTATTTTTATTCATGGTACACATATTACATAAATTATAAATAAATAAATTAGTTTTAAATTAATTCAGTTTGGTAAAATTAGTTCATGCGTTAGCTATCATGCTAGCAATGTACAACATTTTTAGAGCATTTATTAACCTGGGTTAATGTTAATTTATAAATAATCTAATGTTCATTTGAATTCATATTTGTACATAATACACTAACAACTAATGTTAATAAAAAAAAAATCAAATGTATATATTGAAATTAACCTATATCAATAAATTCTTTAAAACTATTATTTGTATTCATGTTAGGCACTAATATTAGCAAACTGAGCCATACTTTATTATATTATATTATATTTATACAGTATTCCAATGACCCTATAGGACAAGTGGTTTGGAAAATGCATTGATATTTATTTATTGGTTGGTTATGTTTTGAGAGAACATGTGTTTGACATGCTCACAGAAGGATTCTCGTGGGTCAAACTGCTGACTGAGCTGATGTCGGGTTGGTTTTCCTCCCGCAATGAGAAGAAAGAGGAAGGTCAAACTGAAAATGCTTTGTGAATGAATGCCAGTTATATGATGTAATGGCACAACCGTATATGGACTGTCTGTACCACTACCGCTATCCATCTATGGTTTTAGAGTTGACCGGATGAGGAATACTAGATTTATTGTTAGGTATAATACTAAAAGGATTTGATGTCTAGTTTAATTTTGGCCTTTGCCCTCTGCTCAGATCTTCATTCTCAGTTGGTGGTGAGGGTGGAGGCGTTTGACGGACAGTTTGGTCACTGCTGCAGTTTGGTCTCTTAGGTAAACACTGACGTTCAGACACCATCCAAATGTCTTTTGACAGATTAACATATGCTTTAGATGATGTTTGTTGGGCAGTGTTTAAAGGACATTTATTATAAAGCCCTGCATATTTTTGTAGGCCAACCCATACGTTCACATCACCCTGTTTCCTTCAACAAAACCCCAAAAGGATTTTCCAATGGCTTTTGGATTATTGCAGAAAATAAGATCTGTTTATGATTCTCACATGTTTTACACAACTTTGGAGCCTAAATACACTCACCAGAAATTAAAAGCTAAATGTGGGCTATAAACGAACTACACTATATGGTCGCATGATTTTACATCACCACCATTAAGCTAAGCGTCTGACAACTCTTAGTCTTTATTTTAAAAGCTTTCCCTGAAAGTTTGAGTTAGAATAGTTAACAAGAGTGTGATCATGAACACAATGAGGCTGTGAAAGCAACTAGTGCTTATGGATTTACCTGTTCCGCTTGATCACGTTTAATGCCCATTTATCCACTTGTTTTTAGACATGTCAAATCTTTATGCCGTAGAATAAAACATGAAAATATCTTGAGCTTGTGTTCAACACAGACCTTATTTCAGGCATTTAACAAAAAAAAACCCCAAAAAACATTGACTTCAGGACGATGGGACCAGAAGTGCCAATATGCTAACTTGATTCCAGGTTTTGGACTAAAAAAGACATCATCCCTGCAGCAATATTCTGATCTGTTAATACCTACTGCCAGTCCTAAACGCTGGTTTTGGAGCTCTGAGGGGTCAGCAGACTGCAGCTCTTAACATTGTTGTTGTAGTTGTTGTTTGCGATGTGGATTCACAGGCGGGTGATAAAGCGGGGCTGTGAGAGAGAGGGGAAGTGGAGGTGTCGCTCTCAGAGGGGGGTGGATGTCATTACTGACTACAGCGTGTGTCCGTTTCAGAGTTTATAGGGACTGTAAGGCCTAATGGCAGCTAATGTGTTTATGAGAGCCCAGGTGTGTGTCTTTAAGCAACAGTAGCACGACAGGCTCTATTCATGCTACATTAGCGGCAATGAGGGCGTTTAGTGTGAGGAATTAGGAATTGTGCCTTATTTAAATCTGCTAACTTAAAAAGTTGCAAGGCCTGGTAATTCCTACAATAGATTTCAGGAGTTTAACCCACAGGTCAGTTTGACATTTGTGACCCTGGAGCACAAAAGCAGTCTTAAGTCACTGGGGTATATTTGTAGCAATAGCCAAAAATACATTGTATGGGTCAAAATTATCGATTTTTCTTTTATGCCAAAAATCATTAGGATATTAAGTAAAGATCATGTTCCATGAAGATATTTTGTAAATTTCCTACGTAAATATATCAAAACTTAATTTTTGATTAGTAATATGCATTGCTAAGAACTTCATTTGGACAATTTTAAAGGTGATTTTCTCAATATTTTGATTTTTTGCACCCTCAGATTCCAGATTTTCAAATAGTTGTATCTCGGCCAAATATTGCCCTATCCTAACAAACCATACAGCAATGGAAAGCTTATTAATTCAGCTTTCAGATGATGTAGAAATCTAATCAAAAATTTACCCTTATGACTGGTTTTGTGGTCACATTTGTGTCTTTACTTAATTTTTCAATTTGACCTAATTCATAATCACACTCTCAGAAAAAAAGGTACAAAAGCTGTCACTGGTGCGGTACCTTTTCAAAAGGCACACCTTTGTACCTAAAGAGTCCATATTGGTACCTTAAAGGTACATATTAGTACCTAAAAGGTAAAAAAATGTACCTTTTGAAAAGGTACCGCCCCAGTGACAGCGTTTGTACCTTTTTTTCCGAGAGTGCACTTTTAAAAATAAAGGTTTGAAAGAGGGAGTTATCACAGTCATACAACAGAAGAACCATTTTTGGTTCCCCTGTGAACTTTTTTGTTTGTTTGTTTTTTGTTTTTGTTTTCATTTTAATGGACAATGGCTCCACAGACCTTTTTTTCCCTTAGTGTTAAGAACATTTTAATAATCTAAAGAACACTTTGTGGATTGAAAAGATTCCATGCATGTTAAAGGTTCTTCATGGAACCATCGATGCCAAGAAAGAACCTGTATTTTTCAGAGCATAAACACATACTTTCATTCATATAAATATTAAAAGACAAAAACATTGGTTTCACTTCACACTCACAAACTCTTTTCATTGTGTTCATTTGTTAAAATGCAAACACTATTGATGAAAAGACAGGCCAGATGTATATTTATCACCTGAATGAAAATGTTTTGAGAAACGAAATACAAATTCTAGTCTTTGATTTTCATAAAATGTTATTTACTCTGATACTAACACTGGAAGTGAGATTATGGTTAGTATATTTTTGGATTCTTTGACTTACTGTACATGGTTGAATTATGTTTTATTTATAATCAGCTACTGGTGGAAATTATGTTGAAAAACAAATATACTGTTTAACATTTATACATTTGACCAATAAATAAATAATTTTAAAAAATGCTACTGTAAAAACCATTTAATTGGTTAACTAAGTTACCTTACCAATACGGTGAAAAACTGTAAATTAACATCACATTATATCAAATGTAATTTTACTGTAAAATTATCTAAAATGTATGATTTTTTCAAATAAAAGCTGTACTGAAAAAAATGTTGACTCAGAAATTGCTAGTAAATTTCACAAAGAAACGGCAAGTAACAGTGAATTAAATGTGAAATTTTGAAGTTGAAAAACTGAAATAGTATTTTCTTGTCAAATATACTCCAATTATCGTTATTGTATTTACAACTTTTTTTCAGTGTATGAACTACCATATTTATAATTTAAAGTACATTTCTCAAACTCTGAGCATGGCACATCATATATGACTATATTTAAATAGTTTTTATTTATTTATTATTATTATTTAAATTTTTAATTAGGCCCAGGTTTTTACCATAAATTTAACAGGATATTGAACAGTAGTTTATAATGTCTGGCTAGTTTGACCCACTAATTTTTTTTATGTTAACGCAAAAACAGGGTTAAACAAGATATTGTAGCTTTCGTGATTTCACGTAAGCTGATCAATCATATGTAGTAGGAAGTACTTGAGATGTCTTGTGTTCTCAGTACAGTGGTGTTGTTGTGTGATTAGATGATCTTCTGTATGATTGCTTGTGCACATGATTCTGCTTGGACATTTCATAACTGGTTTTACTTGATTTTGCCCAAAGGTTCAACTTGCACACCTGCAACAAAATTCCAACAAATCACTTAACTAAAAGTTACTCAAATATGCTCAGTTCATATTCAGGTCAAAATGTGTTGTGCTGAATATTTGGCAAAGGTGTAGTCTTAAACTTTAACTCTGTTTACCTAGTTCCACCTTCCAAATGACACATGGTCTGGATTCAGATGCAAGCAATTACGATTAATTCAGCGAATTCACAAAAGTGCGCAAAAAAAAACATATGACATTACATCATGACATTGGCAATACATGGGGAATTTTCAAGCCATCATGACATGAAAAAAATAGGATATTGTTCAGAATCGATCTCATGAAGTTCTTAGAAAGTGCTTGTCATCAGCCCCAGTTATTACTCAAGCAGAAGTGTGGATTTGGTCGAGTCAGAAGGTTAGATTCATGTGAAGCTTGTGAAACAATCTGACCACAAACCACAACAGTCCAGATAAGGGATAAAACACCAGTCTTTTCACTCGCATCTCAAAAACTAATGATTTTTTTTTTTTCAAGGTTTCCAATATTCTAGTTTCTCAGTCTCAACGGGAGTATATGAATAAGATATGAGATTTGATTTCTTTGTTCACAGTTAAATCCCATTTCTTTCTTTTTTTGGGATATCAGTATTGCACCTAACCACACACCCAACTCTCACACATGATCACGTGTAGACAGAATAAACGCCATAAATCCTGCATGACATAAGACATATAAAGCAAAGCAGGACCGAACTGTTTCAAAATAGGTGGAAGAAAAACTCAGACTTTGAAGAGCTGCTTATTCTATAGGTAGAGCGCTGATATTTGCTTTCTAGAATCTGTAACTTAATTATATCCGGTTCTGAGAGTCAAAGTGCAGTTAGTGAGGGATTGACTAGTTAGAGTTTTCAGCATGGACGTATTGAGTGGGATTCTTCTCCTCTGCTTGGCTGTTGGACTTTATGTCGTTTGTTCGCTGTACTTGCTACGCAATCCACGGATTCTTCATAAGAGGAAACGGCTGGAATTCTACTGCAGACACATTTCACACAGAGGCGGCAAGTGGACTATTTTGAATTTAAGTGTCGCTACTTTGAGCTAAATAACTTTTTTATTAACTTATGTACATAACTAATAATACTTAACTCTTTTAATACTTAAAAATAATAATAATAAAGTACTTAAAAATGTGTTAAAATTGATTAAGTTATAGTGATTGTAATTGACCTTAATTGGATTTTTTTTTTAAACAAAGGTAAAACAATAAACCTTTAACATTAGCTTACTTCTAACATATTATAAAAAAATGTAAAAAAAGATTTTTAAAATTGCATTTAACATTTATTTTTTAAAACATTTGTTTCACAAAATGTGAATATTATAAACAGTATTTTAAATATTTTTCAAATGTAACATTTTTGTTTGTTTTCTTTTATTTTTGAATTTTTTGTCTTTTTTTTTTCGTGTGCTTTCTTGAAGCTCAAACAGTATGATGTTAGCAACACCAAGATCATGTGTTCGATTCTCAGCAAAATTCACATTTGTGAACTGATAAATACATATATGTATATATACAGTAGTCAACATTTGAAGTGGATCAAAAAAGTTCATCAAAGTTGTCCTAAGACAAGAACGGGTATTGTTTTGGTTTTGATCCACTTCAAATGTTGACTAGTGTATATATATTTGTGACCCTGGACCACAAAACCAGTCTTAAGTGTCAATTTTTCAAAATTGAGATTTATACATCATCTAAAAGCTGATGTATAAACAGGACAATATTTGGCCGAGATACAACTATTTGAAAATCTGGAATCTGATTTTGAATAAAAGAGTCTTCCAAATGCATTAATGTAAATGCCATCATGGCCAGTTAAAAAACTGACATGACATAAATAAATTTTTTTCTATTATTTTGGGTCTTAAGCTGCCATTAACCATGAAACCTGCAGCTCAAATTGACCAGCTAACATCATAATCATTATATAAATTTCATCCGCACATTTTGTAACACCTCATTGTCAAAACTTTGCAAGCCATATACATAAAAAATAGTATTTCCAACAACTCACAAATCTGTTTAGGTCAAATTACCTCAAAACATAATATAAGAGTTCATTTAGTATCAGTACAACAATTACTGTATTATTTATTTTTACCAATAGGTTCTGGAGAGAAGATAGAAAACACAATGGAAGCTTTTACACAGTGAGTTTCTCTTGTGCTATATCTGCTTCTTCTATTCCTTCCTCCTCCTCTCCATTCTAACTGTGTATTCATCTCATCGTGGGATAGTGCTGTGGCTGTGGGCACTGAGATGTTGGAGATGGACTGCCACCTCACATCGGATGGCTATGTGGTCATTTCACATGATAACAATCTTATGAGACAAACCGGATATGACAAAACAGTGTCGTCTCTTAGGTTCCAGGTAGTTATTATAACCATTAAACTTTCTCTTTTCATCTGCCTATGATTTGTGATGATCTTTGAATCCTATTTTGTATGTTTCAGGATTTGCCTCTCTATGAAGAGCGACTCGAGGTCACATTTTATGTTGGTAAGTACTTGGATACAGGTCCAGTTGTACACTATTAAGCACTTTAGTGAAGCTCTAATTATTAAAATATGTAATGTTATCATGTGTTAGGACACTACAGTACAGGAAAGGACAGAAAGTTTGTGTTGCTGGAAGATCTCTTTAAGAAATTTCCCAGCATGCCAATGATACTTGAGATCAAAGAAAACAATGACTTGCTCATCAAAAAGGTAAGATCTTTTTTTTTTTTTTTTTTGCAATATTCCTTCTACCTGCTGTCATTAAATTCATATTGCTGATAAAGTGTGTTTCTGAATCACAATGCTTCTCTGAATTATGGTTAGGTTTAAAAAAAACAAAAAAAGAATTTTCTATGCTTTCACTATTTTTTAAAATCCCTCCCGTTCAAGCTTGCCCTTGTGAAAAAGAAAGACACTTTAGCAGACTTTCAAAAAGAGTACTTATAACAGAAATTATATACTTAAGTGCTTTTAAGTTTCCGGACACTTAACTGCATGTTTTTTGCCATTAAATGAAATTGCGTTATAGTTTAAATGTATATTAAATGCAGTTAGTTTA
>NW_015647124.1:2144589-2145195 GCF_001515625.1 Sinocyclocheilus rhinocerous
AGGTAAAATTTTTTTTTTTTTTTTTTTTGCAATATTCCTTCTACCTGCTGACATTAAATTCATATTGCTGATAAAGTGTGTTTCTGAATCACAATGCTTCTCTGAATTATGGTTAGGTTTAAAAAAAACAAAAAAAGAATTTTCTATGCTTTCACTATTTTTTAAAATCCCTCCCGTTCAAGCTTGCCCTTGTGAAAAAGAAAGACACTTTAGCAGACTTTCAAAAAGAGTACTTATAACAGAAATTATATACTTAAGTGCTTTTAAGTTTCCGGACACTTAAGTGCATGTTTTTTGCCATTAAATGAAATTGCGTTATAGTTTAAATGTATATTAAATGCAGTTAGTTGAATTTAATAATGCTTTTTTGACCCAATTAAGTAGGACATAAGTACTGTACATCTTTAGCCTATATATAATTTTATAATTAGGCTACTTCTATTGTCTTTGACAATAGACGAGCATTTATGGTAAGCTAAAATACACTTTACTGTCATTTCTATTGATGCAATAGCCCAGTGGTTCCCAACCCTGGTCCTGGAGGCACCCCAACACTGCACATTTTGCATGTCTCCTTTCTCTGACACACCAATTTCAGGTCCTGAA
>NW_015647124.1:2145472-2151905 GCF_001515625.1 Sinocyclocheilus rhinocerous
GCACCCCAACACTGCACATTTTGCATGTCTCCTTTCTCTGACACACCAATTTCAGGTCTTGAAGTCTCTACTAATGAGCTGATGACCTGAATCAGGTGTGTTTGATTAAGGAGACATGCAAAACGTGCAGTGTTGGGGTGCCTCCAGGACCAGGGTTGGGAACCACTGCAATAGCCTATTGAATAACACGTCACAGTTAAAATTATAATCAAGATTGATTGAAGATGTTACACAACACATGGACGACAAACGAAACTAAGCCAAAGTATTTAAAATGTACTTTAAAGCAAAACGTTTAATTTGATATTATTACAAAGTGCACTTTTGAAAAATGTTGCCTAGTGGATTTAGATGAAAGTGTACTCTCTTTAAGTGCATGCTTTAATCATTAATATTACACTATCTCCCAGTACAGCCTTTTAAACATAATAAATACACAGAGCAAGAAGTGTTGTCAGATTCAGAAAGACTTTTATACGCCGGTTCTTTTAATGAATTGTTCTGGAATGAGTAGCTGTTTGAATCAGTCTGACGAATCATTCATTGATTCGCAGTTAATAAATCAACAGATAGCACAGGTACGTCTGCAAGATGTCTGTTAAAGATCGCTTCATCTGGAAAGCATCTGCTGTGTACAAACATCTGATAGACGTCTCTAAGAAATCAGTTTTACATGCATTCTAAATCATATACATCTTGAAGACATTTTCTTAACGCCTATTTGACATCTAATAGGAAATGTCCTATAGACGGACTGCAGATGATCAAAAATACATCTTGCAGATGTCAAATAGACGTCTCCGTGATGAACGTGTGCTAGCAGATATCTGACTCGCTTCCTTACCTGCAAGTTGTCATTTCTTTCAGTGATGTTATTTAGTTAGTTCTTCTCCTACTTGTCTAAATCAAACATGGACCTAATGAAATGAATAACTTGGTATCACTTTTTTGTTGCTATAGGTCTCCAATCTTGTGAAGCAATATCACAGAGAAAGCTTTACAGTTTGGGCTTCTGAAGAGTCTGACGTTATGGCTAAATGTAATGAGCAGGTACAGTACTGTCCCTATACGTGGTCAGTAATCATTGATGTCGTAATAAAAATTTCCAAGCCTTTTAAAAGAAATGTGCCTTTTTTCCTCTGTGTGTAGAACGCGTCCATGCCCTATATGTTCACTATGAAGCGTGGAATACTGCTTTTATTGCTCTTCTATACTGGGCTGCTTCCCTTTGTTCCTCTGGGTGAAAGTCTGCTGCTCTTCTACCTGCCCAGCATTATCAACAGGTCAGTCAATAACCTACCTGTACAGTTAAAAGTGAGAAGGATTGAAATTCAATAACCATACAAGCTTTTTAAAACATTCTGAGAGTTCTTGGTTGGTTTGCATTGAAATCTTCAGGCATGTTTTGCAGTAGTATAAGGTTACATTTGTTATCATTAGTTAACTACATCAGTTCACATGAATGCTTCTAAAGCTTTTATTCATCTTTATTTGTTCATTTCAGCATTTCCTAATTTGTATTAAGTTGATCATATTTAATGACCCTGAGCTAACATGAACTAAAAATGAAGACATTTGTCGTTCACAAAGATTTATTGCTTGTTGTTAGTAAATGTTAGTTAAAGGGTTAGTTCACCCAAAAATGAAAATTAGGCTGTTTTACTCACCCTCAAGTCATCCTAGGTGTATATGACTTTCTTCTTTCAGACGAATCCAGTCGGAGTTAGATTAAAAATTGTCCTGGCTATTCCAAGCTCTATCATTGCAGTCAGCGGGTGTTGCAGTGCTTCAGTCCAAAATAAGTGAAATAAAAAGCGCCCATCCATAAACAGAAGCGCAGGAGAGAGATCAAAACAAAACAGCGGTCACTAATTAGAAGTACAAAAGGAGGATTTGTAAAGAAGAATGTCAGAGGCTTGAAACAGCCTAATTTTCATTTTTGGGTGAACTAACCCTTTAAGGCATTAACTAATGGGACCTTATTAACTGTATTTACTTGCATTGCATTTAACTAATACTAATCCAAGTGTTATGTCTGATCTCTCAGGACTTATATTCCAGAAGGAGCCATTCTGAAGAAAAGATTTGTGGTGTATCTACTTCAGAAGTGAGTGACATTCGTCTTAGAGCTGTCAATTCATTTTTCAGTTTTGTAATGTGTGACTGACTGTGTTTATTGATGCTTAGGTTGACAATGCGAAAATCATTGTTTGAACACTTGATCAAGAGGGGCTTGCAGGTGAATATGTGACTTTCCACAGTTGTATAAAAGTAAAAACGGTTCCAATCCAAAGCAAAACCATTCATTTCATCTCATTTTGCCATCTCAGGTGCAGCTGTTCGTGTGCAATGAGGAGAGCGATATGGAAGCTGCGTTTGCAGTCGGAGCTACAGGCGTTATGTCTGACTATCCCACCCTCCTGACAAACTACATCAAAAAACACCCTCCACCTCCACCTATTAGTTATTTCAAAGGGAACAGTAAACATTGCATTGCCAATAGATAAGGTTACACTTTAATTTGATAGTCCACTTTAGACTTTCTACTATAAGTAAATTGCATTCTACTATAGGTAACTACATGTCAACTAACTCTCACTGAAGTATTAGTAGACTGTTACGTTTTGGGGGGCCATCAAAATAAAGTGTTAGCAGATATTAAGCAGACAGTCTACTAATACTCTAAGGACTAGTACTTGATATGTAGTTAGCAGTGTTGGGGGTAACACATTACAAGTAATGCAAGTTACATAATCGGATTACTTTTTCAAGTAACTAGTAAAGTAACGCATTACTTTTAAATTTACAACAAGATATCGGAGTTACTTTTTCAAATAAGTAACGCAAGTTACATTGTTTTCCCATTTATTCACTGACACGTCTCCTGTCCCTGTGTTGAGAGAAACTGGCAGTGAGATGCAGAGGAAGAGGACTTCATGCCTGAGGCTTATTAATTTCACTTTTGATATGAAAGAGCCTTTAAAGTTGCCAAAAATAACTTTTGGATTTTTTGTTATTTAAAAACTAAAAAGCAAGCCCAACCCAGGTGACAAAAAGTAATGCAAAAGTAACGTAAATGCATTACTTTACATAAAAAGTAACCGAGTAATAGAATTAGTTACTTTTTCACGGAGTAATGCAATATTGTAATGCATTACTTTTAAAAGTAACTTTCCCCAACACTGGTAGTTATAGTTATAGTTAGTAGAATGTCTAAAGTGGACTATCGAAAATAGAATGTTACCATAGATAATTAAAACTATGTACTAACATTTAAATTAAATATGTGATACAATGCACTTAGTGTACATACATTGTATTATTTTACATTGTACTTATATATAAATGTATTTTTTAATAAAAACACCTGCATGTAATTACATCTGTAATTAATTTCTATAATTACATCTACAATTACACCTTTGACCCTACCTACCCATACCACTCTCCTAGCCTTAACTTTACCTGTATCCCACCTCAACAGCAGCTAAAGTGTTTTGCAAAATTGCATGAATGCAGTAAGTACACTGTACCTAACAATTAATCTTTCTGACTTAACTACATAGTAGTTAAAGATACCTAATATAAAGTAGGACCAAATAAATACACCTTAAAATAACAACTGTGAATGGAATTTTATGCATAATTTTTTTTATAATAAAGTTTATTTTGTTTGTTTATAGGACAGTGTTACTTTTACAGCAGGGATAGTTTACCAAAAAATTAAAGTTCTGTCATAATTTACTCACCCTTAAGTTGTTCCAAACCTGTATGAATTTCTTTCTTATGCTGAACGCAAAAGATGATATTCTGAAGAACGTAGGTAACCAAACAGTTGCTGGTCCCTATTAACTTCCTGGAAAGAAATACAATGCAAGTCAATGGAGAAACTATTTGGTCACCAACATTCTTCAAAATATCTTTTTGTGCTCAGCAGAAAGAAATTCATACAGATTTGGTACAACTTGAGGGTGAGTAAATGATGGCAGAATTGTCTTTTTTTTTTTGGTGAACTATCCCTTTCAAGGTCAGACGATGAAAATTCTTTATGATATATTCATATTCATATATTCAGTCTACTCTGACTGAATACTAAATGTGCGACCGGATGAAATCAGACCACCTGTAGTGGATCCTGGTCTCTTTGGGAGATCGCCACGGTAACCGTGTCGCCCAGTCGTGCATTTAGTCTCTGTTTGAATACGGCCAGGAAGCCTCTCTCACTGTTGCTGTGGTCACTGAGAATCACACTCGTGCCTTTAGAAACCGCATCTAGAACCTCATGATGAGACATCTCACCTGAAAATCACAAAAAAAAAGCTTGGGATAATTCGACATTTTTTTGTACTCTTAAATGTGTTATTCTTAGACTTTAATAAATTGGTGAACGTCAGTTTTGTTTTGTTTTTTGGCGTTTGTGATGTACCAGTGATGTAAAGGTCTGCTTTTACGCCTTGTATGACAGAAGCTCCAGACCCTGCACATACTGCAACCGTCTTCACCAGAGAGTCTAGAACATCATAGAAATGCAGTTAGTGACGTCATTTCCAGGTGACAATAATCACACATGCATCACGTCTGTGTTTCAGCTGTTCGGATTGTTTGACTGTTTTTCTGTGAATGTGTGAGACTTCAGATGAGTTAGCTGCTGTAGGTAAATAACTAGAGCAATAACAGTCTAGTAAATGATGAAAAACTATTTGTTCTACAAACCAGTTAGTTAATGATTATGATAATACATTAAAATAATAACAAATACCAGCTTATAATATCAAATAACTAAAAAATAATTTTTCAAAGTTGTAAATAAAGCAGATTATTGGAGCACGTTTATCAAGGAAACACTATTTTCAGTCTTTATACCTCAATTTCACATTTATTCAATGTGTTACTTGCCATTTCTTTGTAATTATTTATGAAATTTACTAGCAATTTCTGAGTGAAAAGTAAATCCTACATAATTTTTTTTTTTCAAGTGTAATGGCCTATCTTATGCGGCTCACACGGGAAGCCTTGCATTCAATTAAAAAATGTCTGCGTCCGCTCTTAATGTAAAAATAAGGTGGATACTCTCTCATACCCCACCTAATGTCTGCTGGTCCCCCAGAGCCAGTCTCAAATGGGGCAAACCCAAGTGAGTCTTCATTTTCTGCACTGCTGTAGAAACAGACACTGGCTCATCCAGAACACCGAGTCGCCCCTGACCACAACCCAACAAAGGAGGCTAGAATACAGAAACACAGAATACAATAATACAAAAATACAAATACAGAAACAAACAAAGAAAACAGGCAGTGAAATCGATTAAGATGTCCTCGAGAACAAATGTGAGGCAGGTAAAACTAAAATGCATAAATATATTTCTATTATCAACTTCAAAAGAAAGTTAGGTAATAGAATTATTTACTTGCAAAAAAATGTTTCAATGTTTAAAATACATCAAATGTAATGAAACACTTTGTTATAGTATTTGTGTCATGTGGTCTGGGGATCCGCCTCTTAATTACGCAGCTCCGCCTTTATTTAACTGCTATGATTATCAGTAGACAAGATTCACCTGTTCCTCATCTCCACTACCCTACAGTTTAATGCAATTATAAATGTAGTACATAATATTATCTTATTTTTTGGGCTGTTTTTAAAGCAAACGCCAGCATTTTGTGTTCACAGTTATGTTTGTGCCATTTGTGATGTACAAACAAAGGTTTGTGGTTGGTAAGTTGTTTTGAATGTTTTTTTTTTTAAAGACGTCTGTCATGCTCACGAAGGCTGCATTTATTTGAGCAAAAATACAGTTAAAGACAGTAATGTTATGAAATATTATTACAATTTAAAATAGCCGTTTATGTGAATATATTGTAAAATGTAATTTATTTCTGTGTTCAAAGCTTAAAGGCAGAGTAAGCGATTTCTGGCAGCCAATGTTGATATTTGAAATCACCAAAACAAACACGGCCCTACCCCAAAAGGGTCTTGCCCCTATTTTGATAGCTCCGCCCCACATATACGTATGCAACCCAGGCAACGATTAGTTCTGTGAAACAAAGCAAAACCAATGTTACACCGTGTCTACGGACGTGAGCGGTTTTAAAGACGTCTGTCATGCTCACGAAGGCTGCATTTATTTGAGCAAAAATACAGTTAAAGACAGTAATGTTATGAAATATTATTGCAATTTAAAATAGCCGTTTATGTGAATATATTGTAAAATGTAATTTATTTCTGTGTTCAAAGCTTAAAGGCAGAGTAAGCGATTTCTGGCAGCCAATGTTGATATTTGAAATCACCAAAACAAACACGGCCCTACCCCAAAAGGGTCTTGCCCCTATTTTGATAGCTCCGCCCCACATATACGTATGCAACCCAGGCAACGATTAGTTCTGTGAAACAAAGCAAAACCAATGTTACACCGTGTCTACGGACGTGAGCGGCG
>NW_015647124.1:2152163-2161723 GCF_001515625.1 Sinocyclocheilus rhinocerous
TAATTTCAAACAGCTGTTTTCTATGTGAATATCTGTTAAACTGTAATTTATTCCTGTGTTCAAAGCTGAATTTTCAGCATCATCTTCAGTGTCACATGATCCTTCAAAAATCATTCTAATATGCTGATTTGCTGCTCAAGACGCTCAAGACACAATGTTGAAAACAGTTGTGCTGCTTAATTTTTGAAAAAAGCATGATACTTTTTTTGTCTTGTCTGATAAATAGAAAGATCAAAAGAACAACATTTATTTGAAATATAAATCATTTGTAACTTTTTGTAACAAATATCTTTACTGTCACTTTTGATTAATTTAAAGCGTCCGTGCTGAATAAAAGTATTATTTCTTTAAAAATAAAAAAATCTAACTTTTGAACAGTAGTGTGATTTAAATATATAAATAAATAAATAAATAAAATAATTTCTTACAACACAAAAATGAAACTAATAACATTATCATGGAAATACTGTCTGAAGAGTCTTAATACCCAGAAAGATTCAAATATAACATTTTAAATAAAAAAAAAATGATAGGACCTAAGAAAGAAAACATTTTATTTATTTGTTGACTAGACTAAGAATGACTAATACCAGCAGCAGGTTGATCATGTTCAGTTGGCAGAGCTCGAGGTGGATTCTGGGAGCTCTGGTGTACAGAAGAGCAGCCATCAGTCTGGATGCATGCAGTCGCGCGTTGCCAAACGGCTCCTCCAGAACGCCCATCGTGGTCAACATCACACATTTCTGAGCACAGAGAGTCGAAACATCTTCAATATGACATCTTTCAGTGATTTCGTTTTGTTTTTAAGACTTGTGATAAAACTGCAGGAACAGACCAACCTTGGGTGGGTTTAACAGAAGGTGGTGGAAGTGCTTTAGATGTGGTTGGATGCCCATTAAAATGCTGTTGTTTACAGTGTAAGACTTTTCCAATCCCTGAGAGCACAGGTCAATCACCTGCTCAACACTGTTACGCACAAACACACACGCATTAGTAACAGTGAATGCGAGATGAAATATGTCTTGTGTTTGTGTTACTCACCCTGGTCTACGAGTTTCCAACAGTGTGAGTAAAACTTGAGTTCCATTGACAATGCACACTTCACTCTTTTCCCCTTCAAACATGTTCTTCAATAGTGCCTCGACATTCTGCTGTCTGAAACACACACGCATAGCAGCGAGATTTAGATTTCCATCACTTGCTTACCGGCGGATCCTCTGCAGTGAATGGGTGCCGTCAGAATGAGAGTCCAAACAGCTGCTAAAAACCATCACAATAATACAGAAGTAATCCACACCACTCCAGTCCATCAATTAACATTTTGGAAAGTGAAAAGCTGTGTGTTTGTAATAAACAAATCCATCATTTAGATGTTTTTAACTTCAAACCATCACTTTCAGGAAAAATGCAAGTCCTCTATCCATAATATGGTTTTCTTCAGTAAAAACGTTGTCTCATCTGAATCAGGAGAAAAATATGCACAAAACAAGCGAAAACAGTCCAAAACATAAAATATGTTGGTAAATTTTGAGGATTCACAAGACTAGTCGTGTGGATTACTGTGATGTTTTTATCAGCTGTTTGGACTCTCATTCTGACGGCACCCATTCACTGCAGAGGATTCATTGGTGAGCAAGTGAGGTAATGCTACATTTCTCCAAATCTGTTCCAATGAAGAAACAAACTCATCTACATCTCGGAAGGCCTGAAGACGAGCACGGTTTCAGATAATTTTCATTTTTGGGTGAAAGGTTTCTGAACTATTCCTAGCTAAAGTTTCAAGACACCGTCTAGCTGACATGAAACGTGACCAAGCACAGTTTGCAGTGAAAGAGACGACACACACACACACACTCACAGCTCTAGTGTTGTGAGCAGAGGGTCGGTCTCTGACGTCTCCTGCAGCAGACTGGCCTGATCTCTGCTCAGACGGATGATGTCACACAGCGTCTGAGATGCGTTCGACTGCGTCTGTGAACACACAAACACATTTATGAATATAGGTCTTCATTCATATTTATTGATATATATTTGAAAGATGGAATTAAACATTTTTGTTGCATGAGGACTTTTTCAGTACCAAGATCAAGCATCACTACTATTCATCAATGCTTCACTCTAGGTATTAAACTTTGTTGTGAAGATGTAAAACTGCAGTGACTGACCTCACTGTCGCTGTGAGGGTGTATCAGCTCAACGAGTCTCTGGATCAGCCTCTCTTCATTCAGCCACTGACAACAGAGGACATGAAACATCAAGACAAAAACAGACACAGGCATTTCTTTAGTTTTGAGCACTTTTACATCCCAGGGGTTGATTTTTACTCAATACAAAGATTTAAAATCTTTCTTTTTTCATTAAGGTTACCTTAAAATTGTCTTGGAAACTTTTCACCATGCATTCAATTAATGACTTCTGCGTACAGATTTGATTGTTTCCCCCATCCCACACTTTAAATATAAAATCAGCATAAATACATTTAAAATACGAGTTATTCTACTAATTAACTACGATGAGTTAAACAAGTCTTTAAATATTATGTATACTACCATTAAATGTTTGAAGTCAGAAAAAATACTACAAGTTTTTTTAAGAAATGCTGTTCTTTTGAACTTTGTATTCATGAAGGAATCATGAAAAAATAAAACGTATCATGGTTTCCACAAAAATCTGAAGCAGCACAACTGTTTTGAACTGTTTTGCACAACATTGATAATAAGAAATGTTTCTTGCTGATCCTACTTCTTTGCCTTATCGTTCCGCAGACGTTTTCCTCTTTTGTTTTTTATCCGCCATCTCTATCTTTCTGTCGCTCGGCTCGGCTAATGTCCGTCCCATGCACTGAAAACTCTCCTCCACATCACGAGTAGACACGCCCCTTATTGCTGATTGGCTACAAGTTTGTTTTGCTATTCGGCCCGAATCAGTTTTCTAAAGTGTTTTTGAAAAATCACATACCCTGCCTTTAATTTTCAGCATCATTACTCCAGTCTTCAGTGTCACATGATCCTTCAAAAATCATTCTAATATGCTGATTTGCTGCTCAAGACACATTTGATTATTATCAGTGTTGATAAAAACAGTTGTGCTGCTTGATATATTTGTGGAAACCATGATAAATCTTTTTTAGGATTCTTTAATGAACAGAAAATTCAAAAACAGCATTTATTTGAAATAGAAATATTTTGTAACACGATAAATTACTTTACTGTCACTTTTGATCAATCTGAAGCATCCTTGCTGAATAAAAATATCAATTTCTCTCAAGTTTGTCAAAATTGTCTCAGTATCTTCTACCTGATATTCAACGTGGTCAAATGAAGTTCAGTGCACTTAACACGAAGTTGCAACTTGATTGCACTTAAAAATTTAAAGCAAAAGAACAATTTATTTGAAATAGAAATCTTTTGTAACATTATAAATATCTTTACTGTCACTTTTGATCAATTTAATGCGTGCTTGCTGAATGCGCCCTACTGAAGTAATAATTTACTTACAGGTCAAAGATGACTAGTATGACAGATACCAAAATAATAACAATCTGTAGAGATGAAAGTGTTGATGTCGACTCACCTGTTGGACTTGTGTGATGTTCAGGGATCTGCTGGCATGTGGATTTGAAACCAGAATCTGCACCGCAGCAGTCAGCGCTAAACTGTTAAAGATGAGATTCACCTGCTGCCCTCCACTTTCATTTCTGAAGATCAATATGGAGCACTGTTTGAATGGATACCAATGTATTAATGTACATGATTATATGCAAAGGTATGCTTACCTTAATGCGGAGCACTGGAAGTTTTCACTGCCTTCTATGTGTCTTAGCTGCTCCAAAAGACTGTTTAGTTCTTCATTGTTCACGCAGAAGAACTCAAGCCTGTGTTTCTGCGGGCCGCTAGAGTGGGCTTGACTTAATACCGACACCTTCCCGCTTCCTGCAGATAGAGGAACAAGTAAAAATATCTGACTCTTTTGACCAAGACTAAAGAAAAAACGTGTTCTTACCCATTCCTCCAACTAGCCAATCATTAACGCCACCTTCAACGCTGTCCCATGAAGTGTGCGGGGAGAAAATGGCAATACCGCCCTCTATTGCTCTGACAGCCAACCGCTGCTTCCAGTCCTTCTGAAGCAAGCGCTTGAAAGGGCGAAAGAGTGGCGGGTGGTATGAGACAATGAGGTCGCAATTCATCGCTACAGCTTCGTCCATGACGGCCGTGGTCAGGTCATTGGTTAGCAGGATTGATTTGATTGGACGGGGTTTGCTGGGCTGCACCAACAGCCCGACATTATCCCACGATTCAGCCAATGAGAGTGGAGCGAGCTGCTCGAGAACCTCCAGCACTCCCTTTAAATCCATGTATGCAGTAGGATGGGTGAAATCGGAAAGGTAACGAATAACTCTAGCAGACCTGAGTACAGGAAAACGGGATGTCGATAGAAGGGGGTGATGGGGAAACAAACAATGTGAAGTAGAAAGCTGTGCAATAGGGTGAAACGTGCTGGTTTTGAAGGAGATGCTACAGCTGAGGTTGAAGCCTAAATGGAAAAGTCTTCCAGAAAATTCCCTACATGTCGCGAACATGAGGAAGGGAAAATCTGTAAAAGAAAAGAGAGAAATCGAACTTTTAGAAACTTGTTTCTAACATCAGACATACAATGTGCCAAGTGCAGGATTTTTAGGAGAACACTAGCATACCTAAGTTATCAAAGCTACAAGAGACTTAGACTTAAAGTCACAAAACTTTGTTGTCATGGGGTATTAAGACAAAACCATGCCCAAACCTAAAAAGTAGAATAATATTTACTTAGACATTACATATATAATATATTTACCTAATTATATATATATATATATATATATATATATACATACAAATTAGCATAGTAATCTATTTTCATAATACAAAATTAGTAAATTATTAATGTATTCTTTTATTTATTTATTTCCATAAAATAAATATTATGGAAATAATCGTTTATATTATTTAAAAAAAAAAAAATTATAATATATATAATTTCACTCAGATAATTTAATAGATTACAATTACAATTTCAGATAATAAGTTGTTACATATATAAATAAAATACATGTGAGATAATGAGATGCATATGTTTAGCATTTGTTTCTTGAATGTCTCCTAAGCATGATGATATATGAACTAAAAAGTAATGACCTTAATTAAATAAAAGTAGTAATGTTTTCAGGGAGCATTTTAGTCAAAACCACCTAAAAATGAAATATTTACACACAGACGTTGCTTATACAAATAAAACGCAAAAGCATATTTCATTATCTCATATGCGTATGCTCCTTGATTTATGAACTAATAGCTGTCACGTTAGTTGTAGTCTGCACTGCCATCATCGAGTAACAACACCGTCAGATTAACTGCGCTGCACTAAACTCTATAAACCACAAGTCAGAAGGATCGTCAAGCGCTCTGCATATCAATATTACTCTAAGCAAATTAAACAACTTGTTGTATTACATTAAAAACTCACTGGAAATGCAACTTCCACGTGCGAACGAAAGCGGCAGCTGACAGTCAACAGAGCATGAGAACGTAATATTGCGTAACACGTCATTTCCGTTCATCTTCTTCCGTTTTTTGGCGCGCTGCATGCTGTGTGCATACTGCCATCTACTTTTGCTGTTATGCAGTCATGGTTTATTTGTAATTGTCAATTTCTTCCTTGTTTTTGCTTTTTTCTATTCTTACACACGAATAAACATATCTATACAAATATTCCTACTTATATCATTATTCGATGCTCCATCCCATTCCTTCTCCCCAGGATCCAACAACAACAACATGGTTATGAAAAAGCTGATTGGAGTCAGAGGTCATGACCCTGATCAACCAATAATGCTGCTGTCTGACCTGCTGTGCAGAAGGCACAGTATCATGAATGAGAGATAGAGAGAGATTTATGGGGATAAATCATCCTGTCATGAATGTTTCAGAGACAAAACTGAAATGATGGGCCATAATCATGACATAATTTTATTCGGGTCTCCCTGACAAGTATATCAAGCAGTCTATTCAAAACTCAGCCACATGTCTACTGACATGCACAACCGCTCGCCAGCATATTTCCCCTGTTCTTTATGAACTGCACTGGCTTCCAGTACGAGCACATATTGACTTTAACATATAAAGCTCTTCATGGGATAGCTCCGGCATATCTCTGTAATCTAGTTGCTCCTTACACTCCAACTCACTCTCTCCACTCTTCTGACTCCTCTACTCTTCAGCAGCCTGCATTTAAACTGAAGTCAATGGATGGTCATGCCTTCTGTTTCAGCTCCACCGTTGTGGAATAACTTCCTTTGGCGATTAGAAATTCCCCCAACACTAGACTGTTTTTAGAAGTCTTTAAAGATGAATCTTTTTAAAGATGCTTATTGTCTCTGAATGCACTATCATAAATATGTTTGTCTCTGGTTTTGGTGTAACTCATTTGTTTTTCTACTGTTATGTTTACTTTCAATACAAAAAAAAATGAATGCACTATCATTATTTCTGTTTTATTTTATCTATTGTTTTTACATTTTTTTTTATTTGTAAATTGTAAAAAAGCGCAAAATTAATCAAATGTATCATCATCATTTGCTATACTGTATCTATTAAAAGCTCTATTTTTTTTGTTAAAGATCCATCATCTCTGCATCCAGCTGGTTCACGCTCTGATTATACTTGATCTCATGTTCTTCATCAGCGTCTTCATATGGAGCTATTCTTGCTCTTCTCCAACCACAAAATGCTTCTTAAATGTTTCTTTGTTCCTACAGGGAGAGAGTCTCACAAATATAGCGCAGCTTTAAGATTACAAGGCATGTTGGATTCCAGATGAGACACCAAAAGCAGTACGTGTTATATAAGATTTTAATCAAGCACTTTTGGGGCATGAATCTTGGCCTTGGTACCAGACAGCGTGACTAGAGCGGAGGGCAGCTGTGCGGGACAGGTGTGCTGTGTAATTCTGTGTGCGAGGGAAAAGGGGTGTTAGTTTACTTTGGGTAATTTGTGACCTAAGCCCTCCAATCCCAGCTGTCAAGCAAATACAACAATCGCTGTTCTCATGCAAAGGAGGATTTTGGATAGGTTTGTTTGGTCAAATCGAGCTATTCTGCAAACCACACTGAGTGGGACGTCTACCCAGATGCTCAAACTATAAGTGTGTGTGACTTTTTTGGTGTAAAGAACCAAATGCCTCAAACAGTCCCAGCAGGATTTCACCATTTTATTTATTTGCTATTAATTAATTATACATAATTGCATGCAAGTAACCCTAAGCCAAACCCAAATCCTAACACTAACCATATAGTAAGTACATGTAGTTAGTTAATATTACTCAGTACTTATATGTATAATATGTTTACTTTCAATACAAAAAAAAATGAATGCACTATCATTATTTCTGTTTTATTTTATCTATTGTTTTTACATTTTTTTTTATTTGTAAATTGTAAAAAAGCGCAAAATTAATCAAATGTATCATCATCATTTGCTATACTGTATCTATTAAAAGCTCTATTTTTTTTGTTAAAGATCCATCATCTCTGCATCCAGCTGGTTCACGCTCTGATTATACTTGATCTCATGTTCTTCATCAGCGTCTTCATATGGAGCTATTCTTGCTCTTCTCCAACCACAAAATGCTTCTTAAATGTTTCTTTGTTCCTACAGGGAGAGAGTCTCACAAATATAGCGCAGCTTTAAGATTACAAGGCATGTTGGATTCCAGATGAGACACCAAAAGCAGTACGTGTTATATAAGATTTTAATCAAGCACTTTTGGGGCATGAATCTTGGCCTTGGTACCAGACAGCGTGACTAGAGCGGAGGGCAGCTGTGCGGGACAGGTGTGCTGTGTAATTCTGTGTGCGAGGGAAAAGGGGTGTTAGTTTACTTTGGGTAATTTGTGACCTAAGCCCTCCAATCCCAGCTGTCAAGCAAATACAACAACCGCTGTTCTCATGCAAAGGAGGATTTTGGATAGGTTTGTTTGGTCAAATCGAGCTATTCTGCAAACCACACTGAGTGGGACGTCTACCCAGATGCTCAAACTATAAGTGTGTGTGACTTTTTTTGGTGTAAAGAACCAAATGCCTCAAACAGTCCCAGCAGGATTTCACCATTTTATTTATTTGCTATTAATTAATTATACATAATTGCATGCAAGTAACCCTAAGCCAAACCCAAATCCTAACACTAACCATATAGTAAGTACATGTAGTTAGTTAATATTACTCAGTACTTATATGTATAATTACAATGTAACAAGGACACCTTAAAATAAAGTGTAACCGTTATTTTTTTTATAATAAGGACAGTACACTTACCATATTATATATGACATCAGATGATTGTCATGACTGAAAAAAAAAATGCAGAAAGCTTTGTTTAATTTTGTGTTTTATCAAACTTTTTCTTTTGTTATTTGATTACCATTAATGACACAGTCAGCAGCAGGTATATTAGGCTGCTCTCACTTTAAGACAGAATGCATAGATCCAATATATTGATACACATCAGATTTTCTCCCAACTGTTTACGTTCATTTAAGACATAACCGTCGTGAATATGTAATTACTTGCAAAGATGGGCAATTTTGCATAACTTTGTGTCTATTTAAGGCATGTTGGATTCCAGATGAGACACCAAAAGCAGTACGTGTTATATAAGATTTTAATCAAGCACTTTTGGGGCATGAATCTTGGCCTTGGCACCAGACAGCGTGAGGGCAGCTGTGCGGGACAGATGTGCTGTGTAATTCTGTGTGCGAGGGAAAAGGGGTGTTAGTTTACTTTGGGTAATTTGTGACCTAAGCCCTCCAATCCCAGCTGTCAAGCAAATACAACAACCGCTGTTCTCATGCAAAAGAGGATTTTGGATAGGTTTGTTTGGTCAAATCGAGCTATTCTGCAAACCACACTGAGTGGGACGTCTACCCAGATGCTCAAACTATAAGTGTGTGTGACTTTTTTTGGTGTAAAGAACCAAATGCCTCAAACAGTCCCAGCAGGATTTCACCATTTTATTTATTTGCTATTAATTAATTATACATAATTGCATGCAAGTAACCCTAAGCCAAACCCAAATCCTAACACTAACCATATAGTAAGTACATGTAGTTAGTTAATATTACTCAGTACTTATATGTATAATTACAATGTAACAAGGACACCTTAAAATAAAGTGTAACCGTTATTTTTTTTATAATAAGGACAGTACACTTACCATATTATATATGACATCAGATGATTGTCATGACTGAAAAAAAAAATGCAGAAAGCTTTGTTTAATTTTGTGTTTTATCAAACTTTTTCTTTTGTTATTTGATTAACATTAATGACACAGTCAGCAGCAGGTATATTAGGCTGCTCTCACTTTAAGACAAAATGCATAGATCCAATATATTGATATACATCAGATTTTCTCTCAACTGTTTACGTTCATTTAAGACATAACCGTTGTGAATATGTAATTACTTGTAAAGATGGGCAATTTTGCATAACTTGTGTCTATTTGAACATTCACGCGCATTTGTGTGAA
>NW_015647124.1:2163844-2181260 GCF_001515625.1 Sinocyclocheilus rhinocerous
TGTGCTGTGTAATTCTGTGTGCGAGGGAAAAGGGGTGTTAGTTTACTTTGGGTAATTTGTGACCTAAACCCTCCAATCCCAGCTGTCAAGCAAATACAACAATCGCTGTTCTCATGCAAAGGAGGATTTTGGATAGGTTTGTTTGGTCAAATCGAGCTATTCTGCAAACCACACTGAGTGGGACGTCTACCCAGATGCTCAAACTATAAGTGTGTGTGACTTTTTTTGGTGTAAAGAACCAAATGCCTCAAACAGTCCCAGCAGGATTTCACCATTTTATTTATTTGCTATTAATTCATTATACATAATTGCATGCAAGTAACCCTAAGCCAAACCCAAATCCTAACACTAACCATATAGTAAGTACATGTAGTTAGTTAATATTACTCAGTACTTATATGTATAATTACAATGTAACAAGGACACCTTAAAATAAAGTGTAACCGTTATTTTTTTTTTATAATTAGGACAGTACACTTACCATATTATATATGACATCAGATGATTGTCATGACTGAAAAAAAAAATGCAGAAAGCTTTGTTTAATTTTGTGTTTTATCAAACTTTTTCTTTTGTTATTTGATTACCATTAATGACACAGTCAGCAGCAGGTATATTAGGCTGCTCTCACTTTAAGACAGAATGCATAGATCCAATATATTGATACACATCAGATTTTCTCCCAACTGTTTACGTTCATTTAAGACATAACCGTCGTGAATATGTAATTACTTGCAAAGATGGGCAATTTTGCATAACTTTGTGTCTATTTGAACATTCACGCGCATTTGTGTGAATGCTTCAGTTGTGTGTCAGTCAGTGTGTGAGGACTGCAATTTTGAGAATTATTTTCACTTAACTATTTTTAACATCAAGCACGTCCTGTGCTGTATTTTCTCATTTATGCATGTTTCTTTATCATACTAACATTTAGTATTGTGATTTTTGCAGTTTATTAAGCAAATTTAAGCAAGTTTATTTAGAAAATATTTTGTTGATTTTGCATTGTGTTCCATGATTGTCGAATCGCGAAAAACTGGAGGAGCTATCTGAACTCCTTCATGAAGAGCCATTTCCGTTAAAAATATTAAATAAAAATATAATAATTAAATAAAAATATAACAGGGTAATAGCAACTTTTTTAATCTCAATTTCTCTCACAATTTTATATCTCACAATTCAGACTTTTTTCTGAGATATTAACTTCAGAATTAAATTCGGAATTGTGAGATATAAGCTTGCAATTGCGAGAAAAAAAAGTCGCAATTACCTTTTTAATTTTTTTACTTTGTTGTGGAAACAAAAAACAGTGTTGTGAAACGAAAACTCAGAATTCTGAGGTAAAAAAAAAGTCTGAATTGTGAGATACAAACTGACGTTTTTTCTCACGCTTCTGAGTTTACATCTCGCAATGACTTTTTTTCTCTGTCTGGATTGATATAAACCTGAAATTGCAAGGGGAAAAAAGTCCAAAATATGATATAAAAAGGCACAATTATTATTATTTTTTTTTAAATTCCATGACCAAAATGAGCTTCCATACTTTTTTAACATCAGGCACGTCCTGCACTTTTTAATGGAAATTTCTTTATCAGCTTAACATGTCAGTAACTGTAAGTAATATAGCACTATTTGCTATTATTTTGCGTTTAAATGGAAAATTACACAGAATCACAAAAAAGTGACTTTTTGTTGATTTTGCATTCATTTTGTGCTCTGCGATCAATGAATCGCAAAAAAAACTGGAGGGACTATCTAAACTTCAATTTTGTGAAAAAAACATGCAGAAAGCTTGTTTAATTTTGTGTTTTATCAAACTTTTTCTTTTGTTATTTGATTAACATTAATGACACAGTCAGCAGCAGGTATATTAGGCTGCTCTCACTTTAAGACAAAATGCATAGATCCAATATATTGATATACATCAGATTTTCTCTCAACTGTTTACGTTCATTTAAGACATAACCGTTGTGAATATGTAATTACTTGTAAAGATGGGCAATTTTGCATAACTTGTGTCTATTTGAACATTCACGCGCATTTGTGTGAACGCTTCAGCTGTGTGTCAGTCAGTGTGTGAGGACCGCAATTTTGAGAATTATTTTCGCTTAATAACTATTTTTAACATCAAGCACGTCCTGTGCTGTATTTTCTCATTTATGCATGTTTCTTTATCATACTAACATTTAGTATTGTGATTTTTGCAGTTTATTAAGCAAATTTAAGCAAGTTTATTTAGCAAAAAAACTGGAGGGACTATCTAAACTTCAATTTTGTGTCTCATGTAGGTCTCCTCACTTTCCATGACCCTCAAAAGACAGACAGTAACCTGACAACAGCAGGAAAGTGACTTTACAAACACAACAATAGAGATGACCACATATCCTGAGATCAATGTCCTTGTTATTTTTGGTCTGTGGATTTTAAGCATACTTTCTTTGCTCTCTCAGATATCGGGATTTTCTTCACCCTTAAATCTGCAACTTCTAACTACATTGCCAAAGTTTGATCTTATCTGTGGTTTCTCATGCATGAGGAATCACAGCAATCCCGGTTCGTTTTCATCTCTTAAACTCCAATATCACTTGATGACTCTCTTCCAGTGGCCTTCCATTGATCCTTTCTTTATCCCTCTCACTCTCTCTTTTTATTTAATATTTTGGATTATTGGAGCACTATTTTATTTAATTTTTTAATTATTTTATTTTACATTTTCTGTGCCAGTCTATTTACTTATAAACAAACAAACAGAGAACAACATGTCACAAAAATAAGGAATAAATAAACCAGTACTGGTCTTTTAAATACATTTTGTTCTCCTTTTTAATGATTCTTATTAAAATGATAAGTTTACTTTTCTATGCGTGTTATATTATGTGACTTCAAATAATATCTTATGGAGTACTGTAGCACCATTTTATTATATTTTATTTTACAGCATGAGATAAAATTCAATAAATCAGCTTGTGCCATAAGTTTCTATATCAGTGCATCCTTCATTTATACCATTTCAAACACGTGTCTCGTGTGTTTCCTTTTTTTTCCACTATATCCATTATTTTTAGTATATCAATTTGCTCATACATGCTCCAAAATCTTTCAGTGCCTCTCAGTCCATCATCCTTCCATTATCCCCTTAATCTTCCAAAGAAAGTTTCCCTTAAAAGTGATTTCTCGTCTTCACCATCTGCTCTCTGCAGCGGCCTATTACATAGATTGCATGGCCTGTTTCAGATTTATTTATTTTTTCTGAGAATCAACAGATTAATGGAGATACTTAGTTACTGGAAATCTGCAGGATCTAGCATAATTCATAAAAATGATGTTGTCGAGGCTGACGACAGCGGACCGTGCTGAAGAGCAGAGGTCAGTTCTGGGGTCAGTTAATCAGAAGGTCTCAGTCATAAAGATTAGGAGACTGAACCCAGATCAGCATGACCACAGAAATGTTAAAATTACTATGACATTTGACTCAATAACTCTTAAGACTTTAAAACATGATTTTTGTGTACTTACAATACATTAAAGGCCCGTTTCTGCTAAGCACCCGCAGTTAAAGCTGTAATAATAGAATATTAGCTAAATAGATTTGGCAAAAGTTTGTGTCTGTGCTCCGGAGTACATCAAAGGTTTTTCAAACGTGTTTTTTTTTTAGCGTTGAGCGAAGTAGCCAATCACAGACACATCTGTTGATTTCTTGAACGCATTAGCCAATCAGAGGCGTTTACGTTAGTACGAATTCACTCACTGCTGAAAACGCTGAAGTTGCTGTTCTTCAAGCTCGTGAATCTTCTTATTATAACAAACAAAGTGTAAACACGATGTAAATAAGAGATTCATTATACAGTGTAGACATGATTATAACAAAACTTTGTCAGATAAATGTGGGATTATTTCTCGAAATTGAAATGACTGGCAATAGAGCAATAGACAGTGTTCTGACGATTTTGCTACCTCACATTAAAACAGTACAGAACACAATTCAACAATAAAAATGCTACCTATCAGATATTAATGTCTACACCTATCCTTACAGAAATGCAAATACAGTATGTGTTGTTCAGCGTGACACAAATGACGCATTAGCCCTTGTAGGACGATCTGACGGCTATAGGATGAAATAACAGAACACCGAGACAAAAATGTTAAAATATATATATAAAAAAAGCGCCCTTAATAATTTCAGAAAAACACTCAGTGGTTGATTCTGGAACCAGGCCTTTCACATTCACAAACACAAAGAAAAAAACATCACTCCATATCTTTTATATCCTAATTTAGTATTTTATTGAGCAAATATCTATTAAAAATAATGTAAATACATAAGCATTATAATATTAGACTTGCGTTTATAATTTTACAGAAATATTGCACTTCCAATTTTCAGATCAGTAACTCTGTACTGCATTGAAAGCCTGAGATTTTTGCATAGTTTGTGGGGGGGAAAGAAATCTTTCTGTGCATTGCTATTATATTTATGGATATGCATAATGCTGTTGTGAGTGCAGTCGTATATGTTTTCTGTATCTGCAGCATCCAGCAAGAGGATTTTCTCAGCAGCTTGACAACATCTTCACAAATTCTGCAAGAAGGAAAAAAAAAAACAGAAAAGCATTTCACACTTATGTGTAGGAAGTGTGAGTATCTATATGCTTTATTTGTCATGCATTGAAAATGAGTGTCATTTCTCACCTTCGAAATCTACCGTACCATCACCGTTATTGTCCACCTCTTGGACGACAGCGTCAATCTCTCGGTGGTTCATGTGTTCTCCCAGTAGTTTACTCATAGCGGACCTCAGCTCCTCGGTAGTGATCGAGCCATCGCCGTCCATATCAAACTGAAGATGAGGAAAAAAAGATTTTGTGATGAAAATATGGCAAATTAGATGTCTGTTGCTTGTTATTTAGCTCACTGGTTCTCAGCGGCATTTGCATTTAGCATTGTTTTTCCATGCTGCCTGTGACCTGCACCCTTGGGTCGCAACCCACCAGCAGAGAATCACTGAGCTGCTTTTCATCCACAGCAAATTCAGTTCATTAACTGCAAGGGCTTCACCCTCCCCTCCACCCCATAATGTTGTGGTAACAGGTCAAATGGAGTTGACTGAAGCCAGGTGAGAGTTTCTCCACTTTCTGTTTGGGCGAATCCACTAAATGCCAAGTAATCTTAACTGTGTGTCATTGTGGATCAACACGTTTCAGTTTAGTTTGTCTTCTCACCTCTTTGAAAGCATCTCGCAGTTCCTTCACACCAATCATGCCTGCTGTTTCAGCCAAAAGCTTTGGGGCCATTAACTCCAGAAAGTCTTCAAAGTCGACCCTACCTCCCACTGAGAGACAAAGAAATAGCAAAAATAGATCATAATTAGATACCCCCCCCCCCCCCCCCTTATTTTCTTTTACTTTACTTTTTTTTGCATTGTATGCAAAACAATCATGCCAATCAAGTACTCCGAGTAAGACAATTTCTCATTTTTCTTAAAGCCACTTACAATTCATGTTGATGTTCTGGCCCAGCTCGATCAGTTCCATCTCGGTTGGCATATAACCCATCGTCCTCATCAGGTTTCCCAGGTCCTTACAGCTAATTAGACCATCTTTATCTTTATCAAATTCATTAAATGCCTCTCTCAGCTCTGAGAACAAAGAAACATTCATCAAGGTAAATATAAGCACTTTTTACATTCCAATAATAAACATAATGCCATGAAATGTTAATTGGAATGATTTATTTAAATAAATAAGATCCCTGCAATGTCTACCAATAATTATCTCCATACAGTTCTTAATAATAATAATTATTATTATTATGCAAAAAAAAATTTTTTTTGAAAAATGTTTTCTCCAATATTTATTGTCGTACAGTTCCTATTGCAATAGTCCCAAAGCATTTGTCTGTAAAATAAATAAATAAATAAAATGTAAAACATTTCTACGATTGTCAACAAATATTTATTGTCATACAGTTGCTCTTAATGAAATAATCCAGAAGCATTGGAATAGGTCTGTAAAATAAATAAATACATACATAAATACATAAATAAAAATCTGCTAATATTTATTGTCACACAGTTCTTACTGAAATACTGAATGTGACTGTAAAATAATGTTTAGTAATAAAGTTTTTCTAAATAAAATGACATTATTTTAAAAATATGAGTAATATCTCTAAAGTGTTGCATACTTCAGTCTAAGCTTTGACATTAGTAGAGATAATATCCAGATATCACAGCTGACAGGTGTGCTTACCTTCAATTTCATCATCTGCCAATTCTCTGTCCTGCAAAACCAAAATGACAGGTTAAGCCTCTCAAACATGTTTCACATTGTCTGGTTGTCTCTGTGTCTGTTTAGGGGTTTTTAGATTAATCTAAAAGGCCTGTTTTACTCATTTTGATAATGGCAAGAATGCTTTTAAAGCAGTGCATTGTAATATATCCCATTAAGCAGACAACACTCAATGGCACGTTCCTCCCATTTTCATATGAATTAGAGGGTTTGTGGGCTGAATGTGACTAAGGGTTTAGTGTGATTTAGTGGGGCTGAATACGATTACGTGTCTGCTGAATCAGGCCAAACATGGACAATACAGTAATTCAACGCAAATCCATTAATGACAGCATTTCTGGTTTTCCTCCTATTTAGACATTTGATTCATAATAAAACTAAACTAATAATAATAATAAAAAAAACAGAGAAACATAAAAGCTAATAAAAAATGAAAAGAAACAAATAAATAATACTGTATTTTAAATTAATACAACACAAATCCATTAATGACAATTTTCTAATTGCACAGCATTTCCATTATCTCATATTTAGACATTTTTTTAAATTGCAAAACTAAACTAATAAAAATGTATAAAACAATAAAATATTTTTTTTTTATTTAAAACTTATCAAATTGAATAACGTTATTAAGTAATACAACACAGATCCATTAATGACAATTTTTACATTTGACAATTTAGACTTTTGTTTTATTATGAAACTAAACAAATAAAAAAAACATAAGAAACGTAATAAAACTAATAAAATTTTTTTTTTTTTTTTTACAAATATTAAAAAATATATAATTTGTCTTGACTCTTCATAAAATGGGACAATGTTATAAAGTAATACAACACAAATCCATTAATAACAATTGTCTAATTGCACATTATTTCAGTTTTTTCTTTATTAGGCATTTGTTTCATAATAAAACTAAACTAAACTAATAAAAAAAACAGAGAAACATAAAAGCTAATAAAAAATGAAAAGAAACAAATAAATAATACTGTATTTTAAATTAATACAACACAAATCCATTAATGACAATTTTCTAATTGCTCAGCATTTCCATTTTCTCATTTTTAGACATTTTTTTAAATTGTAAAACTAAACTAATAAAAATGTATAAAACAATAAAATAAAATAATTTAAGTATTAAATATTTTTTATTTAAAACTTATAAAATTGAATAACTTTATTAAGTAATACAACACAGATCCATTAATGACAATTTTTACATTTGACAATTTAGACTTTTGTTTTATTATAAAACTAAACAAATAAAAAAACATAAGAAACGTAATAAAACTAATAAAAATGAAAAACAATTTTTTTTTATAAATATTTAAAAATATATAATTTGTCTTGACTCTTCATAAATTGGGACAATGTTATAAAGTAATACAACACAAATCCATTAATAACAATTGTCTAATTGCACATTATTTCTGTTTTTTCTTTATTAGGCATTTGTTTCATAATAAAACTAAACAAATAAAAAAACGAATAAACTATAATAATAATTATTAAAAAAAATAGTTTTCTGAAATGTAGGCTTAAAATGAAACGGAATTTTAAAAAATACAAAACATAATAAAAACTAACAATTCTATTTGTATTTAAAATTCTATTTTTGTATTTAAAAATTGTTTAAAAACTATTTTCTATAAACAAATACTTTGTCTTGTGTTCATAAAATAGGACAATGTTAAAATAGCAAAAACTATAAGAAAACAAATCTGAAATATCTTCTAATGACTGTAACTGTAGAAATTCAGTATACTTACAATTTTTGCTCCCCGTAAGAAGATGCATGCAGTCATATCTGTGAATATTAGGATGCAGCTGTCTGTGATCGGCGTGAGTCCAAAGCTGGTGTTACGACCAAGGATTTACAAGACCCTGCAACTTTAATGCATAAATATGTATAGCAGATGTGTTTGAATAACAGATTTATGGAGCAAAACTGTTCATTATACAAAACTTAGTTTATTCATCAGTTCATTACACAATAAAGTCATAGTAAAGGCATATTATTTTGAATGGTGCATGACAATATTTAGGACTGTGAAATATGCTTACCCTCAGTCTGGAGTGAAATTCATCAAAATGGTCTTTATTTCTTGGACTTTTCTTTTTTTTTTGCAGTCTTGTCCTGGTGTTTGCTGACCTTCCTCCTCAGACAGCTGGTGGCCTCTGGTTGACTGGTTCGGCTCATGAGGGTTTTTGTATCCTGTATGGAAGTAAACGAGGGAGGGAGGGGTTAGAATGACATCAGTCTGAACACTGGACAGCATGATATGATCAACAATCAGACTCAGACAGGAAATACAGGGAATGAATGAATTGCTCCACTTAGCTTCATGTGTCTGTACAAATACATATCCTGTTCAATTAAATTAATAAGGTACAAAAAAACCTGGGGTTTGCCAGAAATTTGCTGTAAAAATTAAACGTTGCAGGCATTATGACATGGAAATCATGCATATTTTACAGTTTGTTCATATATATATCAGTAAAAAATAAAACCAAAAACCTTTTTCATTACTTCAAATAAAATAAACATGAACTGAAATAAAACATAAAAATAAACCTTTTTCAGCAAAATTTCTGATTTATACTTCGTTTAACTTTATGTACTAAAATAAATCTTATATAACAAAAACTTAAAACATATTAAAAAAAAACTAATAAACTGAGAAAACACACAATGAAATTACTAAAACTTGAAGTCAAATTAAAATGAAAAATATAAAACCTAATTCAAAATATATTAATAAAGTATATCAGTGATACTAAAATAACACTGTCAATTTCAGCATACCAAACTTTGTATTTTAAATTTACTGTTAGCCAACAAAATAAAATAAAAGGTTAAATTACAAATTAAAGTTAATTGTAAACTATGAAATTATAAATATATAATATAAATATAAAGGCCTATTGATTTCCAACAGTGTCAATGAAGAGCATGTTTGAGATATGATGTAGAAAGAAAACAAAACCAAAAATAAATAAATACTACATTACAACACTAAAATAATGAAGTATACATTAACTACACAAAATAAAATGTGATATAAAAATAATGAGCAGATCTGAAAACAAGTGTCATAAAGAACATACACTCTAAAAAATGCTGGGTTAAATATAACCCAGCGGTTGGGTTCAAAACAACCCAACCGCTGGGTCAAAACAACCCAATAGCTGGGTTTGTCCCTTTTTAACCCAGCGCTGGGTTATATTTAACCCAGCATTTTTTAGAGTGTAATTATTTAAATAAAGTCATAAGAAACATGATTATTTAAATATAATCGAATGAAATGCGTCACACTTGAACTTCCGGCCGTTTTTTTTACTATAAATGATAAGATGATTCTTTGTACACTTTTCACATTTTTTTCAATGTTTTATTGAAAAACTACATCCCATTAAATGTAACGTAATCTTTCACTGTAACCAATGAACAGGTTACTTCTATTTAATGAACATTATAAACAACATGATCCTAATCCATAATCTGTTCTTTTCAAGCACCACACAGAAAGGTTATGGAAAATATGTATTATTTTAATATAATAGCCATAATTTCATGACTGTAAAATTGTAGGTTTTTAACATTTTTAATTTCTTCTATAATGCATGGTATTTCATTTGCATCTTCCACATTAACATTGCATTCATACTAATAATATATGATAGATTCATCTGAAGAGATCATCTCCTGCTTGCAACGGTTTCCACAAGCAAGGAAACAGACAAATAGGGATTCAACGAAACACCCCTGCTGTTTCTACAAGAGCGTTAATTCATAATAGCATATGGTAAATCCTTTCCATGAACTGTTCATAGAAATTTCTCAGAAAAATTCTCTTTTCAGAAGTGTCACAGAGCTTTATGGTGTGATCATCTACACAGACTGCAACATTAGAGTTATCGTAATGATTTCATACAAAATCTATAGATCATAAGAAGTCCAGAGTACACGTGAATATGTCAGAAGACATACAGAATTGTTATTAACCTTCATTGTTTTTTTGACAGATTCATGACCTTTAACGATTTACCTTGTTGCTGTTACATAAATGTATGTTTTCATCCTACGAATCGTACCCAAATTTCACAAATCTGTTTGCATAAGGGATTAGGTCTGAAGCTTCGGCAACTTAATACAGATTTTAATATTATTTATTTATTTTCCTCTGTATGTTTTTTTGGCTGGGGAGTGATGCCAGAAAGGTTACGTAAGGGACAGCATGAGGAGAAACTGAGGGGTGAGAGGCTGATATTTAGGTGTCATGGTGACCCAGGATGAAGTTCAAAGAGAAGTTGAGGAGATGAGAATGTCGAAAAAAGCGAGGATAAGAAGGATGAAAGGCATCACTTTTCATAAACGGATAAACAGATCAGAGACAGATGGGCTGATTCATCTTAAGGTCCTGCTTTAATGGCATCCAAAGGCACTTTATGTACTTTTTAGAAGGCATTTTATAAATAATAGCTATAATAGAGTGTATAATAAATATAATAACATATTTACAATGAATTTCAGACTCATAATCTGTATGTGCAATGTCATGGTGATTTCAAATTTGTTGTGTTTAAAGAGTATTTTATGGTCAAAAAACAAAAAATGGTGGACGAGTGTTAACTCTCGTTTCTCGTCTTGCAGTTACTATATCCAACTTCTTCCAGTGAGAACAGTATTTTCATGCCAAAGCATGTCGCATAGCAAGTTTCATATTCATCATTTAACTTTCAGTGGCTCATAATTAGATGCATTTACATTTTTTAGGCATGTTGTCTTTTCACTAAACGTGCTGGGACCTGAAAACGGATCGACTGTACTGGTACTTGGACATTTGCTAAAATGACTTATTTTTAAACCTGCCATGCATCTTGTGCTGATTTGCAAAGTTGCTAATTTGATGATGCCGAGTTAAAAAATACCAATACATTTCTCCACTATGTTCGATCTGCAAAGGAGGGGGAAAAGTTTTTATTCAGGACAATTAGGCATAAAGTTATATCTTCAGAATCATTCATATATGTGAAAATGGGCTGACAGTTGAACAAACAGCTGCAACTGGCTCAGAAATGATGTATTTATGGCAGTTTTTAATATTAAGGGGGAAAACAAGACTTCTTTGCCTTACAAATGGTCGTCAAAATGCTTCAAAATGCATCATATTTTGTGAGAAGGTGTGTAGTAAACAAAACAAGCACAATGTTTGGATTCAGCAGCCCAAAATCAGGGAATAACAAGTAGTGGATTTCATTCAGCAAATATGATGCAGGGCGGTGTAATTATTACTTATTATTATCCAAAGTCAAGCAAAATATAACGTGATGCAGTGGTACTTTTTATTACCAGTTTAGGCCTTTGAGTTGCACATGTATTTTTACTATGGGTATATAGTAATTCTCACAAAATTACACACATTATTTGGTTTATTCACTCTCTGTAATAAATGGTAGAAAAGCTGTCACTGGTACCCTTTCAAAATGTATTAATATATGTACCATTCATATGGTGACTAATAATAACAACAGCTGAACAGCAAATAAAAGTAGTACCATACTTATGATGCTGGATGTGAAACCTATTGAACTTTACTATTAATAGTTTTAAAGCAAAAATGTTTGCGTGAACAATAACGTAACATGGGTTTAATAATGCTTATATAAACATATAAAAATATTATAGCGTTGTTTCTCTGTTGTTTGTGCAAGCTGTCCCATTTATAAACATGCTATCGATTTACGTCGTCGACTAAAAGACTCAAACCTGGAAAGGGACTTTGCCTCCTCATTTCACTCCACAACACGCCACTAGAAAAGCGCAGGTTGTGTCTGTACTGTAATGAAATGCATATTTAGAGAACGTTATGAAACCCTTAATTTGCGCTTCACCCGCACTTCCGGTTTCCGGTCGGCTCCCGCCCCGCTCCGCCATCATGAAGTCCTGAACAAAAAGCGAACGAGACAGGAAAATAAAAACAGGGATGGACCTGTTGATGACAGAAAGAGACGAGCTGAACGCATGACACCGACGGCATGAGGAAAAAATGATGCAGATACGCGCGGCTGAGGCGGAATATCGGGCTGTGATTTAAAGAGCAGACGTTAATCGTTGTGCTTGACAGTCAGTTAATCGAGTCCGTTAACGGTTAACCGCGGTATTATCCATTGAAATACATATGAACGGACAGATTAAGTTACTCGCCACCCCTCGCGATCAGTACGTTAGAAATAGATGGGTCGCTATTTAAATCGATCGCTTTTTGTGAAGTGAGAACGGTGACGGAGTGGCCAGATTTTCCTCAGCAGGCCGGGAGCTAGCTGACTCTAGCTAGCTACAGTGGATCCCATACACCACGGTAAGACAGAGTCGTATAAATCATTTAATGCAGCGCTGGATGACATGCACGGCGTGAAACATCGCTAGACTGTGATTTCTGTGGTCGAAATGCTATTTGGACCGATGCAGCTGTTTTTGCTGTGCATGGCGTGTGTGTTTATGGGCTTGCACAATGTAACAAACATTCGCTCAGCTGCATCGCTTTATCTTCCGCATGCTCCATTAAATGATGGTGCAACACAATATATCATTTAACCCTGTCAAACTTGACGTGTGAAAACCTACGTTTTGAAATGGAACAGTTTATTGTACCTTTAGAGAAAATATCAAAGAAAATCTTAATGTGTGCAAGTGTTTTATGTTTTTTTTTTTTTTGTGTGTGATTGATAACCAGGCTTTTATGGCTCATACAGTATGACATAGTGAGAATATGGAGCTCGAGGAGGAAAAACACCTCAGTTTTGTTCAGATGCTCAAACATGCAATTTGGTGCAGAGGCTGGTATTTATATTGTCAAAAAGTAAGGTGCAATTCTGATAGCTTGTAATTTAAATCAATGAGACCTTGTAACAGATTACTTAAAAATGCCTGTTAATATCATTTGTCACTATAGCTCCCTATTATATGTCTAGCAAGATTGAAATGCTTCGTTTTCTAATCAAAGCTCTGTAGTGTTCAAACATATAATAATACAGTGCAGTACAGTGATGATTGAGAGATGAACAAATAAACATTCCTCAAAAGCCTGATGGATCAATTCAATTCATGTTTATTTGTATAGCGCTTTTCACCATACAAATCGTTGCAAAACATCTTCACAGAAAATTAAAGTTTCTACATTATATTTAGGAGTAGCTTATCAGTCGAGGGGATGTCCATATGGCAGAAATGTACAGTAAAAATCATGCAGATAATATTTGATACTCAGTTTTACTAAAAACTGTTTTATGGATAATTAAGCAAACCTACGTCACTTCATGTAACAGATTACTTAAAAATGCCTGTTAATATCATTTGTCACTATAGCTCCCTATTATATGTCTAGCAAGATTGAAATGCTTCGTTTTCTAATCAAAGCTCTGTAGTGTCCAAACATATAATAATACAGTGTAGTACAGTGATGATTGAGAGATGAACAACTAAACATTCCTCAAAAGCCTGATGGATCAATTCAATTCATGTTTATTTGTATAGCGCTTTTCACCATACAAATCGTTGCAAAACATCTTCACAGAAAATTAAAGTTTCTACATTATATTTAGGAGTAGCTTATCAGTCGAGGGGATGTCCATATGGCAGAAATGTACAGTAAAAATCATGCAGATAATATTTGATACTCAGTTTTACTAAAAACTGTTTTATGGATAATTAAGCAAACCTATGTCACTTCAATCCTGTAAGTATTTATCTTGAAATTTTTACTAACAATGTAAAAGTCGTTCTTATGTTTACTTCAAAAATCATTAAGGAAGACACCTGACATTTTTACAATTATACAAAATGCCCTTTTACTTACCAAAAAGTATAAACGGACACTCAGATGACAGAAGGCATTTGGTAGATTCTGTACAACAGGTTTTTCAGCTTAGTTTTAATCATTTTGATAATTTAGAGACCTTAGAATTTCACATGGCAAATATCTTAGTAGGCTTTATAAGGTTAACATTGAAACAATACATTGTTATGCATTCATGTGAAAGTCATACTTCCTTTTATTCTGGCATGCATTGTAAATTCTCAGACTTCATCTGCTGTTGCTCTTTTCGGTGACTCTTTTTGCATGCGTGTTAAACAGGTGTAATCTTAACATGAAAATGACTCCGAGCTTCATGGAGAGGTGTGAATCTGAATTCTGAGTCAGGTGTCTGGTCCAGCGTCCTGCTTTTGAACACTCTTACATGATGCATAATCAAGCACAATTATTCACACACAATCATTTCAATGGTGGCTGGTTCAGATCATCACTCTATTTCAGTTGTTCTTATATAATGCACTCTGTTGCTTCTACATTATATAGTGGCACTTGACTGTTCGTGAACCCTTAAGAGTTTTCTGCATAAATCTGACCTACGTTGAGACCTGATCTTCATCGGAGTTGTATAACTAGATGCATAAAACCCAATTAAATCAATGTCACAAACAATGTTTATTTTTTCACTTAAACTGCATCTTTGGTGTGAACCCAGTCCTGCACATGAGCATGAAGAAATGTTGGCCCATTTAGTTTCAACTCCATGATGTTGATGGGTTTCCATGCAAGAATTGGTTTCTTCAGATCCTTTCCCAATATTTCTGTTGGGTTAAAATCAGAACTTTGATTTGGCCTTATATTACATTATATTTCTTCTGCTTTAACGTTTATGGTCATTATCCTGCAAGGACTTGCATTCAGTGTAGCTTCAGTTCACAGTCAAGTCCGTCCTGGTTAAGAGATGAGTGAGGTTCCTTTTACTGAAGGCCAAATATAACGCTTCTCATTTAAAACAAAAAGTTCTGTCTCATCTGTCTTCTGGCTCATTTACTAATCTATCAGCACACTTTAAACTGGCAACATTAGAGCTCTGTAGTGATGGAGTTTTTGTAAGCTAAGAAGTTTGCATCATCCTGATTCCCCTGACAAAAACCCAATTGGATTTTTCCATTGGCCTTTGGATTATTATAAAAATATAAGCTCCGTGACTAACAAAAGTTTGATTCTTACATGTTTTGTTCATCATGATAGTCTTCATAAATACAATAGAGTGCAAAGCTAAACGTAGATTAAGGAACTATGCCGCAGTCACATGATTTCAACGCATCACTGTTAAACTTCGAACAACTCTTTCAGTCATTTTATATATGAGTTGGAATAGTTTGCAAGAACGTGATTATAAACACAAAAAGGCTGTGAATGCGACTAGTCAGTAGGTGAGTTTACCTGTTTGCTGTGATGTTTAAAGGTGGGGTAAGTGATTTCTGGTAGCCAATGCTGATATTTCAAATCACCAAAGCAAACACGCCCCTACCCCAAAAGGGTCTCGCCCCTATTTTGATAGCTCCGCCCCACACATATACGTACGCAACCCAGGCAACGACTATGACACACGAGCATATTCAAGCAAAAGCCAGCATATATTAGTTCTGTGAAACAAAGCAAAACCAATGTTACTCCCTTATCTAGAAGAAACAAAGCAACCTCGGCGTCCGATCGCAGGCCTTCCTGCTCCTTGAGTTCTCTCCAGCGCTGGAAAACTGATCTGATATTTACACGGGTCCTGCTTCTTGGGACCCTTCTTTTGTTCCGCAGACGTTTTCCTCATGTTTTTTTTTTAATCCGTCATCTCTATCTTTCTGTCGTCGCTCGGCTAATGTTCGTCCCGTGCACTGAGCACTCTCTCATCCCCATCATGAGTAGACACGCCCCTTACTACTGATTGGTTACAAGTTTGTTTTGGTTCTCGGCCCGACTCGGTTTTCTAGCGTTTTTGAAAAAAATACATACCCCACCTTTAATGTCTCTGACAACTACTGTAGTGACTTTAAGACACTTGTTAGAAACTGTCTAGACACGACAGGTAAAAGCATTAAAAAAACACTAGGGGTATTGCTGTTATATTGTATGTCATAGAATAAAACGTGAAAATATTTTGAGCTTGTGTTCACCACAGACCGTATTTCAGGCATTTAACTAAAATCCCATTCAAAAAAATCCATTGACTTCAGGACAATGGAAGCGGAAGTGCTGATATGCGAACTTGTTTCCAGGTTTTGGCCTACAAAAAGACGTCATCCCACAGCACTTTGTTCTTCTTGGAGAGCAGTGGTTTCCTTTTTTCTATCCTGTCATGCACACTGTCTATCTTGCACTAACTAATGCAAGATAGGCCTATCTCCTGGAATGATATGTTGATCCTGGAATGTTTTGCTCCTGGACTGATTTTTTTTTGATGAGCACTTCTAGAATAACAGTGTTGTTGAATTTCTTCCACTTGTGCACTCCTTAGATTAAAGAAGTCCAAATTCTTTCATAATTCATATCATACATTTTTGTCAACCTTTCCAGAAACTTGTTTACAGATATCTGCACACTTCAGGGGCCAGTTGCATAAAAGGTTTAGACTGGTCTTACAAGTTAGTCATCTAATTTTTTCTTTAAGACTAGTCATAATTTTTTAAAAATTCAGTTACATAAAAGCTTAGATTAGTCTAGTCTAAGTTAATTCCAAAAATAAGACTATCTGCTAGTTGGTCAAACTTGTACCGAAGATACTGTCTTAACATAAAGGCTAAGTTTATGCAACTGGCCCCAGGAGCAGACTGGATAAAGAAGGTTCATGATCTTTCAATTGGGCAGGGCTGCTAAACTTGGTGTCTCATTACTGTAAAATACCTGACTCCAAAATACATCTTTGAGTGAACGTATAATCGTAGTTGTTTGCATACTTTATACAGCAAACATATTTATTCCTGGATCATTTTGGTCAATAAATAAGCCAATAGATTCAATAGAAGCCAAAAAATTCAAAAATAGCCTAATTTAATTTTGTTATCTTTATTTATATGTTAGGTTTCATGATTCGATGATTCTGATTCAGAATTCTTGATTCTATTCTGTATTGATCATTTTGGATGCATCTCGGATATAGTGCTTAAAAAAAAATCTCTTGACTAATGCTGTAAATGAAGTCAGTTGGTACATTACTAAAATATTAAAGGTTAAAATTAACAACACAGCCCATACTATTAAATTTAATTACTGTTTTATATATATATATATATATATATATATATATATATATATATA
>NW_015647124.1:2181270-2232239 GCF_001515625.1 Sinocyclocheilus rhinocerous
TTCCCACCGGTTAATCGACATGTGACAACACCGATAATACCGGTTTCACTGTGGGGGCAGGGGCGTTTCCTCACTTTCCTTCGCTTTTAAATAGCTTGCAAAAGCGGCGTGCACATTTTACTTTCACTTTCAAATAGAGGCAATTCGGCGTAAAGCAATTGTTCGTTTTTAGTTCGTTTGAATTTTTCCTCGCTTTCCTTTGCTTTTAAATAGCTTAAAAGCACCGTTCATTTTACTTTCACTTTCAAATTAGCGGCAATTCGGCGTCAATTGCTTGAATGCAACAACAAAATACAACGTTAAACTCACTTTAGCCTATATATAAAACAAAGAACTTTTATTAACAAAACAAATAAAAATACACCATGCTATAGGGCAGGCTATGCCTAATATAAAATAACAAATAACTTGCATAAAGTTTAAATAGGTAACCTATACAAAACTGGAAATAGGCCCTAAGTAAACATGTATAATATATAGCCAAATAAATAAGAAATGTAGAAAGTTTATTATCAAAACGAATAAGAAAGCTTGGAGGCACGGCATACACCTTGATGTCAAATAAAATAAATAAATGACACAAAGTTTAAATAAAGTAAAAATCAGCAAACACTGTGGAACCAATTAAATAAGAAACGAATGTTTAAAAAAACTTCCAAAATCACCTTAGATAAGCAGCAAAAGTCAACAGGCTTTTTCAAAATCCAAAATACTGCCAAACAGGCGCTTTTGCATTTCGTTTAGAAACTAAATCATCCGCGATCGTCTTGTCTGTCTCACCTCACTCTTCTTGTCAGTCAGCACGACTCACTCTCCTCACTGGATAAATGAAATCTGATCTGTGATGCGACTGTCGTTCGGCATGCTCATCTGCGATCGTCTTGTCTGTCTCACCTCACCTCACTCTTCTTCAGTCAGCTCGACACACTCTCCTCACTGGAGAAATTAAATCTGATCTGTGATGCAACTGTTGTTCAGCACGCTGCATTGAGCAGCCGCGTTCAGTTTTTAATTGTAGTGTCTGTTCTTTTACTGAACTAAATGATTTTTATTACTATAAAAAAAATCTAAACGACGGTGGGGGTCGGTGCCGCGGTGGGCAAGTGACGTAACCGGTGTTGCGACTTAACAACGGTATCACCGTCAGCACCGTCTTATCGCGGCAAGTCTACTGTCAACTGTTTCATGACATTAATTCAAAAATACAAAACAAGTCTGACCTTACTAACAGGTTAAGTAATAATATAATAAATATGTAATATGTAATTTTCCAGTTAAGTTGAGTTCATAGACATTGAATGGCTTTTCTAAGATAAATGCAGCATTTACTTGACATTGTTTATTGTTTCCTGTGATTTAGTGAGATGTATTCATTAGGGCTGTGCGATTAATCGAAATCGTCAAAAAACCGCGATTTGAGCGTGTGCGGTTTCAAAATCGCTTTATAGCACGATTTTCCGCGCCCCCGACCTCCCGCAGTATGCTATCCAAACCAATCAGAATGCAGCGCGCCTAAATGGAGCACGAGAACAGAACAGACCGGGCGGGCATACAAACGTAATGCCAGGTTCACACACTCCATCTGTGGTGCGTATTTTTTCTGCTCCCATGTTAACGGATCAGAGCGTTCACACTGCACGTGATTGCAGTCCGGCAGTGCGCTCCAGGAACGGTGCGTCTGCAGCAGTCATGCTGCAATCGTTTCCGCACGGAGTCTATTTCTGCTGTGCGTCACGTGCTGAAAGTGACAAGTGATTCGCGGTAAAAAATAACATGGATTGGCACGGAAATTTTGTAATTACACCATAAATGCATATAATTAAAGTCTACTGTTTCACAGTCAACACATGGGTTTTTGGCTAGATTTAAAACAAGGAAAAGTGCACTTTTAGATAAACAAGGCAATAATAGATGGCACTCGTGGTGGTAGTTAAACAGAGTTATATTTATTGAGTTTAAACGTGAATATGTCTATGAAAGATTGTATTACTGTACTGTGATAAAAGAGAATCACAATGCTGAAAAAGCATGTTCAGAAACAACGTTTGGATTTGAATTGGATTTTTAAATCAAGATTAAAATCGAAATCGCAAAATTGATCAAAGAAATTGCGATAGGGTTTTTTTGTCCATATCGCACAGCCCTAGTATTCATGCATCAACAGAAAACACCATACATTAAAGGACTGATTTAAGAATTGATATGTTCTTCAGTAATAAGATCGATTGAAAAAATAAAACATAATAATCGATGGTCGACCCAGCCCTACTAGTTAAAGGTCTTGGGTAACGTCACAATGTATGCAAATTACAGAGCAGTCGAATGGGTTCCTAGCTTTGATTAATTTTGATCAGATGCCCATTCTGGTCCATATTTGGCCACTTTTGATAGACAAATGTTTCTATCATTGGTTGTTGGAATTATTTATTAATGATTTGTTGAAGAAATATAGGACTCGCCCTTTTGAATCAGCATTTCTGCTCGCATGAAGTGTTCAGCTGTATCCTAGATTTTTGAGTTGTTTGCTGTATCTAAGGTTCATGCTTTACAGTTGATTCGTCCCGTTTAGTTTCTCCTAATGGTTGTGTTTTAGGGTGTTCACTCCATTCCTGTTTCCTCTGATGTTAATGTGCAAACTCTCTTTTGTTTGCGTGTGTGAAGGCGCTGGCTATGCCGTCGAGTGCGCGGGCTGGGAGTCTCAAGGACCCAGAGGTGGCGGAACTTTTTTACAAGGAGGATCCTGAGAAGCTCTTCACAGACCTGCGGGAGATCGGCCATGGCAGCTTCGGAGCCGTCTACTTTGTAAGTGGCCATTAGGACATTCAGAGCTATAGCACAGCTCAGTGAACAGTGAATTATCTGTGCCTCTGTTTTCCACTCCTCACATGTATTTGCACGCTTCTTATAGGCCCATGACATCCGCACCAATGAGGTGGTGGCCATCAAGAAGATGTCCTACAGTGGCAAGCAGTCTAATGAGGTGAACACAATCACACAAACAAGAAGTGTTCCTACATCTTTGGTTAAACAAAGCAATGTGTCTCTGCTGGAATTTAGTCTGCAAGAAATCTCGGACATCGTGCAGGTGGCTTTATGTAAGATGATGGCTCTGTTCCAAAACCTATTGAGCTGCCTACCTGGAAAGCATTTTTAGGCATCATGGGCAGACGTCTGACACAAAGGATGTTTGAAAGTGTTGGCAGAATATTATGCTGCCTGCAGTTTTGATGCAAACGCTTTTTAAAGTATACTCTAGTATGCATGTTCACTCAAACTAGGGCTACACAATTTGGGGAAAATTTCAACGAAAACTTTAAATTCACTGAAAAAAGGGCACTCTATTGTGAGTTGAGTTATTGCCTATATAGAGCATTTCATATAGCTTTCTTATGAGGTTATAGTTAGGATGCTGCCTGTGTAGGCACTAGATAGGAAAGCAGCTCACTGTGTTTTGTAACAGAGTTCATATGCGGTCACAGAATACTGTTACCGGCATGTTACCAAGTTCTGTTCTTTGTGAGCCCCAGCATTGTATTCAAATTATGCAAATCACGCTGCGTCTCTCTGGCTAAAATAGACGGTTGTGCCATTTAAATGGTGGAAACTACTCCCTTCACTGTGCCGCAGAACACTTGAACACCTCACGCCTCATTTGCAATCTCACCACAATACATTTGAAAGAAACTTCTGGTTATGTTTCCCACACTCGCATAGATCAGAAATGCAGCATTTGAACCGAAGGGGCGCAGAAGCCGATGCTGAATAGTCCCTTGATTGTTTCATTGTTCTCTCGTTCCTGCTGTAGAAATGGCAGGATATCGTCAAAGAGGTTAAGTTCCTTCAAAAGCTGCGGCACCCCAACACGGTGGAGTACAGAGGCTGCTACCTGCGCGAACACACAGCATGGGTGAGTGTTTCTGTGTGTGGGAGGGAGGCTGAACTCTTTTCAAAAGCCTCGTTCAGGGAAGAGAATGTACTGACCCGCTAACATTGTTTCCATTTGCTACAATAGCAGCCCTACATGCACCACTTGTCGCTTGCTAACAGCAATTATACCTTTTCTTTATCTGCACCTTTCTCTTTTTTGTGTCTGCCACTCATTGATCTTCCTGTCCTACTTTTCTTTAGCTGGTGATGGAATACTGTTTGGGCTCGGCCTCAGATCTGCTGGAAGGTGAGTGAGTTGTTTCAGGGAGCATGTGGATGTTTAGAGCTGTTCGGTCAGATGCAGAAGTGTAAAATGATGCAGTTGTTTGCTAGGAGTTTGCAGAAACAAAAAACAGGATCCCACTGTTTTCTTCCCCTTTCCCTCAGTGCACAAGAAACCATTACAGGAAGTGGAGATTGCAGCAATTACCCATGGTGCATTACAGGGCTTGGTGTACCTCCACTCGCACAACATGATTCACAGGTACAGAGCAGCTCAATTCTTGGTTCTAAAAAAAGCATCGGGCAAATTAGGAGTGTGCAATACATATTGTCTACAATAATATCGTATTTCTCGTTTTAATGATGTGGAAGTTGACATTAATCGAGCAAGCAATATATCATACAAGCATGCTTTTTTTTTTTTTTACCAAATGTCAGCATGATTCCAAATGTGATATTGATTGAGAACAGTTCTGAAAACAAGAAGTTAATATTGAGATTTACATTTAGACAATATTGTAAATTTTTACTTAATTTCAGTGAAATAGTTCCAAACAAAGTCGCAACAGAACCGAATAAAACACAGATGTGTTTTGTTACTGAATGAATCTGTCTTTTTGAACAAATCAATGATTCAATGAGTCACTCAAAACTCACCCTGCGTTCCATTCGGAAGGGCTTATCCCTATGCCCTAATCCCTTCAAAGGGTTTACCATCCGGAGTGAGAGCTTCGAAGGGTTGAAGGGTGTAGGGGACCAAACAACTGTTTCTTGAAGTGCCCTTCTGCGTCATCATCACGTGCCCACATGGAGACGCCGTCATCATGCAAAGAATCTGTGCAAAGGATGATGGGAGCCCGAAGTGTCCATCAGTTGTGCCCTTCAAAATCCTTCATTCCGAAGGGCCTTTTGAAGTGGCCAGTTTTGAGCACTTCGGTTTGGAACGACCCTTCAATATGGCGGCCATGATTGTTTTCACTCCGAAGTGCCCTTCGGAGGGCGATATATCCCGTTTGGAATGCACCATCAGTCACTTGCTTTTTTTCTGAATGAATCAGCCTTTTGAAGAATTGGTTGAATTAATGATTCAGTGACTCACTGATGAAGGCAGTGACTTGCCGCCACCTACTGGTGGCTTAGTTTCATATAAAAAAAATCGGTACATATTTCAATATGCAAAATATTATTTTTAAAACGTTAATCTCATAGCGTAATGTATGCTGTTGTAAGTTTTGTGTAAATGCATCTAAATGCTGCTTTAAATGCAGCTTTTTTGCCACTTCTGTGGCAAAGTCATCCCATAACGCACATCCCTACACTCTTAAAGATTAAGACTCTTAATCTGCATTGATGGTGCCATAAAGAACCTTTTGCCATGAAGGCTCTTTCCATTCCACAAAAGGTTTTAAAAGTGGAAAAAGGTTCTTCAGATTATTAAAATGTCCTTCACACTAAGAAGAAATGGTTCTTTTAAGGATCTGTTTACTGAAGGGTTTTTTTGCCAGTCCAAAATGGTTTTTCTATGGCATCTCTGTGAAAGCCCCCCTTATGGAATCTTTATTTTTAAGAGTGTAACACAAATACATTCTGATTAATGGCCTATATGAATTAGTGTTGAGATTTTGTGGGTACTTTTTGCTGTCCCCTTCAGTTACAACATTAAAGATTCAAAGAAAATATGTTTCTTCCTTTTATAGGGATGTGAAAGCAGGTAACATCTTACTGACAGAGCCTGGCCAGGTCAAACTGGGAGACTTTGGTTCCGCCTCCATTGTTGCTCCAGCCAACTCCTTTGTGGGCACACCTTACTGGTACAAAAACACTTCCCATTCATTACAACAACATATTTGCCAGAAGTATACTCGTATGCTTTCATTTAATTTTACATGGTTTTTAAATGGTTTACTCACACTTAAGATCAGTCTAATGACATGATCTGGGCGGTTACTGTTAGGAAAGTTATGACTGAGTTGTGCTCTGTTTCCAGGATGGCTCCAGAGGTAATCCTCGCCATGGATGAAGGGCAGTATGATGGGAAGGTTGACGTGTGGTCACTCGGCATCACCTGCATAGAGCTTGGTGAGTCATCTCGGATGTACAAGAGCCTGTTGAAAGTGAACACCCAGTACATAGTGTGAAAATACACCTTTTTTTAGTGTTTGTGGCTTGTTGTTCATTACCAGACAATAATATTAAATTGTTTGCAGTAATATGCTTACAATGGAAGCCTTGCAGCTAACTGCTTGCTTGTTTCCTTTTCCTTGATTGTAGCGGAGAGAAAGCCTCCCTTGTTTAATATGAATGCTATGAGTGCCTTATACCACATCGCCCAGAACGAGAGCCCAGTCCTGCAGTCCAATCACTGGTAGGGAACCAGAGAAGCTTCATCCACAGTCAAAAATCTTTTGCTTTTTACCGTGTTTCCAAGGCAGCGCTGTATTGATATTCCTCAGACATTTTGATTAGTGATTGCAGAAATTTAAACTTCAAGGCTTAAAACCATTTTCTATATGCTGTTAAAATTCTTATAAAAAGCTATTTTAATACAGAAATAGTGTTATCTGTATATAATATAATATTGCATATGTAGCCTTGAAATATGTCTTAATTTAATAAATAAATATTACTAAGTAATTAGATTTAGTAATATTTATTTTTGTTACTAAAACTAGGGGTGGTGATATGACCAAGATATTATATCATGATATGAGTAAATCTATTTCACAATAACAATATCACAGTAATTATTTTTGGTGGAAATAAGGTGGTCATGGCGCCACAATTTAAGAGGATGTTGACGTTTCATAATCCTCAATAACAATCAATTCCGTTGGGCACCAAAACCCGGTGCGGTACCTATGTAACTGGTATGTACTAGAACCGAATCAGAACGCAGATTTCGGTGCCACTTAAATGCCTGAGAGATCGATTGAAATGTTTGTCCTGGTTCTCCGAGAAGAATGGGCTATAGTGATTAGCTCCATAAACTGTACACAAATTCGTGATCGCCTCAGAGTCAGTCCCCTTTAAATTTCATATGAAAACGACGGCAGACTTCGTCTCCTCCCCGTCTTTCAGCGTGCACTTAAGAAAGGAGATTTGCATAGATTGATAAAAAAGCTGCTTATACTCACTTCTTCTGTAGGTGAAGCTGGATCACGAATGATTCGCACGAACATAGACCCATTTAGGCAGATCGGGATCAGCGCATTCCCTTCAAAATGAAAGTAACGTTAATCCTCTGGATCTTCAGCGGCTCAGATGTCGGGAGTAAATGACGACTGCTATATTCATTATTACATCCAACAACAAAACACCTCAATCGCTTAATCGGAGACGTTCTTGTCTTCCCCTGCATCGGAGTCGACACAATGGTGGACAGCTCTCAGCTCACTCAGGGCGGGTCTAAGGTAAGACGTATGCATACTTCATGAGAAAACAGAATGCCAATAACAAAGAAACTACATTTTAACACTATCAACCACAAATAATATTACCATATAGTCTAGGCATAATAAAAGTACAATTACTATACTGTGCACTTACTCAGTATGATTTTCCAGCGAACTCAAAACTGAACGACACGTGTGCCTTTCTTGTGCAATTATGCGAGTGATGCAGCCACAGTCCTAAACTAAAATTTAAACAGTTGTTAGCAATTACCAGAAGATGCATAGCTGATAAATAAATTGCATCACTGATAAGAAAGGACGCGCGTATATGTCTGTCGATGCATCACTTATTTACAGCTTACTTGATACGTTTACACATCAGACGATCGCGAATACCAATGACCGAGAATAAAACATTCAACATATTAAAAATGGTTTTCACATTACTTTTATATCGTTGCTGTCTATTTTATAGAACATAAAAAAAACTTCCTGGCGTTGTGAGACATATATGCAGTGAATGAATCTTCATAATGTTTCACTTGATTGTACATTTAGTCAGGAATCATGGTTTGGAAAAAGTAACTAGTAAAATATGTACAAGTTATGTCACAGTAACACAATAGCAACTAATGCAAGTAGGCAAATAAAAAAAGACTTACTATATCCTCCACTGAATATCACGCCGGCGCGTTCTTCTGAGGAAAATCCAAAGCTTATTTCTCTCAGCGCGTCTTCTTCCAGAAGCGAAGTAGCCGAGATGAACTTGAGGGAAAGTCTGGCTGCTTTGTTTGCTGTGATGTGGGCGTTTACATGCGCGCGTCTCACGTGGAGGATTGTAATAACAAAAGTGCGATCGGCGCGTGGGCGTGGTCACATTAGCGATAATGAGGGCGACGGCCAAGACTTGACATCGCGTTGGTTTCATACTGATTACTTTGTCACATAATATTTGTTTTCGTCATGACTTACTTCGTTTAAAGTAGACATGTTAAGCTTTCTATAGATATATCTGTCATGTGTGTGTGTCAAATATTCGCTGAGTTTCAGTTCATTTTAGTGACGCGTTTCAAACAGATATGCGCGGAGAATGAGACGGCTAAAAGCACACCCTGTTTATTTTCTTTATTTTGCAAAAGCACAATGTTTTGTTGATATTGTGAGTGTACACAAATAAAAGTAGACCCTTTACAGATTTAAATGCTGTATTACTCTTATATGTACGGTCAAGTATAAAGGAGCATTTTAGTTCTTTTCGCTGTCATCATTCAAATCTGCAAAAAGTTCCGCTGGCGGAACTGTCGACCCCAGGAGGTTAATGATGCAGACAGCAGCATGTATATTAGGCTGCTGTCACTTTAAGACAGAATGCACAGATCCATTATACTGATATACTGTATGTCTGAACTGTTTACATTCACTTAAGACATAAACGAATGTTCAGAAATTGATAGTAAGTTGTAATGTAAAACATACTTTAATATACCAATATACAACATGCTCGTTCTGTTTACAGCTTTAAAAAAATAGTTTTGTACAGTTTGCACACAGAAAATTGTCTGTCAAAACAGAGTGTGAGTCCCATATTGACAGCTCTTTTGCGTCTCATTGTGCTTGAACGGTTTAAACTCGCTTCAAAGATTTAATTTAGGCTTAAAAATGTGAGCAAAGGATAAACATTTATGATGACGCAACACTAAAATCTCATGTGAGTGTAATTGCGATTAGATAATCCAAAATTGATGTCAGTTGTCAAATTTCTGCCAGTTTATCGTGTCTACTGGTCTATCGTCCACCCCTAAATGGAACAAATAAAAGCAATAGAACAAATTATTATATATATTATGCATTTGCATTTGATCGTTCACATGCATGATTCGACTTGGTGCCTGAGTACTCTATCTAAAGCTTTTACATTATTCACTCTGTGTCCAGTTGACCTAAAAAGATGCTGCCTTTTGATTTGCACTACTCACTAATTTTCATGTTTTGTTTCCTCTCAGGTCGGATTATTTCCGTAACTTTGTAGACTCTTGTCTGCAGAAGATCGCCCAGGACAGACCTACCTCTGATGTGCTGCTTAAAGTAAAAGTCTTTTGAGGAGCATTAAGACTTTTTAAACATGATGTTGTTCAGTCATTCCAGTTTTGAAATAAACCTCTCCGCTTTATTTCTCCAGCATCACTTCCTGTGCCGTGAGCGTCCGGTGACAGCGGTGATGGATCTGATAGCACGCACTAAAGACGCCGTGAGGGAGTTAGATAACCTGCAATACCGAAAGATGAAGAAGATCCTCTTCCAGGAAACGCATAATGGCCCGGCCACCGAGGGAACAGAGGAGGAAGAGGTGGGATGACCTTTCAACTTGTCTTTTGTCAAATTAAAAAAAAAAGGAAGATTGATTTTCAGGATCACATACCTTTGAAAGAGGTATGCATGATCAGTTCATTTGTTTACACCGCAGTAGAACAGCTATATTTGGAAATATCAAATGTGTTAGTTGGTCAGTACAATAAATAAATCTGCCGTCCTCTTATGTGGCACCAGAGAAGAATGCGTTTTAACAATAGACATAAACAATTTAGGGTTTGGTCAATAGTTGTGTCTATTGACTGTCTTTACAGACATTTGTCAGCTCATGTTTCAAACGTTTGGAGTTGGAGTCTTTGTTCTTTTGCTCTGTTCTGACCTTGGCTGTGCTTGAGTGATTTGTTGTCGTTGTGGCAAATTGACACTTTGATTTAGCTAGCCTTAAAGTCAATATGAACTTAAGAATGACCTTATTTGCTTTCAGTGCCCGCTATTGTAAAGAGGTTTTTCTTTGTAGTGTTTCTTTCCAATGTAATAACTTGTTTTGCCTCTGAAATGGCTTTTCTTTCTTTTTTCTTTTCATGTTTTTCTATCTTTACCCTTGAACTCTTGTTATGGAGGCCACTTCGCAATTCAGACAATCAATGGATAAAACGGTTCCGCTTACTTTATTAAAAAAACAAACAACAAAAAAATATTTTTCCCACTGAAATCTGTCAATATATGGATGTAAAATGTGTTATGAACACATTAGAGGTGTGAAGGGTCACGATTTGATTACAATTCGATGCACCACAATGCATTTTCTTTAATTATTTTATTTATAATGTATGAATTCTTTTTCTTTCAGCTTTTTACATTTACTAGCTGTGACGACCTGTTTTTTTTATAATTGTTATTAAAAATAAGAACAAAGATGCAAATAACAAACAATAGGTCAAATACAACAGTGCCATAACATTTTTCAGATCTTTTTCTGTAAAATTTAATGAGATGCACTTCAAGAACAAAATTCGCTGTTTGAATTAATTTATTGAAGCTAATAATGTTATTCAGTCAAGATCAAAATAGTCTTTTGATGTTTGATTAACAATACAGACTGCAGCAGGTTTATTAGGCTGCAGTCACTTTAAGACCTAATGCACTAATACAAGATGATAATAGACATTTGATTTTTTTTCCCCCCAACTGTTTATTTTGCAGATTGTTCACATTAGCATTGCAAAACAATTATATTCTAGAACACACTTTTACAATTGATAAATAGCCTCATATGAGCTAACATGGATCAAAGGCCAAAAGTTATGCGAGTTCTCGGATCTAAATAGGATCAATCATGGTTACATGATTGTTGCAAAGTTTGCATGATTGTTTCCAGCTAGTATCAAAAATGTTCAAAAGTTGGGCGATCAGTCTCCTGCTGGAACTGTAATTTCTGTTTTTAAACGCAGTCTTGTGTCTTGCAGGATGTAGAGCAGTACATGTTGCGGATGGGCACGGTGAACAGCATGGAGAGCTCCCATTCGCTGCCGTCTATGTCGATCAGTGCCAGCTCCCAGAGTTCTTCAGTGAACAGCCTTGCAGATGGTTCGGATGACAGCGGAGAGATGGCTATGATGCAGGAGGGCGAACATACAGTGACCTCTAACAGCTCAGTGCTGCACAAACCACTGGTACGTGTTAATGGCTTTGTTTGAGCTGCGCGTGGTGAAACGACACATCACTGCCATCAAACAAAACTTTGGAATAATTTTTTTTTTTTTTAATGTTGTTGAACATAATATTTTAGGCTCACCACGGCTCAAAAATACAATAAAAACAATATTGTAATAATACAATGAAAACAATAAAAAGTATTTAAAAAGTAAAAATACAATAAAAAAAAACAATATTGTAAAAATAAAAAAGTAATATTGTGAAATAGTATTGCAATTTAAAATAGCTGTTTTCTATTTAAATATATTTTAAAATGTAATTTATTTCTGTGATCAAAGCTGAATTTTCAGCATCATTACTCCAGTCTTCAGTGTCACATGATCCTTCAGAAATCATTCTAATATGCTGATTTGCTGCTCAAGTATTATTGCTGGTCATTTATTATTGATGGTTTTTATATCAATGTTGAAAACTATTAATATTTTCAAGAGAACCGCATTTATTTGAAATAGAAATCTTTTGTAACATTATAAATGTCGTTACTGTCACTTTTAATATCATCTTAATTTCCCCAAACATTTAAATTGTAGTGTATCATGGTTTCTACAAAATTAAGCAGAAAAAAAGCTGTTTTTAACATTTGTGATAATCAGAAATGTTTCTTGAGCAGCAACTCAGCAATTTAGAATGTGACACTGAAGACTGGAGTAATGATGCTGAAAATTCAGCTCTGATCGCAGGAATAAATTACATTTTACAATATATTCGCATAAAAAAAACTGTAATTTTAAAACTGTATGTTATTATTGTTTTTAATCAAATAATTTCATCTTTGGTGAGCATTAGAGACATCTTTAAAAGAAAAAAAAAAAACATTATTCAAAGCATAAATACACATTTATTTTTATGATTCTTCCTTCAATTGTCACTCTCTGTCCCCACACAGAACCATGATAACATCTACGACGACCCCTACCAGCCAGAGGTGGACTCCCAGCAGCAAGGCCCCTCTGGGGGTCGCCGACGCAGAGGACGGGACCACTTCGCCACCATCCGCACTGCCTCTTTGGTGACCCGTCAGATCCAGGAGCACGAGCAGGGCTCAGCGCTGAGAGAGCAGATGTCCAGATACAAACGCATGAGGAGGCAGCATCAGAAACAGCTGATGGCTCTGGAAAACAAGCTGAAGGGCGAGATGGATGAACATCAGCTAAGGCTCGACAAAGAACTGGAGACGCAGAGGAACAGCTTCAGCAGTGAAGCAGACAAGCTCAGTAAGAAGCACCAGGCCATCCTGGAGAAAGAGGTAAGAGGAGGAGACAATGCGTGATGGTTTCGGATCGCTTTTCAGATGTCTTTTCTATACTTCTCCTTCTCTTTTGCCTTAGACTAAGGGCGGTCTTACAGAAGAGAAGAAGTTTCAGCAGCATATCTTGGGCCAGCAGAAGAAGGAGTTGACCAGCCTGCTTGAGTCTCAGAAACGCCAGTACAGGCAGCGAAAAGAGCAACTTAAAGAGGTGCGTCAGTGAATGTTTAGGTAGTTTGACTGTGGCTTTGCTCAGATGTTGTGTTGAACGTTTCATCCTGTGTGCAGGAGCTCAATGAGAACCAGTCCACACCAAAGCGGGAGAAGCAAGAGTGGCTAGTTCAGCAGAAGGAGTGTCTCCAGCAGATCCAGGCTGAAGAGGAGGCGGGTTTACTACGCAGACAGAGGCAATACTACGAGGTGCAATGTCGCCAGTACAAGAGGAAGATGCTTCTAGTTCGCCACAACATGGAGCAAGACCTGCTGAGAGAGGTACAGAAGTACCAGTTGACCGATACATCAGGCAAAGTGAATAATCTGCCAATATGTGGCCATTTGAAATGATCTGCGTTATTAGTTTTCAGAACATTTGCATGGCTCTGCTGTGATACAGCTTGTGTTTCATATGACTGTTTATTTGCAGAGGACAAGTGAGGACAAACTGGTAACTCTGCTTTACATAGTCAGGCACATTGTTTTTTTCTGCAGGATTTTGTGGAAGATTTTTTTTATATATATTATTGAGAAAATCGCCTTTAAAGTTGTCCATATGAAGTTCTTAGCAATGCATATTACTAATCAAAAATTACGTTTTTATATATTTACAGTAGGACATTTACAAAATATCTTCATGGAACATGATCTTTACTTAATGTCCTAATGATTTTTGGCATAAAAGAAAAATCAATAATTTTGACCCATACAATGTATTTTTGGCTATTGCTACAAATATACCCCAGCGACTTAAAACTGGTTTTGTGGTCCAGGGTCACAAATAAGAATATTTCCTAGACTATAAATATTTCCTAGTATAAAGTACTATACTTCACACTATAGTAGTAAAATTACAAAACCTAAGTCTTAATTTCTTCACTTGTAGGAGTTATACAATCCAGCTTTTATTTTGGTGGAAAACTGCTAAATTTAATTTATATTTTTGTGTAAACAGGTTTACAAACGCTGCTCATTTCAAATCTAATGAAATGCTGTAATGCTGGAAATTATGCCAATGTAGAAGCATAACTGGCGTTCTCAAATGCACATCAACTCTGTTTTAAATCACAGCATTTTGCAATTTGATATACACTAATCTATATCAGAGTTTCAATATTTGTTTGATTGACATGCTTTGCCAAAGCAACGGTCGCAAAACTCAACATTAGAGATCTTTTATGTTATAATGTTATAAAGTGTAAAATATTTTTGGTTAATTATAAAATTGCCGGGCCAAAGTCTAGGTCAGGGGTGTCAAACTCGGGAATTGAGGGCCTGAGCCCTGCAGCGTTTTGTTCCAACCCTGCTCTAACACGCATACCATGTAGTTTTCAAATAAGCCTGAAGTACTTGATTAGTTGGATCAGGTGTGTTTAATTAGGGTTGAAGCTAAACTCTGCAGGGCTCTGGCCCTCCAGGAACTGAGTTTGACACCCCTGGTCTAGGTAATTAATGGAAAACACTGCACATATGGCCAATGTTCAACACGCCAGCAAGTATGATAATCATGGTCTGACGTAGATGCCACCTACTCACAACTGCGAATGAATGACTTCCACACCGCCAACACTTTCCAAAGGAAGCTCGTAAATAACACCATTCCAGTGAAAACCACTAATTAAATGCCTGTCCACAGTTGCCTGATGCTTTTCTAATCACCATCCTCCATCTCTGCATCCTTTCTTTCCCTGTTCTTGTCCCAACATAGGATCTGAACAAGAAACAGACTTTGAAGGACCTGGAATGCGCCATGTTGCTCCGCCATCACGAGTCGACTCAGGAGCTGGAGTTCAGGCAGCTGGCTCTGGTGCAGCGCACGCGGGCCGACCTGATCCGGACGCAGCACCAGACCGAGCTCACTAACCAGATGGAGTACAACAAACGGCGTGAGCAAGAGTTGCGGCAAAAGCACGCCGTTGAAGTCCGCCAGCAGCCCAAGAGCCTGAGAGTGAGTGGCTGTGACCTCGCGGAGAATGCTGAAGAAGGGGAGGGACCTCAGAGGGAGAATGATGAAGGGGAGGGGCTTGAATTTGAAGAGGATGAGCCTCATATGGAGGGGGAGGGGATTGTTGAAGGGGAGGGGCTTGAAATGGAAGGGGTGGGGCTCAAGGAACAGTTGAACGAAGAAAGTAGAGATGGGGATGAGATAGAGCCGGTAGGTGCTGTTGAAGAGACAGCTGAGCAAGAGAAGCATGAAATAGAAGTTCTTGAAGGAAATGACACTGAAGAGACATTTACTGACCAATGTGAAATGATAGACAGTGAAGGAAAAGTGGAAGATGCGGAGATATCAGCTGACAAATCCGAGGAAAGTGCAAAAGAACAAAAGTTAGATGAACAGCAACAGGTTGAGGACAAAACTGACACCGATCCCAGACAAGTAGAAGGACTTCCTTGGGATGACGGTAGCGAATCAGAGTGTGAGGAAGATGATAGGGGTGTGGCCGACGGATGTCCGTCAGAGCTAATGCACGGCCCTTCTTTTGAGCGCCGCCCTCATGAGCGTGACCTAGACGAACTCTCTGAGTTCTACTTCCCAGATACATTAGAAGAGCTGGAGCCTCCGCCCGTCTACACGCCTCCCTCCCCGTCCTCTTCTTCCCAACCTTCCCTTCACTCACTCTTTTCTCACGTGATCTGCCTCGCTCTTTCGCTCTCTGCTGCCGTGCAGCCGTCTGTCCTCACCCTCCTTTTCCTCTCCGTCTTCCTGCTTTCCCTGAGACGCTCGCCTCCGCTTCCTTCACTCGCTTCGATCCTTCTCTCCGGTGAGCTGGCCTTCCTGGCGCTCTTCTTTTCCTACCTATTCCTGCGTTCCTGCTGCTCACTCTCGTTTTCCACGTACCTTTCGCTAACATATTGGGGCTCAGGCCTGTTCAGTCTGGGTTTGTCTTTAAGCTTGGGACTCTATTACGTCCCGTTAGCCTTGATCTCAGCATCTTTTCTCAGCTCGCCTTCGCTTTTCCTCACCCTCTACCTTGTGGTGGTCCTGGTTGTACGTCCGGCCAGGGTTTTCCTCCAAAACACCCCACGCAAACTCAGTCGCCTCTGGATGCGAGTTCTCTTCCGCCTGCCGAAGCCGCTTTTCACCGTGTGCCAGTCTCTTCTTGGCGGCCTGACCGAGCGCAGCCTCTACGATATGTTTCCTAAAGCCGGACGCAACTGGGGCGGGCGGCAGTCCAGAATCCCTGTGCCTTTAAAAAGCCTTCGTGCAGAGTATCAGGCCAAAAGCAAGTCCTCGGTTTTGTTCGCACGGTGCCTGCTTTTGGGCCGGCGGTTTGTGCACCGACCTCTCGGCACTCTGACGGACCTTGCGAACTCCGTAGTGCTGCGTTTAGCCAAGTGTTTGCTGAAGGAGCTGCCGCAGAATTACCTGAAACGGCTGCAGGCCTTCGGGTTGCTGCGCAGAGAGAGACCCAGCAAACTGCCAGTTCTCCTGCCTAGACCCGTGAGGGAACAGAAGCGGAGGATGAGGGAGAGGAGAGAGAAGGAGAGGAGGAGAGAGAGGATGTACAGGGAAGAGGGGAGGTGGGAGAGTGTGTTGAGGAGAACCCCTTCAGGGAGGAGTTTGAAAGGAAAGATGGTGCCTTGGAGATAGATTGAGACGGAGGAAGGGAGGTATGCGAGCATGAACATGCCATTCATCCCATCCATATTTCTTTGTGTTTCTCTCTGTTCTTCCGGCTGATTTATTTTAGCCCGTTTGCTCACATGCACTACTTTATGTGCCTGTTTTTACAGGGAAGTACTCAGTTAAAGAGAGAGTTCACACAAAATGAATCACATTTCACCCGCAGACCGTTTCACAAATATAAGACCTGTGGTTAATCTTCGAAACACAAATGAATTAATGGAACCTGAGAGGTTTCAGTCTCTCCATTTAAAAAGAAAAAAGAAAGCATGTCCATCATCCTTTAGATGATAGACAGATTTGATGGACAGCTTTAATTTAGGCTTTTATTCACATATACACACACATACATAAAGCGAATCAAACATAGAACCTCATTGGTTCTCTTGCTTCACATTTGTGTTTGTGTGTATTTGATATGCCCTATGTATACGTGTCGATTATTTTGCCTAAATTAAATCTGCTTATCATATAAAGCGATCATATCTCTTCACGAGACTTGAATTAAACAGCTTGATTCATACGGATTCGTTTTACAATGCCTTTATGAACTTTTTTTTGTTCTTCTAAGTTTTGGTTACCAGGACTTTCAATGAAGGGACAGAAATCTCTCAGGTTTCATTTAAAAATATCAGATTGTGTTTCGAAGATTAACCCCAAAGCCTTATGTGTTTTGAACGACCTGAGGGTGAAAGTAAATGACAGAATTTCTATTTTTAGGTGAACTGTTCCTTTAAGATTGATGTACGGTTTTATTTCAACTCCCTCATTCACTGTCAGCACAGGTGAATGGAAAGCTTCAGTCGATTATTGTGCTTTTTGTAAAAGTTTCTGTTTTTGAAAAAAAAAAATTCTTTTTACTCAAGTTATTTTATTCTCAAATAGCAAGAGCTATATGTGTTATGGTGATTGTTGAAGCCATGTCTGTGCAATCCTGATTTAGTTTTTATTTTGATTTGAAGGGAGTCTTAATTTCAACAATGAAATTGTAATATATTCCGAAACCAAAATGGCTGTCTGTGAAAATGACCTTAGGCCTTTCAATGAAGCCATGCATGTTAAATGCTAAATTAATTCACTGTGCCTACTGTGAAAGTGGATCATAATACAATGCTTTACACTATAGATCTCCCAAAAAACAACACTACAAACGTACTCTTCCAGAAGTGCAATAGAAGTTCGTTAGATGAAGCGCCAATGGTTTTTCCTACTTCTCAAAGAATTTTTGTATTGAAATAGAAACTAGGTTGCATATTGTTGCAAAATCAGTGTTTCGTACCATTTCAAAAGCTTCAGAGCAACTAAAAGCAGCTAAAACTTTAAAAAGAAATTTAGAGAGTCCTCTCACTGGAAATTTTCGAGGCAGGACCTCATAAATGGCAATCAAATGCTTGAAATATTTAGCAAAGTAAAATCTACATCCTTGCCAATATCACTTGCAGCAGTTATATATTATATGTTAGGGTTAGTGAATCATTTTGAATAGTGTGCTGTTAGTTCACTCTACCACATAATCTGGGGTTTGTCCACCATCAGATGGATGAACAATGCTGTTAATTCAGTTTCGGCCACTTTATTGTATGTTAAATTAAATTAAACATCAATCTCATAACTTTAGGTGAAATATTTACTCCGAAATGTGGGTGACATGTTATAAATTCAGTATATGAGATATGCAGTTTTATTTAGATGAAAATATCAAAGAGGATCCTGTTGTATTATTAAAGAGATGGGAGGTTGATGTGCTTTTGTGGCACATAGAAGTTCATATACTTGAGATAGTTTAGCACCAAAAACAATTTTTACTCAACCGGTATATGAGCAAATGTCTTTTTAGACTGGTGGAGTTGGGGATATATTATATACTGGTTTTAGAAAAATATGTGTTATTGCACTAGAGGCAATGATCTGATCATATTTACCATGTAAACAAGTGTTTTGATCATATCCTTATGAAGAGAGGTCTAGCCTGTTTAGATGAAGCAATTTATTCAAGTTAGCCCTAGTTTTTCAACGTTTGCATGGCACTGTTATTTTATATTTATTAGTACTCTATTAATGCATATTAAAGGCTATAATAAGAAGCCATTATGACAATCATCTTATTGTAAAGTTGGACAGGAGTAACGTAAGAAATGAAGAGGTTGATGGTTGGATTGAATAAGAAAAGCTTGCACTGCACACAAATCATCTTTATTTGAAATGCTCTGTAAACGCTCACCAAATACTAAAAGGTCTTCATAGAAATCTTAAGATTATCAAAGGGACTTGGAAAGAGTGCATTTCAATATTAGCCATATTTGTTCCAGTTATTGGCTATTTAAGATTTTAAGTTTGTGTTATTTGTTAATTTTTTGTCTTGTTATTTAATGTTTACAAATGCTGTGCTCCCTTTAGTTTTTTTAACCAAATCACAAATGGTCTTAATTATTATTTGAGGAATGTTTGTTATTTTATGTGTTGCATTGCACCGTCTGTTTCAAGGCCATTGTGTGTGCGTTTCATCCTCATTTTGTGTGTTTGTGCATGAATGGATGTTTAAGCAAAGATTTCTGTTATACATTTCTGAAATAAATTTTCTTTATTATAATCATTGTCCTTTGGTTCATTTTATATTTTGTTATTTTAAGTCATTTTGTCAGAATTCTTCATCTCAGTTTTGTTTTTCATTCATATAGTCCTGATGCTGCTGCTTTAATTTTTTTTTTTTTTCAAGCATGTTTCTTATGAATTCTTATTACTGCTGCACCTCAAATTAGATCTTCGAGGAATTATACACTATGATTTACTTGTCTAAAATGTTTTATTAGGTAAAAATGAATAAATTTAAACTTTTCTCTAAATAAAAATACCAACATTTCTGAATTTACAAAAACTGATTTTCACACGCAACATTAAAATAAATGACATTTTGAAGTCATCTATAACTGACAGCACAATTGTCTTTCATATCCGTCTGTTTTCGAATCTTGTTACCACCCTCTTCCCTGTTCTTGTAGTCCAAAGAGCTGCAGATTAAGCGTCAGTTCCAGGACACGTGTAAGATCCAAACGCGTCAGTATAAAGCTCTGAGGAACCACCTGCTGGAAAACACCCCGAAGTCGGACCACAAGGCCGTGCTGAAGCGTCTGAAAGACGAGCAGACTCGTAAGCTGGCTATTCTGGCCGAGCAGTACGACCACTCCATCAACGACATGCTGTCCACACAGGCTGTGAGTAAGGCAAGGACACATGAATCACAATTCCCATCCCACTCTGACCAACAAAAACCCTCACTCAGACCTACACCATCAATGACATACTCTCAACACACCTACATGGTGAGGTATATCACCCTACATCTGATCCCAGCAGCCGCAGCTGAGTTCCCCTGCTTCATTGACCTTTGGCGTTTTGTGCCGTTTCTCTCCAGCTGCGATTGGACGAGACGCAGGAAGCGGAGTATCAGGTGCTGAGGATGCAGCTGCAGCAGGAGCTGGAGCTGCTCAATGCGTACCAGAGCAAAATCAAGATGCACACCGACACCCAGCACGAGAGGGAGGTGAAAGACCTGGAGCAGAGAGTGTCCATCCGCAGAGCCCTGCTGGAACAAAGGGTAAAAGCTGACTGGATCCATGGCCATGTTGGTAGACAAATGAAAACTGTGAAGCAGTGGTTCTCGACTGGTTAAGCATCAAGTTGCAACTCTAAAATGTCCTTGAATTCATTTTTGGGTTGCATGATATGTATCGGTACCGTTTAAATGATCCTGTCAGCTGATTTTAGAGATTTTTAAAAATTCATCTATATTGGTTGGTATTGAATATTTAATTGTTCATATATGTGACCCTGGACCACAAAACCAGTCATATTTTTGGAAATTGAGGTTTATACATCATCTGAAAGCTGAATAAATAAGCTTTCCATTGATGTATGGTACATTGTTAGGATAGGACAATATTTGGTCGAGATACAACTATTTGAAAATCTGGAATCTACATTTAAATGATTTTTGCCTTGATCTAACACTCCCTTAAAATTAATTAAAAAACAAAAAAAATGTAACACGGGTAAATATAATCTAATGTCAAAATATATATCAGTTATTTTATACTATACAATATAAAGGGATGTCTATATTCGCTTTTGGCATTTAAAACGATTGATTTTTTTTTTTATTTACATTTTTTCCCTAATAAAACAGTTTAGTTGTTTATGCATATTTCTTCAATTTTTACACTTAAAGTACCTTTCCTGTCATTTAACACTTGCTTAAAATTATTATTTTTAAAACATAAATTTACTAACACTGATGAATTTTATCTTTAACTTTTAAACAACACAAATAATTTAATAAGTGGTAAATGAATTAATAACTATTAATTTAGCCATTATTTTATACTGTTCATTCTAATATTGTAATGTCTATATTCACTTGTGGCATTTAAGATGATTGATTTAAGATTTCGTTTTTTTGGTTATTTGCCCAACAACATAATTATTGGCTAATTGGTAACGGCTAGAATGTTAATATTGGCGCATTCCCATTAGATTGGGTCATTTGTTGATATGTTTTAAATCCTGTTGCTTTGTTTTGAAACACTAAACAGGCTTGCTAATGGTTTCATGCTCTATACAACCAGTAATGATTGATTAATTCAATAATTCATTAAAAAAAACACATTGTGGGTGGCACAAACCATGTTTAAACAACATGCACCCATATTCAACATAGTCTGGGTTGTGTTTGTGCCAGTGATATTATGCAAGTGATGAATTTGTGCCAATTAATCTCACTTTTTTGAGAAAACTAGAAGTTAAAGTTGCAATGAAAGAGAAGTATGTGTAGGGCGGGGACTTGGTTCAATGCATCGGTTGTTGATTGGATTTTGAGATGTTGGCGTTGCACTCAACTGGAGGCAGATGAACGCAAGTTTGTAGAAACAGAGTTTAAGATGACTAAACAATTGAAGAACTCTTGTATATGCCACCAGTGAAGTCTGTTTTCACCAGAAGATCTAGTTATGACAATTTGATTAAAAATTACAAGGGTAAACGGTTTTTAAAAATGTCATTGTTCACATTAAGATCTAAAATGTGCATTTAGAAAATCAATCCGACTGCTATCCTAACTGTGCGTGATTATAAGTTGCACTGGAATCAGATTGAACATTCAATCAGAAGCAACTTTTGTGCTCACGACCCACCAGTTGAGGACCACTCTCCTAAAAGTGTAATTCTGACATCCGTGGATCTGTTTCTCCAGATCGAGGAGGATATGCTGGCCCTGCAGAACGAGCGTTCGGAGCGTATCCGGTCTCTCCTGGAGCGCCAGGCGTCCGAGATCGAGGCCTTCGACTCCGAGAGCCTCCGCCTGGGCTTCAGCAGCCTGGCTCTGACCGGCATCCCCTCCGAGGCCCATCCCAAGCAGGGCTACCCATCCTGCCAGACCCCCCGTCTGTCCAGCCATTGGAGCCACAGTGGTGCACCGCAACCCCACTCCCGCAGGGTTCCCAGCAGGGCCGAATCCTCCTCCTCGTCCCACGCCCTGGGATTAGCTCGAGACGGGCCCCTCCACCACTCCTCCCGGTCCTCGTCATCATCCTCGTCATCCTCTTCGTCCTCCCATCACAACCGCCACCACCTTCCCCAGCACTACCATCACCAGAGCACGCCGCAGCTGTACAGGGAGAGAGAGAGGGATAGAGAGAGGGAGCGGGAGAAAGAGAAGGAGTGGGGCGGAGGGAGCAGGGGGGACTTCGCGCACCCCCACGTCTTCTCCCACCACCTTCCCTCCCGCTCCTCCTCCCAGTCCCTCGCTCTCCTCCCTCCTCCTCCTCCCGCACCACCTTCCATCTCGCTGTCGCCCTCTTCCGCCCAGTCGTTATCCTCTCAAGGAGTGTACGGAGGAGGCGGAGGAGGGCTGGTGGTGCGAGGTCCCAGCCTGATGGCGTTGAGGAACAGCCCGCAGCCCCTGCGCAGAACCGCATCCGGCGGCGGTCCGGAAGGGTCTGGCGGTGGAGACGGAGTCCTCAGCCGAAGTACCTCGGTCACCTCGCACATCTCCAATGGATCCCACCTCTCCTACTCTTAAGGGAGCCGAGTAAGAGAGGTCAGGCTCGCTTTCTTTCTGTGTTTTTAACGCTAGTTGAATTCGTCCAAGCCGTTGCAATACGAGCGAGAGCACATTTTACTTGTCCTGTTGCTTTCGTTTCTCCTTGCTCGTTGTTGTTTTTTTTAATAATAAAAAAAAAGCGGGAAACTGGCTTGGAACATCACCACTGCCTTTAAGATGTCTTAAAGGGGTGCTGCGCGACTACTTTTTTGCGACGGGGAGAATTCGTACATGCACACACGACAGTACGAACACAGAATGTTTATGTCAGGCAGACTTTATGAATACATTTACGTCTATGGGAGTTGCTCCAATGCATGAGATTAATGTAGTAAATACATTTGTATTTAAATGTTATCCAGTCACATTTGAGATGTAAAGGCTCGTTAACACAAAGAACGATAACTATAAAGATGTAGTTTTAAAAGTCATTCTAAATTTAAAAGAAGAGTCCACATCACAGCTATAACAATAACAGCACAGAGGAATGATATTGTTGAAATCACTTTCAAAACAGCCAATCAGAATCCATCCTGCTTTAACGAGCGCAAGCATTTAAAGTGGCAGAAGACAAAATTGCAGCACGAGCTTATAATAAACAGAACGTTATCGTCTGTTGGTGTGGACGCTAATAGAGCTATCGATATAATAATCGTTCTTATTGTGAACGGGCCTTAAGGCTACCTTTACAAATCATTGGCTGCATCCGAAATCGCATATATCCTTGGAACATAGTAGGGCGAAAACAATATGCGAAAAGATTTGTATGTCCGAAATCACAGTATTCATGAAACGGCAGGCGAAAAGTTCCCAGATGATCTACTACTTCCCACGAGATTCTGAAGTGTGCATCTAATGGACGCTTTACTATCCCATGAGGCCCCGGAGAGGATTTATGAATGGTGACACAACTGACACTGGAAGGTCACATGACCATGCCAACATGACAAATGTAACGCATCCGGATTACATTCATGCTATATAGAACAAGTATAAAAGTAAACTTTTTTTTTTAATGGTCACAAAGTAGTTGCTTATTCAAAATGTGATTTCGGACGCAACCATAGACTTTTAGAGTCAATCTCCCACCAATTGGATCTTTTATTGTGTGTGTATATATATATATATAAATATTAATATATAGTATCTAAAAGTGTTGAAGCATTGTGTCCACAGTTTTCTATAGTAATTATGACTATCGACATTTTGATAATGTGAACAGAATAGACCTGACATTTAATTGTAGAAATTGGATCTGGAGTGGACGGCATGCATCGCAATACCATGTAGGATGTCATCACGACAACATTTTTCAAACTTTCTCCAAGCATCTGGTTGTAAAGGATGTGAACATTTTTAAAAGCAAGAAAATTGTCGGGTCTAGTGTGCGTTATGGTTATTAATACGTGAGTATTAATAAGTCTGTTTGTGTGTATGCATTGTCTGAATGGGATGCGCGCTGGTAATATTGCCACTTTTGTACACAAACACACCAAAAAAAAAAAAAGATTTAAAGGCTTATTCGCTCGGATAAGCATCTTTTAACTCAAACCTTAGACAATAAAAACAGACTTGATTTAATTACAAAGGGTTACAATCACTAATCTTTTGGGAAGAACTAAATCGTTTATTATTTTGAGCAATGAGAGGTAGGGTGCATTTATTGAAACTCTCCAGGACAAGCAGGTGCAGTAAGTGATCAAACGATGGAAGACTCTTTACAATGAAGACGTGGAGAACTTTGGAGGAAACATGGCAGCTGCTTTTGCTGTATTTCTGTGTAGATTGAAGCTGAGTGCACAGTAATGTGTGTGTATGTATGTGTATATATATACATATATATATATATGTATGTGTTGGAGTGTTCTCTGATCTTGGGACGTGTGGGATGCTTCAAAGTGTGTTTGACAATGAAGAGAGAGCATTTGAGCCTTCAACAGATTCTCAGCTGTGCATTGCCAAGGCTGTTTTCTCACAGACACATTCAGAGATACCCAAGAAGAACCAAGAGGAACTTAATGAACTCCGAAATCAAGCGAGAAACACCAGCTCTGATATCTCTCTCTGTATAACCTACTACTTTATGCTTGGTTTAAAGTAAAACAGTGCATGCAGAACTTCTAATGTATCGAGGATGTTGGATATAGTGTTTGGAGGGCCAATGAGATTGTACCATTGAATGGACTGGCTTGTTTGTGAGATATGGTGCGATGTTACTTCATGATCTTTGGACAGTGATCCCATTATAATGTTGAATGTTAGAGCTAATATTGCAAAAGCAAGTCCACAGGCAGGTTAAACTCATGGGATCCATGTATGGTGGTAAAGGAGGCTCTCCTAGTTTGTCTGGAGTGAGGTGTTGAGATGGACGGACTCTTGTCTGTCTCTATCTGTGTATGTTGACTGTGAAACAGGATCGTTTATTATTTTGAGCAATGAGAGGTAGGGTGCATTTATTGAAACTCTCCAGGACAAGCAGGTGCAGTAAGTGATCAAACGATGGAAGACTCTTCTTTACAATGAAGACGTGGAGAACTTTGGAGGAAACATGGCAGCTGCTTTTGCTGTATTTCTGTGTAGATTGAAGCTGAGTGCACAGTAATGTGTGTGTATGTATGTGTATATATATACATATATATATATATGTATGTGTTGGAGTGTTCTCTGATCTTGGGACGTGTGGGATGCTTCAAAGTGTGTTTGACAATGAAGAGAGAGCATTTGAGCCTTCAACAGATTCTCAGCTGTGCATTGCCAAGGCTGTTTTCTCACAGACACATTCAGAGATACCCAAGAAGAACCAAGAGGAACTTAATGAACTCCGAAATCAAGCGAGAAACACCAGCTCTGATATCTCTCTCTGTATAACCTACTACTTTATGCTTGGTTTAAAGTAAAACAGTGCATGCAGAACTTCTAATGTATCGAGGATGTCGGATATAGTGTTTGGAGGGCCAATGAGATTGTACCATTGAATGGACTGGCTTGTTTGTGAGATATGGTGCGATGTTACTTCATGATCTTTGGACAGTGATCCCATTATAATGTTGAATGTTAGAGCTAATATTGCAAAAGCAAGTCCACAGGCAAGTTAAACTCATGGGATCCATGTATGGTGGTAAAGGAGGCTCTCCTAGTTTGTCTGGAGTGAGGTGTTGAGATGGACGGACTCTTGTCTGTCTCTATCTGTGTATGTTGACTGTGAAACAGGTTGTTGGATCAAAGTGGAGGTTTTGCTGAGAGGACTTTTTCAGTACATCTCGAAACATATTAATTACTGAAATCAAACCGTTTGTGGTTTGAATGGAGAAAACGTTGGAAGAAAAATAAACGTGAAGCAATTTAAATGACAATAAATTGACATTAACGTGAATTTGTCTGGTGTTGTCTTTATGATGCTATTTGCACATTGACGAGTGGAATCATTCCTAAACTGCTTTGAGTTCATAAACATGTAATCGTCGCTATCTCTGACATTAATGTCTGGCATCAATGACAAATCCGTGAAAAATCCTCTATGCGTCACTGCGACGTGCCCTTTAAGAGCCGCTCGAGCTTAATGCGTGTTTCGTTTCTCCGGAGTCGGTTATTTATTTATTTATTTATTGCAAAGAGACTGAAACAGAGTACAGTGTTATAAATGAAAACTGAATTAAATCATGTACGTTCAGGAAAAATCGATATAAATAAAGCACATGCTCGTCTTAACTTTTAACCGTTTTATTTGAAGTTTTTATGGACATGTTCAAACAGACGTAGAGTAAATATAGGCTATACTATTAGCTAGGCCACAAATTTTGCTCATTCGCATATGAAATTCGGCAAGTAACACAATACGTATATTCTCGTTGGGTTTGTAACGTTATTTAAAAAAAATTGCATTCTGTAAATTCAGTGAAAAATCAATGTAAAGCACAAGCTTTATTATAAGTTAGGCTATACATTTGTAAGTTATAAGTCTTTTTACAAGTTAGAAGTTTTTTTTGGACATTGATTTTATTTTCAGATACAATAAATATATAATAACTTATTGATTACACATTTTTACTCCGAGCATATGAAATTCGTCAAGGAACAGTATTAATACGCACATGCACTTTGGATTTGCTAAAGTTATATATATATAACAGTAGGCCTATATTTAACCAAAAATAAAAATACTGCATTCAAATATTGAGATAACGTTTTTCCAAAATATTTGATATAAATGGGCAAAGATAGGCCCAGTGCAGATTAATTCGGAGAGTCACTTAACTTTTATGAGTTTTTAGTTTTTTCGTGGTCAATTATCTGTGTAATTCTCTATTTATTTATTAAGAATTAATGTAGACTATTTATTTATTGTTTGTTTGTGAATTAGGCTACATTCGGTGGCTAAATTAATTGAAAAAGCAATATAAAACTCAAGCTTTATTATAAGTTATACATTTGTAAGTTATAAGTTAATAGAAGTCTTTTTATACGTTTTTTTTTATATTGATTTTATTTTCAGGTAGCCTACAATAAAAATATGTTACTTATTACACATTTTGAAATTCGGCAAGGAACAGTATTAATACGCACATTCTCTTGGTTGAAAAAAAACCAAACATTTTTATTAAAGATATACAGTATGTATATATATATATATATATTAAAGATTCTTTAACCAACAATGGAAATACTGCATCCAAATATTGAGAGAACGTCTTTCCAAAATATTTTTTATATAAATGGACAAAGTTATAGTGCAGATTAATTCGGAGCGTCACATAGCCTAACTTTTTATTATTATTATTATTATTTGTAATAACATTATAAATTCAGTGAAAAATCAATAGAAAGCACAAGCTTTATTAGCTATACGTTATACGTTTGTAAGTTATGTTATTGCAAGTTTTTTATACGTTTTTTTTTGGATATTGATTTTCTTTTCAGATACAATAAATATGTTATTACTACACATTTTGACTCTGAGCATATGAAATTCGGCAAGGAACAGTGTATTAAAACGCACATTGGATTTACTAAGGCTATTAAAAATAACAACAAACAAACATCCTTAACCAACAATGAAATACTGCATCCAAATATTAGGATATAGCGTCTTTCCGAAATATGTTTATATGAATGAACGTCGGTGCAGACAGTCTCGATCAGCAGACTGTAGTCATGTGATGTCAGCAGTACTGACGCCGTCACTGTTTTTCTGTCGGCTCATTTTCTGAGAGGAAGGAGGAAAGCGACGGAAATAGGAGGGGAGAGAGCCATCCCTTTAAGAACAACTGGGACATAGCGGAGAGAGGAAAAGGAGAGGAGGGGGTAGAAGAAAGAGGAATTAAAAAAGAAAAGGAAGAAAGAGACAGGGAAGGGAGGGAGAGAGAGAGAGAGCGCGCGATAAAAAAAGAAAGATGACATCCTGTGAATTGAAGCGCCGAGGTGGAGCGGCGGGCTGCGGCCGGGCTCGAGTGTTATTCGTCCGGGTCACGGCTTGAATCCTACAGCGAGGCTTCGACAAACACCCGATTGGCCTGTCGGGGGGGATCGAGGAAAAAAACACTGATTTATCCATAGCAACCTTTAAGTTTGACTGTTTCAAATGCGTCAAGCGCATTACGTCTAACCGCTATTTTAACGTCTAAATGCCTCAACTCCTGTTTTATAATGCATGGTGTAAGAGTGTAGAAATAACATTATTGCTTTCGATATTTTAAGTCATGCAAATGAATAAATAGCACGTTGTTGCGATGTCTCGGTTAAAGTTGGATAGGAGCAAAGTAAACACTAAATAGTGTGCATTATTGCCTGCTAATCTGAGCCGTTAATTAAACAAGTGATTGGTAGAAGAGTTAAAAAAAACACAACTAAACACTATTCGCAAACTACAGAAGATTTAAAGCATGTCAATGGTGCGTTATTAATCTTGAAGATTGTGTAGTTGATTATAATATTCATCGCTGTGGAACAAAATGGATGCCGCGTGGAGCAATTTTCTCTTCCAGGTGAGACTGAACATGGTTTTGTGCGTGTGTGTGTGTATACAAATTGATGTGCGATTCGTGTTGTTACAGAACATCTGCGTTAGTACATTAAATGCACTCCAGTTATACCTACACTGAAGTTTTGAATTCAAACTTAGTACTTTGTGATTGTTCTTTCCCAGACCACACCTTCCCAGACTCAAGTGGAGGGGACCCTCCAATCAGATCTTCTGCCTGTCCACACGTCCTCTCCTCAAACCCCGCCCACCGAGCACATAGCTCCGCCTCCATCGACAGTGGACACTGCTGCTCTCAATGAGGACCCTGTACCTGGTGGGTGAGAGGGAGGGATGGGGAGGGAGGTTTGGAGAGGAGCGAGGAAGCTGACTGGGAGGGGTTGGAGGTTTTCTGAGGTTGCTCAGTGTTCCTCTGTGATCACATAGAGCAGTGCAAGCAGTGCTGCTTAGAATATAGGCGCGTTATCTTCAGGTGGAGGTCAGCCATGCTTCGTTAGGACTTCTTTTAAGGCCCTACCTCAAGAAATGGGGACACGGTCATGAAAAACCTAGAAATATGGGGAAATTGGGCTTTCCCGAAATGGAAATTTGTATAGAGAATCTAAATGTCGTGTGATTATGGAATTTGTGATTTTTAAAATCCGATTAATCAGGAACAAACAAAAATTTCCTGGAAAGTAGTGAGTCAGAAACTGTACAGTCTGTACAGGACAGGTGTTGTCACGTTTACCATTGTTTGGTGAATTTTCATCTAGTCGTTTTAATAAGAATCTGCACCATTTGCGCGAGGGTGAAGGATTTTCCAATGCAGATTGCAACGGGTTCAAGTTGGTCACTTGAATTAGATTGAAATTAGTTTGAAAACTAGCTTGAAATGGAATTCCCTATTCTATTGGCAATAGACCGCAAAATTACGCTGAAAGTCGTGTCAGAAAGTGTGTCCGTAAAGGTGTGATTACATTTACTGTTATGAATTCTAGTGATTTCTGTAGAAATCCTCACGAAAAGGAATTTCATGTACGGGCAACAGACTTCTCCACGTGGATTTCGCAATGCATGCGTTTGGCGAATTTTCGCGGGTGAAGTCCAGTCATTTCAGCAGGAATCTGCACAAGAATTTCATGCGAGAGCGAAAGATTTCCCTTTTCAGATTTAATACCAAGTTGAAGTTGGCAGCTTAAATTGGCTGTGTTTGACAGCAACTTCGTTATATTAGACAATGGATCTTTTTTTGTGCCTGCGAAATTTCCCTAAAATTCTTGGAAAGTCATAGGTGAAAAGTATCTAAAGGTGCAGTCAAATTTACGTTGTTTGGCAAACTTTTGCAGGCGAAATCCACCCATTTTAGCAGGGAATCCACTCGATCTGGAACTTCGCATTGCAGATTTTGCAGCAGGTTCAAGTTGGTCACTCGAATTTGCTGCAGTGATCAACAGAAAGCTGTTTGGTTTGAAAGTGACTTCGCTTTACTATTGGCAATAGGCAAAATAGCCCTTTTTCACCAGCAAAATTTTGCAGAAATTCTTGGAAAGTCATAGTGTGTCTGTAAGAGTATTTGTGAGTGTGAATTTTCATAGGTGAAATCTGCACAGTTGAAAAGTGTTAAAGATTTCTCAATGGGTTAAAGTTGGCCACTCGAATTTGCCACTTTGATCTTGGTTTGAAAGTGACACTGTAATAGACCATCAACCTTTTTGCCCGTAAAGTTTTGCAAAAATTCTTGGAAAGTCAGAGGTCAAAAAGTATGTTTGTAAAAATGCAGTCACATTTATTGTTGTTCGGCAAATTTTCATGGGCGAAATCTGGAATCCATGTGATTGGGAATTGCGCAAGGGTGAAAAAATTCCCCATGCAGATTTTACAACGAGTTCAAGTTGATCACTGTAATTTTGCAACAACAAAAAAATCACTAATGTGACCGACCGTACTTTAATTCCCTTATTAATGTTTAGTAACTCTCAGTTTTGTCTCTTCATCCCATCAGTGAAGCCAGTGTCCAGACCGGCCCGCGCAGCTCATATCTGCTCAATTTGCAGCAAGCAGTTCAAGAACAGCTACAACCTGCGGCGTCATCAGTCCGTCCACACCGGTATCCGCATGAAGGGGGGGTCCCAGAGCCAAGAGGCCGTGGCCAAAGAGAGTGTGGAAAGACAAACGGTCCCCCTCTCTCTCCTTCACCTCTCCATACCCCAACAGCAAACCCAAACGCTGCCCGCTCCTGCTGTTCTGCCCCCTCCCCACACACAAGTCCTGGCCACTCAAGATGGAAACAATGTTGCCATGGAGAGCATGGCTTCCACTGTGACCGCCCTCCCTCCTCCGGCTGCTGTTGTCATGGCAACAGGGGAGCCTGTACAGGTGGGCATCCGTGTGTGTGTGTGTATTTTCAGAATCTGGCATACAGTGAATCACAAATGATGGTACAACCAATTTAACATACAAGTAATGTTCAAGCTTCTGCAAGCCATGGTTATACTTTCGCTTTACACTGTTAAAATGTGTTCTAAAGGTACCCATGGTCAGGGAAAACAGAAATGCCATTTAATTAGTAAAGACCTAAAAGTAATGGAAATCTCAGAACATCATTTTTTTCTGTATGCTTCTAGTTTTGCTTTGTTTTAAAATATTTTATATGCTAGATATTGCATGCAAATTATTTGTCTGTTAAGGGTCTTATTGGAGATATTTGCACACCTATAAGTATAGTAATTTAAACATATATCTTCAAGAGCTTGGTAGCTGACGTATAAATGGAAATGTGCCCCAGCAGTCTCTATGAAATGATTTTAACAATTCTTATTCAGTAATCGTGAATGACTGGAAGGATAATGGTAATTTTATGGTATTTCTTCTGTCAAAAAGTGTGAATGTGGAGAGCATGAAAATATCAGCCGAGAAGCAGTAGAGAGAAAAAAATTGGATGTCAGACTTTACGATTACCTAGTTAACAAAAATAGCAGCAAAATATAAAATGAGGAATAATGTACACCTCTTTTTTATTTGATATATTTATTTAAGGCCTTGTAATGCATATTATCACATAACTGCATTGATTCCGTTTATTTGAATTTTTTTAATTACTCCTAATTACTATTTAATTACTACTTAATTACATCCTAATTACTCAAATAGAGAATTTATTTAAATGGACTACATTAGTATTTTGCTTTAAAGTATTTTGCATAATAGAATGGCATGTTATATGACAATTATAAAATATATTATGAAAATATCTCCTTATAAAGGTAAAAATGCCAGTGAAAACCCCTGCATTAATAATTTATAATTAATAATAGTTAATAATTTATGCATTTAGCAGACTCTTTTATCCAAAGCGACTTACAGTGCATTCAGGCTATACATTTTTTTTACCAGTATCCTATGTGTGTTCCCTGGGAATCGAACCCACGTCCTTTTGCGCTGCTAACGAATGCTCTACCACTGAGCCACAGGAACATTAAAGTACTAAAGAACTGAACAAGCAACTTGGTTATTAATTAATAAAATCATGAAGCTTCAGTCGTTTGAACATACAAAAGGTAATTGAGGTAAAAAAACAAATACTTTAAAACATTTTTCCTGCAATTTTTTGCATCAGTAGTACAGCGTAGCCAACCTTACTTCGGATTTGTCCAACAGGATTGAATTACTGTGTGCACACACTTCCAGAATTGCATAAGTGTGCAGGCCATGCAAAATGATGACATCACTTTTGTGCACTCACCCTTGCACTCGTGGAAGTATAAACCAAGCTTTCTTGGTTTTCTTCAGACATTCTTCAGACCTAAATATCTTCTCATTTCCCTGCTCCTCCTTCAGAGGCCAGTAAACCAGAACCCCAACCCTGTGCGTAAAAACCACGCATGTGAGACCTGTGGGAAAGCCTTCAGGGATGTGTACCACCTGAACAGACACAGGCTCTCCCACTCGGACGAGAAGCCATTTTCCTGCCCGATCTGCCAGCAGCGCTTCAAGCGGAAGGACCGCATGAGCCATCACGTCAAATCCCACCAGGGAGGCGTGGAGAAACCCTACGTGTGCCCGCACTGTGCTAAAGCTTTCTCGCGGTAGGACAGACCTCAGATCTCAATACACTGACATCATCTACAATGTGTCTTAGTTTATACTTATGCACACTACTAAATCATTTGACTGTGAATGACATGTTTCTCACTCAATCTCACAGGCCTGATCATCTCAACAGTCATGTCCGACAGGTCCATTCTTCAGAACGACCCTTCAAATGTCCGGTATGGAAGTTTGTTTTGGGTTTTGTGCTGCAATTGTTTAATTTACACTGAAGGAAAAGTCTTTTCTTGATTTTAGTGCATTTTTAAGGTAAGAGGTTGCACAAAATTCAGATATATATCGTTTGATGATCATACTCATTATATTCGGTTCTATGAGCTAAATGTAAAATAGCTGTATATATCTTGTTTATGTATCTTTCTATTAATGTTGCAGTATACACACGATTTGTTGTATTGTTTTACTTAATCGTGTGAAGATTTTTTTAATGTAATGTATGACAGGTTAATGACCTTTATATACCATGGCAAAGCAGTTGTTACATGAGAAGATGTATGTTGTTTGGTACAGACGTGTGAATCCAGCTTTGCCACGCGGGACAGACTGCGCGCTCACATGATCAGACATGAAGAGAAGGTTCCGTGTCACATCTGTGGCAAACTGCTGTCTGCAGCCTACATCACGGATCACATGAGGGTGCACAACCAATCACAGCATCACTCCTGCCATCTCTGCAACCGCAGTGAGTATCTATCTATCTGTCTATATATCTATCTGTCTGTCTGTCTGTCTATATCTATCTGTCTGTCTATCTATCCGTCTGTCTATCTATCTATCCGTCTGTCTGTCTGTCTCTATCTATGTCTATCTTTCTATCTATTTATCTATCTATCTGTCTGTCTGTCTGTCTGTCTGTCTAAGTCTATCTTTCTATCTGTCTATCTATCCGTCTGTCTGTCTATATATCTGTCTGTCTAAGTCTATCTTTCTATCTGTCTATCTATCCGTATGTCTGTCTATATATCTGTCTGTCTAAGTCTATCTATCTATCTATCTATCTATCTGTCTGTCTGTCTGTCTAAGTCTCTCTTTCTATCTATCTATCCGTCTGTCTGTCTGTCTATGTCTATCTTTCTATCTATTTATCTATCTATCTGTCTGTCTGTCTGACTCTATCTATCTGTCTGTCTGTCTAAGTCTATCTTTCTATCTATCTATCTGTCTGTCTGTCTGTCTATATATCTGTCTGTCTAAGTCTATCTATCTATCTGTCTGTCTGTCTGTCTAAGTCTATCTTTCTTTCTATCTGTCTATCTATCCGTCTGTCTATATATCTGTCTGTCTAAGTCTATCTATCTGTCTGTCTGTCTGTCTGTCTAAGTCTCTCTTTCTATCTATCTATCCGTCTGTCTGTCTGTCTGTCTGTCTGTCTATCTATCTATCTATCTATCTATCTGTCTGTCTGTCTGTCTGTGTCTATCTGACTGACTATTTATCTATCTGTCTGTCTGTCTATATCTATCTCTCTATGTAATCTGTTTATCTGTCTGTCTTCCTGTCTGTTCATGATTGAGGTCTTTGTAATTTCATGTTCAGTCTGCTGTAACATAGTATTTCAACATGCCTCCTTAATTGCATAAACAAAAACTTTTGTAAATAATTACATAATCAGCTTGTCTGCTGTAATTATCATTAACGAGTTATTATGAGGTAATCACAATCATCAGCTAATGAAATACAGCAGCAGTGCTTCACCTCCAAATCTTGCCCCATCAGGTTTCACCACGCTGACGTACCTGCGGGTTCACGCTCAGAAGCACCACGGTCAGGAGTGGAAGGACAGCGGAGTAGGCTTCGGCACCACAGGCTCCGGGGGCGTCCTGGTCTGTCAGCTGTGCGGCGTGCACTGCAAGACCCCCACACAGCTGCAGGGCCACATGGGTACCCACAACCCCCCCGTGAGTGACCCCAACCCCACCACCACCACCACCAGTGAGGCGGTGCCGGGCAGCATGGTCACCCTCTGCAACATGGTGTCGGCACCCACGGTGTTCGTGAGCGGGAACACGGTGGTGGATCTGCTGGTGACCGACTGCTCCAGCATCATCCCGCAACCTCAAAGCTAGCAGAGCAGGCCTGTAGTGCACACACGCTAGTAACTATACTCGCACATGCAACACACACATAGCTACTATACACATGTATGACTCAACTTATTACACTAAAGAACCACAAGAAGCCAAGGAGAAACTGTGAAAAAAGGCATTCTGAGTGAAAGTTGCTCACGTTTTATGACATGCAATGACAACTACTGTAGCATGATACATTTTGAAAGAACACCTCTCGATTATGCACACATATTGAGACATATAGTCGCTTTACATTTATCCCTCTCAAAACCAGATAGTTAATATGTACAATTTCTTGTCTTGCTGAGAAGGCAGGAGGACGGTTTGGTCTTCCTAAGCTATCTTGGCTCAACAAGAAGGATCAGGGCATAAAGGTGGCAAAAGAGACTTAGGGGGCAGTATTTTTTATGTGCAGTTCACCCAAACATGAATCATTCACTCCCCTTCATGAAGATTCCATGACTTTTTGTTACAAAATGGAGCTTTTTTTCCAATGGAGCTTGATTCATTTTCATCGCATGGAAGAGAGCAGCTCAGACATTCTGCTAAATTTCTTCTTTTGTGTCCTACAGAACAAATAAAGGCCTAAGGGTGAGTAAATGACGGGTGAACTATCACTTTAACAATTTTAGGACGAAATGGCCACGTCGCACTGGCTCGATCCACTGTTTCTCTTTCACGGCCTTCTTTTCTCTCTTTGACCTTCTCTGCTTTCTTGGCTGCAGGACTCTTTGATGATACTGTGATTGTGTATTGCTACTGTATTTCTTCTGCCTGTAATATGATTTCCACTTTGTTTGCCAGACATCCACTGCCATAAACTGGCATCAAGATCCATTCAGAAGTCATAATAGCAGAAGAAAGATCTGAAAGGTGAAAACGAGAGGTTGCATTAGATGAAAGAGGAAAGTTTCAGAGATATGAGTTGAACGGATAGATGATTTATCTAGTAACGTTCTACTGCCAGCAAAAACAGATTTGCATATTCACACTAATACACAAACACTATGTGACGGATGTTGTGTGTACCTGACATGTCCAGCTCATATTTCACCCCAAAATCAAGAGGAAGAAATTAATTTCCTGTTTTTAGGTCCATAAAGATTTATGTCATTGTGACATTGTTTTAATGAATTCCTCAGTTCTAATTACCATTGTTCAAAAAATAAATTTCTTAGTTCCAAAATGTGGAAACAAAGTACATTATTTAAATATTTATACTCTACGGTTGAAAGTTTGGGGTTGGTAAGATTTTTTCCCATGCTCATCAAGGCTGCATTTATTTGATCAAAAAACAGTAAAGAAAAAGTAATTTTGTGAAATATTATTACAATTTAAAACAACTGTTATCTATTTGAATATATTGTAAAATGTAATTTATTGCTGTGATCAAAGCTAATTTTTCAGCATCATTACACCAGTCTTCAGTGTCACATGATCTTCAGAAATCATTCTAATATACTGATTTGCTGCTCAAGAAACATTTCTGATTATTATAAATATTGAAAACAGTTTGTAACACCCCTGTGGACTGTTTGTTGTGGTTTCTTCCTGATGAATAGAAAGTTCAAAAGAACAGCATTTATTTGAAATAGAAATCTTTTGTAACATTATAAATGTCTTTACTCTCACTTTTGATCAATTTAATGCATCCTTGCTGAATAAAAATATTCATTTCATTTATATTCATTAAATAATACCTTACTGACCCTAAATTTGTGAACGGTGGTGTACGTCATGGTAGTTCTGCTGATTATTAATTAATTGTACTAAATGTGTATTTAAAAAGAAAAACATGTTTATTACTAATAATAACATAAAAATGTTCATGAAAATAATGTCAGAATGCCAAAAATCTTAATAGTAGGGACGTGAACTGTCGATTCACACATGCACTAGTGTCCGTATATTACTGGCCAAATAATTAAACTGATTGTCACCAATTCTTCATATATTACATTCAACAAGTGTACAAAACATCAAAACTGACCTGATATTTTGGAAGGCAATGTCATAAATGACCTGCCTGTGGAAATCCAAAGGAAAAATACCCCGATTTCACCTTAACTATTAGGTGCTTTCTTCTTTCACAGGACTGTCCTGAAGAGTTACATTTAGATTTACATTTTTATTTTTGATGTTGTGTGAAATGTGATCAATCATGTAATACACCGTTATCAGTAACAGAAGATGAACGTCAAATTTATAGCAGTACTATAGGATGCTTTTTTGAGTCTGATAATTTGGCCGTGACTGTACTGTGAGGGTTTTAAAATGCACACAATTCTCTTCTGTTTCTAATCCACGTGTCCATTTAAAGGAAAATATGAAATATTGAAACTATGAATCCTCTGCCGGACTTTTTCTGAGTAACACAATGAGGTGCTGAACTAGGAAATTCAAAGACAGGGCTAATAGGATGTGTAAAGGCTTCGCTGTTTACTTCAGATATGTCCTCGTGTTATTTTTCCGAACAGCAGGCCGTCGAAAGGAAAGCAAGAGCTGTTGTTGTTACTGCTTCCTCGAAGACTTTTAGCAAAGGCTGTTTTGTAGAAGACTGCGTTTTCTTTTTTTCTGTTGTGAATGTGTGAACGGCGTGTTTAAAGAAGGGCTTAAAGATGTGCGCTTAAGTAGAACCCAGCGTCACGCGAGGAAATCAAACTCTTTACTAGCTCAAGGTTTATAAACGATGGAGAAAAAGACTCGTCTTGGTTCTTGGTTTTGTACTGGAGTGATTTGTTTGATCGGTTTAGTGTTGGTACTGTATATCTGGTTATTCATGAGCTTCATTTTAATATGAGATTTGTTCTTCCTGTGTAGAAATGTAGTCGTTGTTAAAAGCTTCAGAGATCATTTTTAGGTTCCTTATTTAAATTTAGCATTAAGCTGAAATGATACCTCTAATCTCTGTACAGCTCTGGCAATGCATCTCAATGCCTTATTGTATCTACCGCATTTAATTCGTCAAACACTACAACTATTTTAAAATGATAGTCGATGAACCAGTAAAAAAAGGAAATTAAAATAATAATGGGATGTATTTATATTTATATTTTTATATTTCTTAAAAGTATGCATGTCTATAAACAGAGCAAAACAAATTGTTGATGCTTACCATGATCATGGATATTATGTTATTATTTTGTAGATGATGTAGATCATGTTATCATTTTGTAATTTGGACTATTAAAAGGAAATGGAGTAATCATATCTTGGGTCACGTGACTTGTGTGTTTGTACAGTTCCATGCACAGATCTGACCTTGACCTCCAGTTCCACCCAATCATATTTGTCCGTCTAAAATAATAATCCATATGGGTCTAAACGGGGTCAGAGAGAAAGCAGGAAAACAAGACCCAACCCGCCAAAGTGAATGAAAACGGCGCTGTTTTCTCAACAGCACGGTGCGTTCTGATCTTCCTGAAGATGAAGCTCTGTCTCTCTCTGTGTTGTAATTTATCCCGAGCGCATCAATAATTCATGCGGCTTTGATGTGATCAAATGTGGAAGCTGGAATGTTGCCAGTTCGGATCTCAGGAGTCAATATTTGTGCCCTGTCACTCATCTCTCATTATACGTGTAAATTCAGAGGCATTACAATACATCCTTGCAGCGTTTCAACACATGTTCAACCAAGTGATAAATTACAGTGATCGTTACAAGGCAGCACTGATATCCTTCACATTATGATATTAATTTAGCCCGGACTACTTGCTTGTATTCTGCGTTCAAATCTTACATGGATTTATATCGAATATTAAGCTTTGAAAATTATGATTTTTTTTTATGTAAGCATACTGAATTGCAGTTGGTCGTCTTGGTTACATGTATTTGCATACTAAACTGTGACTGGTCTTGTTTTGCTTGCATACTTGTAAACATCTATAGCCATTTTTTTCCAGTTGCTTTTTTTAGGTGTTAAAATTTTAAATTTGCTGTAATTTCTGTTTTGTTATCCGTAGGAAAAAGTATTTAAATTCATATGGTATTTTGGTGTAGAATTGCATTTTCTTTTCTTTTTTTAAAAGACAAAGGCTGTTCACAGTCTTGTCATCACATTAAACACTTTATAGTGTTATTTTTACCCATTAAAGTTTGTGTTTGGACAGTATAATTGATTATTATATGCATTCGGATTTAGCAGCCTTTTTCAATTACTTCACGACTGATGAAATGTTAAATTTGCCATACTTTCTCTATTTTAGACTTTTTCACAAGAACGTCAAAAATAAACTCATTTGGCATTTAATGTAAAATTGACATTTTTATTTATTTTTTGCTGTCTTCACTACTGATGCCATTACCATGACTTCCAGCTTATTAAAGAAAAATTGGGTTTTCCATAAAGGTTTGTATTTGAACAATCCGAATCAGTATTTGAAAAGTTTAATTTAGAAACAATTTCATACCTTTTCCCAATTGTTTAAAAAATGAAGAGTATTGAAATGTGACATTTGCCATAATTGCTTTTAAAGGTGACATATCATGAAAATCAGACTTTTCCAGGTTTTAAGTGCTATAATCAGGTCCCCGGTGCATCTACCAACCAAAGAAATGTGAAAAAGATTAACCCAGTAACTTTGTTTTGGGAAGCCTTTTTCTGCAAGCGTCTGAAAAAACGAGCGCGTCTGATTTCGCTCCCTTGGTGACATTGCAAAGGGATCTCATTATAATATTACCGCCCCTTAATCTGTAAGTTTCCAGTTCCACCCATGGTGCCATTATTGTGTTTTCGCAAGCAACAGCGGTGTACTAGTTCTAATGCCATGGAGAAAGTTTGAGCAAAACATGCTAACTGTTCTGCCTTTGGCTGCACAGACGAGCACAGAACACTATTTAGAGTCCCAGCCTCAGAGGAGACAAGACAGCAGTGGATTTATTGATTTATTTAATGTATATTGCTGCTGCCACACAGATCTAAAATAAACATGCGATTTATTTCCCAGCTGTTTACCTTCACAGACATAACCAACTGTTTTTTGTTACTCATGTGTGTTTTTAACGTAAACTTGTGTGTGAATGAGAACGTAGTTTAGTACTCGCATGCTGTGACAGCCGCTTTCTGTCCGTGTGCTTCGGATGTGTGCGTTCAGAAAAAGTTTAAACTCATATGGTTTAAAACGCATGATTTCAGCGCGATAAACATGATAATCAAAACCAAAACAGATGGTTTTTAGCAGATACGAGATGTATTTTGAGCTGAAACTTCACAGACACATTCTGCGGCACCAGAGACTTATATTACATATTGTAAAAAGGTGCATAATATGTCTCCTTTCAACTTTAGGAACTTAGAAATGATTAGGCTCGTTTGTGAATATTTGTTTGAATAATTTCTAATAATCTAATCATTATTAGAACAATTTCTAATCATTTCTTAATAAATTCATAATTGCTGTCCCCTGCTTGATAGAAAAAAAATTGAGTTTTCCATAAAAGTTTGCATTTGGTCAATCAACCCATTTAATATTTGAGAATTTTAATTCCAAAACAGTCCTTCCTTTTGATTAGATGCATTCAGACTTAATTTGAGTCATCAAATTCAAAGCTATGAAAAAGTCAGTAACATCATCACACATTACTCCAAACTCCAAGGGTATCTTTATTCCAGGACATTTAATGATGTGACACAGATTGGAGGAAGTCTCGCTTTTTATGCGTACTGTAGATAGCGTTGCATGAAAGAACAACACAAATGTTTCCATTAGTATGGTAAGAGTTTTGGATACATTTAGACTCGAGGGATTGCCACTGACGTTTCAATTCGTTTTTCCCCAAAGCACGGCCTGAATCCTCGAACAAACAATTAGCAGATCCCACATGCGCTCTCGTTTTGCTCTCCTGAGGGACGAACTCTCCGTTCCGCTCATTGTTTTTGTCATGAAATGATCTGACGGTTATCTCGAGCACTCCACTGACCCACATAACAGCAGCGACTGGTTGCAAAGGTCGACGTTTGGGAGGTTCGCGCGACGCGTTATTGATCAGGAGCCGGTTGATTTATCTGGGTAATGTAAGCAGTGCGGATGGTGATGGAGACGCGCGCTGCCATCGCACTGCTGTCCTCTGCGTGATCGATAATGTAGCATCATATCAGGCAGGAGAACGGACTTGATCGAACCACTTTGCAGGAGTCGCGGTCTAAGCCGCATTCTCGGTGGCTGAAGCATCGTCTCGCAGGAGCTAAACCGAGAGATTTCCGAGCGGGCGGACTGAACGGAAAGCGGCATTCGCATCTTTGCGCTCCGGAGCGGCTACGACAGAATTATTTGCCCCAAAGACACTGACACCAAAAACCATGTCGGTAGACAAAACATGCGCCCGCTCTTCGCTGTTTGTTTCTACGGGGACGCGAGCGTCGACAGGCCGCTGACCGTCACGTATGTTCATTCATTTGGTCATTCAGAACATGTCGCATAATATGATTGTTAGTTTGGCAGCAGCGGTGGGTAAAGTTAATCACGGCCTGCACCAATGCAGCCGACCTTTATTATTCGTTGTCATGCAAATACACGAGCATTGTCTCCCATCAACCAATAACGTGACATTTCGAGAGAGGAACGTCGATATACACGTTTGTCACGTCGTAATGTTTTGTATGAAAGAATGGTCGACCATTTTGTATGTAGATTGAGTCAACGTGCAGCTACTTTTCTTCTTAAACATGCGTGTTTTTTTTGTGATTACATGATAGCGCATTGCGCATTTTTGCCTGTTCCTGAGCCGGGATTCACGTGCATTTGTTACATCAGCTGATTTACGAGCTGTAGATGAGTCTTGAATGAATGAACGCTCGTCTGAAATATTCATGTTATAGCTGCTTTAATGAAGAGGACTGAAGCTGTGGAGAAGCATGTTTGTATGTCAAACGCGTTAGTGATGATGATGTTTAAATGTTTGTGTGTTATTATTTATATATATTTAGAATATTAGTGTTATTTTAAAAATTGTTGGCATTTCAGAAATGTGTATACATTTATTAATATTTTTGTAATAATATGCTTAATATATTCTATAAATATTGTATTATGGCGCTGTGTTTTAAAAATTCTGTATAATTATTATAATATTTATAAATATAACTTGTATTTTAATCATTTAATGATATAATTTATAATAATAATATAATATAATAGTAATTATTATTTAATGATATAACTAATTACTTATTTTATACTTAATGTTTATAGAAATGTATGTTATAATACAATAATACACTGTTATACTAATATATATATATACATTTATAAATAGAATAATTCATATTTTAATAATTTTTTAATATTTATTCTATTAATGTAATTATTAATGATAATAATAATTTTATATTTTAGTTTTTTAGTAGTTCTTTAGTTTTTGAACTCTGGCCTCGGGATTAAAGTGGCAACTGGCCTTAGCTCTGGGATGGTATGTTGGCAAACCCTGACTCCATGGTAAGAGATGGCACTCGCATGTGGCTCAGGGGCTCGGGCGTCGAACTCTGGTCTGCAGCAGAAGATCTATATATATATATATATATATAATTTCCATTTTACTGGGAATATTCAACATATTTTTATTCTTGTTACTATGCGTCAAATTCATAAAATAGTTTGAAGAGTGCAAGTCTGCACTCTCACATGCCAATTATCACAGGTAATGAATTTTAGTATGTATGTAATGCATTTATTTAGTGTATTGTTCATGTATAATATTGAAAATGCATTGTGTGTACTTTGTGTTCAGTAACGGTCATCATTAAACATTTACAGTAGGTTGTATTGTATTAATAAAGGGCATGTGATTCAGGGCAAAAAAAAAAAAAGCAGGATATTATTGACTCTGATTCTGGCTGTGACATGTGACTCGGTTTGCATGTGTTAGACTTATGTTGCTTGTGACTGGCCACATGTGGTACCATATGGGGCGTACATAATAACTTGGTTTATGCAACACAATTCGGACTCAGGAGAATCCATTTTCCCTTCCTCGTTTGAGATAAGAGCTGTTCTTTATAATTGCTCTTCCAATTTGATCAGCTACTTGCTTGCCATTCGTTTGTTTATTCATAACCCTTCAGTTCCTGAAGCTGTGTTTGGTTGCAGAAGCGGGAGCCGGACAGGAGAACTGTGGAGGGCTTTTTTGACCGCGGTAATATCGGAGTTCACCTACGAGGGACCATGTTGTCCATCTTAGCGGCGGGGTCTGTGTTTTTCCCGGGCCTTTTCCTCTTGTCCAAGCAGTGTCTCAAATCCATCCCGGGACTGCGGTGGAATGAGGGCGATGCCGTCATTGTTTCAGCCAGGTAAAAAACACTTGCACCGGCTTAAACATGGCTTCGGTTTGGCCATGAGTAGATAGTAACATTTCACATTTTGTTGCGACCAAACAGTCTTTGGATAGATAAAAAGATCAATGTGGTCTTGAGACTTTTGGACTTCACTATATATCACACCATGAAAACATTAAAGCGCATTGGCAGCACTTACGTGTACTGTTATATTTTTAAGGTTGGTGTCATCCATCCAAGCTATTATGGCTTCTACGGCTGGTTACATCATCTCCACATCCTGTCAGGACATCATTGAGGACCAGTAGGTGCAACCGTCATCACTTTTTTGGCATACAAACATCTTAATCAAAACAGATGTATTTTTGGTGCTTTTTGATCCTAATCACAAGAGACATAATGTGAACCTATTGATTTGTTGATGTATTTGTTTGTCAGTTCGTTTTAAATGCATAAAGGCTATAAAAATAGAGTTATGAAGGTGTATTTGTGCAGTCAGATATGAATACCATGCTTTAGTGTGCTGAACCTATGAACATGGTCTGGCTGTTGGGCTTCAGTAATAATACAGCAAAAAGCCATTAGAACAATAATCAGATTAATTTGGTATTTTATTTGATTACACCACCATTCAATTTTTTTAAAAAGAAATTAATACAAGGATACAGTAAATTAAATGCTGTTCTTTTGATCTTTCTATTCATTAATGAATCCTGAAAAAACAACATTGATAATAGTCAGAAATGTATCTTGAGCAGTAAATCAGCATATTAGAATGATTTCTGAAGATCATGTGACACTGAAGACTGGAGTAATGATGCTGAATATTCAGCTTTGCATCACAGAAATAAATTATATTTTAAATGTTTTCAAATAGAAAACGGTTATTTGAAATTGTAATAATATTTCAGAATATTACTATTTTTACTGTATTTTTTATCAAATAAAGCAGCCTTGGTGAACAGAAGAGACTTTCAAAAAATCTTACCGACCCTAAACTTTTGAACGGTAGTATATATTTGATAATATAATTAAAAAAAAACTAGAATGTGCCACATTTAAGTGGTTTTATAATGGTTTTATAGCATGTACACAAAATTAAAAAAATTTAATAAAGCAAAATAAATTGGTGGAGCTCACGAAGTTAACATATAAAATTAAGAATATAAATTTTATATTTTCCAGATAATATTTTAAGAATTTGTTTTGACTTTGAGAATTTAATAGAAAGTATTTAATTTAGCCAGCAACATGTCTTTATTATATTGAATATTTAAAGTCTTTATACAGTACATAAAAATACACATCTTTCTTTACATTTTTAAAAACGGGATAAAAGTTTTGAAACCCCCTTGTGGAAAAAAAAAATCTTAAAAGTAGATAAAAAAAAAAAAACTGTACTAGCAGAGAATATAATCAATAAAATAATCATCAAAAACACTCTTAAGTTCAACTAATTGCATTTAATATACATTTAAACTATTATACATTTTCATTTAATTCCAAATAACATGCATGTAAGTGTCTCTAAACATTACATTCAGTTCAACACATACATATATTATTTCTATAATAAGTGCTCTTTTTTTTTTTTAAGTATGCTAAAGTGTACTACTTTTTCACAAAGAAAGTTATAGACCTGCTTCCCTTACTGATTCTCAGCCCATCAGTCTCTGTGTGTTTCTTTCTCAGGCATTGGCTGACCAGCTCCTACATCCTGTTCGCTGTGCCGTACTTTGTGTATGACATCTACGCCATGTTCCTGTGCTACTGGTACAAGCTCCAGGTCAAAGGCCACGAGGTGGACAACGGCTCCAAATCCAAGGCTATGGCAGTGAGAGGCTACCTGCGGCGAGAGTTCCTCATGATCCTGCATCACGTCGTCATGGTCACCGCCTGCTTCCCCATCTCTGTGGTAAATAGGCTACGTTTTAAAAAACCAGAAACTCAAGTTTTCAGAGAATCTGTTCATATTCAGATCTGCTCTCTCTCTCTTTCTCATGTTGTCTTCCAGTTCTGGAGGCAGGGAAAAGGCGATTACTTCCAGGGTGTCATGTTCCTGGCTGAACTCAGCACACCGTCCGTCTGTCTGGGCAAAATCCTCATCCAGGTACATTCATTATTGATTAGATGAGTGCTGTGGTATTTTTACCCTGATTCATCATTCTCTGCTTTAGCCTTAACAATGTGTGTAACATTAAGCACAACTCCAGTTATGTCGTACTTTAATACATTATTCATAGTGAAGTGTGTTTACAGAAGTGCTGACTTGACATATGCAAGCCTGGCCTGTTTCACAAAGACAACCTGAGACAAGTTTACAAAGACAAGTTCCAAAAAAGAAAGAAAATTATGATATAATTTACTCTAATGTCGTTCTTATATCAAAGCTTAAAAAATGTAAAAATATTTAAAATAAGGATAAAAATTTTAAAAAGTTTTTTTCTTGCAATTATGAGTTTATATCTTGCAATTCTGAAAAACAGGCTTAATTATGAGAGATAAAGTCACCATTACCTTTTATTTATTTATTTATTTTTATTCCGTGTTGGAAACAAGCTTATATATATGTTCCATATATGAAAAAGAAGTGTGCTTAATTTTACTGAACGCGCACTTGTAGTGAACTTCAAATCTTATAAGTATATTTTTAAAAAGAGAGACACTTTCAAGATTATGCTTCTTAACACACTTACGTACACTATTAAAAAGTGCACATAGTAATAATGTCAAATTAAAAGTTTTACTTTAAAGTGCATTTTAAATCATGATGTTTTAATAACCTTTAATGCTTTAAAGATGTTCACTTATTTCGATGTGTTGGCTAACATACTAAAGCACATGTAAAGTACTTGATTATCATTTTAACAGTGTTTTTTAATTTTACATTTAAAGTTACTATGTTTTAAATGTACTGAATTGCAACTTCATCATAACAAATGTGTAATTACAAATATATTTAAATACATGACATACAGGTTTCAATAGAGATGGCAGTACAAAGTATATTTTAGTTTACCATAAATGCTTGTCAATACCTTCGGCAGATTACTTTAATCATATTTCAAAGACAATTGACATATTTAAGAAATTAGATATAAAGATGAACTTAAGTCCTACTTAAGTGGGTCATAAAAGCACCCTTAAGTTGATCTAATTGTAATTATTATAAATTTCAACTATAATGCATTTTCATTTCATTGTAAATAAAATGCAGTAAAGTGTCTGAAAACATTACATACAGTACAGTTCACACTTAAGTATATTATTTTAAATTATATTATTTCCGTAAAAAGTACTCCTTTTAAACGTACTTCTTTTCACAAGTGTGACTTTATATCTTGCACAAAATTAGATATTTTGAATAATGATTTTTTTTTTTTGTCCATTCAGTGAAACCTAGTGGGGTCCAGTGTTATTTTAAGGCCAAAACACATTTTTCTTCTTTTGTGTTCCTTAGGAAAGAACAAAAAATAGAACTGCTTTTAAGACAATGCAGAAAAGCTGAGTGGATGTGGCGGAAGACGAAACTTGAAATTCACTATTTTTAAATTCCTTGTTTTATTGTTGTGATAATTTTTTAATTATTATTTTCTTTTCTTTTATGTAAAGCACTTTGAATTACCATTGTGTATGAAATGTGCTATATAAATAAACTTGCCTTGCCTTTTAACTTCTTATAATAAAAGATATGTAAGGGCTGAACATGTTCTGTTAGATGAAGTTACATGTGTCTTATTGCTCTTCCCCGTCACCCTCTCAGAGCCTCATATCCTCAGCCGTCTCTCAATATAGCTCCCGAATTTACATGAGATTTAACACTTGATATAATATCCAGCTCTCCACCCTGTCCACCCTCCTCCAGCCTCCAGTATATGGAATAACACAGTTTAGCTTGGTACTGAGCCAGGTGAGAGGATGTGTGTTCACCACTGCTGAGTGTACAGCAGACGTGTGGATCAGTTACATGCTACAAATCCAACATAACACTTCCTTAAAGGTGAAGTGTGCTATCTATCTATCTATCTATCTATCTATCTATCTAATTAAGTGTTCAAAAAGAAGTCAACCTTGAAGTAGAAAATGAAAAATTAAATAATGAAAATGTAGGATATATGACCCCTTTATTCTCAACACAGTGTGAAGTGGTGTGTTTTATAATCAATCGCACTCATTCTTTTTCTTCTTTCTCATTTTCCCTTCTTTCATCAAGTTGTATGGCTTATTCTCTCTCTTTGTCTTTTTCTCTCTCTTTCTCACTGTTAAGTACAAGCAGCAGCACACGCTTCTTCACAAAGTGAATGGAGCTGTTATGCTGATCACTTTCTTCCTCTGTCGAGTCCTTCTCTTCCCCTATCTCTACTACGTTTACGGAAGGTATGTCTCTCTTAAAGCGTTTGAAAGAATAGTTCAAGCAAAAAAAGAGAATTCTGTCATTATTTACTCACCCTCATGAATTTCAAAACCCATCTACTGTTATTTTTTGTTCGACAGAAGACAAAAGTAGAATTAAAAAAAAAAATGTCACACTTTGTTTTATACTGAAAAATAACAGTATTCGGGTTTTGGATCAACATGGGTGAGTAAATAATTACAGAATTAACATTTTCTGTCAGAATTATTCTTTAATTATTCCTTAAACTCTTCCTTTACCTATCTACCTATCCATCTATCCATCTGTCTGTCTGTCTGTCTGTCTATCTGTTCTATCTATCCATCTGTTTTATCCATCATCCATCTATCTATCTATCTATCTATCTATCTACAGTGCCTTGCGAAAGTATTCATACCCCTTCATTCTTTCACGTTTTGTTATGTTGCTGTCTTATGTTAAGCTGCTTTAAATTAGCTTTTTTCCACAACAATCTACACTCCATACACCATAATTGTCAAGCAAAAAAACAGGTTTTTAACATCTTTGCAAATTTATTAAAAATAAAAAACTAAAATGATTCCATTGCATAAGTATTCATATCTGGGACAGTTGAAATTTAGCTCAGGAGCATTCATTTTGCTTGTAGATATTACTACACTTCAAGCGAAGTTAACCTGTGGCAAATTCAATTGAATGGGTATGATTTGGAAAGGCACACACGTCTTAATATAAAGGTCTAACAGCCGATAATGCATATCAGAGCAAAAACCAATCCAGTCTTTATGGCGGTGTGGCCAAACTCAATCCTCTCTTCAGTTAAGACACATGAAAACACACTTGGAATTGACAAAAAAGCACCTAAAGGACCCTCAGAATCTGAGAAACAAGATTCTTAAGGGGTATGAATATACTTTCGTACTTTCGCAAGGCATTGTATCTATCTATCTATCTATCGTTCTATCATCCATCCATCCATCATTTTATCATCTATCTATCAATCAATCAATCAGTCAGTCAATCAATCAATCAATCAGTCAGTCAGTCAGATCTATCCATCTGTTTTATCCATCATCCATCTATCTATCTATCTGTCCGTCTGTCTATCAATCTATGTTTTATCTGTCCATCTGTTTTATCCATCCATCCATCCATCCATCAATCTATTTTCTTTGTTTCTTAATTTTTGCCTTCTGTCCAGGTACGCCTCTATTCCCTTCTATCGGGTTCCTTTCACGGTGCCCTGGCAGTGTAATCTGGGAGCGGCTCTGCTCATGGCCCCGCAGCTCTACTGGTTCTCCCTGATCTGCAGGGGGGCCCTGCGCCTGTTCACCGGCAGCTCCTCGCGCTCCCGCAAACCCACGGCTCTGGTCAAGTCAGATTTTGAAGGACACGAGTCGCTGCCTCAGCCTGCCAACGGATACAGTACACGGATGGTGGGTCGGGACACGCCCACAATGTCGCACTGAGGGGGAGGAGACTATGCTAATGAGACTAAGCAAAGTAAAAAGGGGATTGGATGAATGCAATGATGAAGTGGCAGAGCAGAAGGGCAGGTTGCCAAGGAAGTACACAGAGTGATTAAAGAGGTACTGAAATAGACTAGACGCCCTGTAACGCATTACAGCACAGCATTATGTTTAGTTACAGGGCTCGTGTACTGTATATAAGACATGCTTTAGTAGATCAAGGGAAGCAAAAATGCCGGAAAAATCAGTGGAAGTGTCCACACAACGGCCAGATGTGTGTCACATCACAACTGAGGCAATAAGTGCATATTTTATGTGAGAAAATTTCTGAACCAAGACAAGCACTTTTTGTTTGAGGCACTTTGAAAGGTCGCAGAATGTCAGACTGGGGCTGAGGTCTCGTGCCTGAGGTCTGTTCTTTGCATATATTACTGTAGTGTTGCAGATGCATTGTTCATAGAAATGTCCTCGATTATTATATTTAGCACTGGTCTACAAAGAGCAACCCAAGGTGTCAGGCATTATCAAGCTTGACTGTCTGTATAGAGTTCAGGAGAAATGCCCCTAGTTGGGTTTAAAGGGACAGTTCACCCAAAATGAAAATGTACCCACTCTCATGTCGTTTAGATGCTGTATTATTTTATTTGTGAAGCACAGATTTGAGATGTTAGGCAGAATGTCTGAGCTGCTCTTTTCCATTCTATGAAAGTGGATGGCGATTTATTTTATTCCAACATGTAAAAAAAAACTCCATAAAAGGACCATCTTCACTACTGTTTAAAATTTTGCGGTTAGTGAGATTTTTTTTTTTCAAGAAATAAATACTTGGAAAAAAAAAAGAAGTAAGGATGCATTAAATTGATCAAAATTGACAGTAAAGAGATTTATAATGTTTCAAAAGTTTTCTATTTCAAAATAAATGCTGGTCATTGAACTTTCTGGAAAATTTATTTAATATTGCGCTTAATATTTTTTATATTAAATAGTATAAAAATATTAAATATTAAGCAGCAAAAAAAATTTCAACATTGATAATAATAAATGTTTCTTGAACGGCAAATCAGCATATTAGAATCATTTCTGAAAGATCATGTGACACTGAAAACTGGAGTAATGATGCTGAAAATTCAGCTTTGCATCACAGCAATAAATTACATTTTAAAATATTTTAAAACGAAACCAGTTATTATAAATAGTAATAATATTTCACAAAATTACTTTTTTTCCCTCTTTTTTTTCTGTATTTTGATCAAATAAATGCAGTCTTGGTGAGCATTTGAGACATTAAAAAAAAATCGTAATCACTCCAAACTGTTGACTGGTAGTGTAAGTATATTAAAATTAAGGCCAATAGTATAATTCTATACTGTTTTGTCTAAATAAATAAAAAATGAAACCCTAAAGACAGAATGAAAAATGGATACTAATTTTGAGATTTGCTAAAATTACATTTAACAGTTAAATATGACTCCAAAATTAGATTTACAAGTCTGTTCCGTACACCAGTGTAAAACCAGTGATATTTTAGTATCACTGAGATACTATTATTGTTTTTATTACTAATTTGAATTAGTTTTTGTTTGGTTTTCCATTTGAATTTGTTAAATATTTAGTAATTTTGTTTTGTGTTTTTGTCTTATTTCTATAGTTGTTATAAAAAAAATGTTTTTTTCATTTTTATTTTAGTACATCAAGTTAAACTAAAATATAAGAGATATTGCCTTGGCAACTAACTGATATAAAAGCAAGTTTTTTTTTATTTTTTTTATTTGTTTTTAATATTTATTTTAATGTTTTTTTTTTAAGTAACAAAAATGTTTTTTTTTATTTTTATGGTTTTAGTTTTAATTAAATCAGTTAAACTATAATAACCCTGGAGAAGACTGTAATATAGCGCATAAATCACTATCCGTTTGGATGGAAAACAGAAGCTCGACATTTCACCAAATGTCTACTTTTGTGTTTCACAAAAAAAA
>NW_015647124.1:2232545-2249055 GCF_001515625.1 Sinocyclocheilus rhinocerous
TGTTTCACAAAAAAAAAAAAAAAAAAAGAAGAGACAAATAAGACATTGGAATGACAACAAATGATTCATTTTTGCTGAACTATTCCTCTACAACAGCTGATCCATGAAGGGTCTCTTTGGATCAAATGTAATTAAACCCTGTCTGTCAGAAAAAAAGAGGCAGCTCGGGGTTTGGGAATGTATTATTTTGTACATGCTCGGAAAGCAAGCGTCACACCTAATAGAAAGTAGCTACCTTGAATGTTCTCCGATTCGACTTGTGATCCACCGTAAGGTGGCTTTAAACGCAGTTTTACCACGAAAATCGTTCAACATTTGTAGTTAGCTTTACAATATCCCTACTATAACCTCTTTAAACAGAGTCACGAGTCCTAAAACCCTGCATATGTTATAAAGGGACATGATCCAATATATATTAAGCTGCCTTATCCCTGTGGAAACTCTTATTCTTCATCTTTTACTCTTTAGTTTTGGCTAGAGGTGAGTTTCCTCCATTTAAACAAATGCGATACTTTACATAGTCGATGTGAAATTTTTTTGCACTTTATTCATTTCGTTGTCACTGAAGACGTTTTGTTCGTCTCACGGTTCCTGTTATTTATTGGGGTTTAAGATATTTATGGTTTTGAATTCTTTTCAGCCTGTCAGTCTCGGGGTTTTTGTTGTTTATGGGTCACTCAAACGATCTCATCTCGGTCTAGTCATAAATCAAGGATTCATTTGCAGATGAATTCGGCCTAGTATGTTTTATTTAATAACTCCGCTTGCAAGTTCAACCGTACCACTTATCAAACAGGAATGAATAACATTGCAAAGTAAGTTTTTGAAGCTTACTTAATGACTGTATGCTGATTTCAAATGTATACAATGAAAAAACGGGTGCAAAATGTCAATTGCGCTGAATTGGGTATATGACTGCATGTGTATACTCCATCTTTGTCCCTTGTGAACCCTCTATAATGTGCTCCAATATCGAGCGTAAATCCAAACTATTTAACCCTAGTGAACGGCAACGACTGCTTTTGATGGTTTTCTTTTGGAAAGCATTTATGTTTTAGTTGATTCGACTTCTTTTTTTTTTTTTTTTTTTTTTTTTTCCATATGTAAACCTGTTGTAATTCACTCATTGCAGAAATATATACTCTTGTCTCATATGCTGCATGTTATAATGTCGCTTCTCCTGGTCCGTTTGTGAACGTGCCGTACGGGGTTTAATCGAGACCTCGATAATGTCGAGCATGAGTCTCAATGTCTGCCATCATGACCTCTGCGGAGACATCTGGAATTAAAACGAGCTTAAAAAACGGATCAGGATTTTCACATCAAATGTCCTCTTGATTCCTCTTATTAATTTGAGAGCCTGTACCAGACGGGTGATGCTTTGAATCCAGACAACGCAATTGAGGCTAACAGGCCACAAAAGGATTCACGCTAATACAGCGGCTTACGTTCCACCTTTTCTCCCTTTGCAGAATCGTTTATGCACTGAATAGAAAGTCTGGGAGATTTCCGATTTCAACACCGGATGTGATTGTTTCTAATTACTTGATAAGGATTGTTGAAACTCGTTCAAATTCAGAGCAATTTGCTAATGAATCAATCATTTGCTTACAAATCAGACATCACTATGGCTTGAGAACAGGTTTATATGGAAGCTTGTTTCCACCATGGAATAAAAATATAAAACAGGTCATTTCAACTTATCTCACAATTCACTTTTTTCTCACAATTGCAAAGTTTCTCTCTCACAATTACAAGTTATAAATGTAGAATTGCACGTTTACACCTCTCAATTCTGCTGAGAGCTTTTTCCCCTCTAGGAATTCTAAGTTTACATCTCACAATTCTGAGAAAATTCTTCTTTTCTCAGAATTTACATCTCGAAATTCTGACTTTTTCCCCTCTATGAATTCTAAGTTTACATCTCACAATTCTGAGAAGATTCTTCTTTTCTCAGAATTTACATCTCGCAATTCTGACTTTTTTTAATTGCAGAAATTGGAGTTTACATCTCATCAATTTTTTACATTTTTCTCAGAATTCTGACAAAATTCTTTTTACCTCAGAATTCAGTTTTCAGTTTGCAATTCTGTTTTTTCCACCCTCTGTATGTTCTTAGTTTGCATCTCAGAATTCTGGCTTTTTTTCTTGAAATTCTAAGTGTACATCTTGCAGTTTTGAGAAGATTCCGAGAAAAAAAAAAAGAAATCACAATTACGAGATATAAACTCGCATTTTATGAGAAAAAAGTCAGAATGGTGAGATATAAATCCACAACTGCGAGAAAAAACTTTTTTTTCTGAGAATAGTGAGGTAAAAAGTTGCAATTACTTTTTACATATTTTTATTCCATGGCAGAAATCAGCTCGCAGAGGTTTAGCCCAAACAGAAAATAATTTTCTACTATTTTTAAAGAAAAAAAAAAACAGAAAAAACAGCAAGACACCAGCAGCTAGGCATTCATTTATTTATTCACATTAAAAAAAATCCGAATAAAAAAGACAACATCAGTTAAAATAATAGCATCTCATTTGTCCAATGCAAAACGATGAATTATGACCATTTAGGGTATAAACCCTAAAAAACCTGGCTTTCACTCAAGCAGTCTGTTGTTTCCCTCAGTATCTCCTCTGTCTGGGACTGAAGACAGTGCTGGGGTCGCTGTCTCGCTCTCGTTCTTTTTCCCGCTCTCGCTGACTGTTGGGCGACAAGGGCATTTTCTCAGAATTTACATTATTTTTATTTAGTTAGATTATTTGTTAGATTATTCAGTTTTCATGTTGCAATTCTGTTTTTTCCACCCTCTGTATGTTCTTAGTTTGCATCTCAGAATTCTGGCTTTTTTTCTTGAAATTCTAAGTGTACATCTTGCAGTTTTGAGAAGATTCCGAAAAAAAAAAAAAAAAATCACAATTGCGAGATATAAACACGCATTTTATGAGAAAAAAATCAGAATCGTGAGATTTAAAATTCACAACTGCGAGAAAAATTCTGACTTTTCCCCCTCTATGAATTCTAAGTTTACATCTCACAATTCTGAGAAAATTCTTTTCTCAGAATTTACACCTCGAAATTCTGACTTTTTCCCCTCTATGAATTCTAAGTTTACAAATCACAATTCTGAGAAGATTCTTCTTTTCTCAGAATTTACATCTCGCAATTCTGACTTTTTTTAATTGCAGAAATTGGAGTTTACATCTCATCAATTTTTTACATTTTTCTCAGAATTCTGACAAAATTCTTTTTACCTCAGAATTCAGTTTTCAGTTTGCAATTCTGTTTTTTCCACCCTCTGTATGTTCTTAGTTTGCATCTCAGAATTCTGGCTTTTTTTCTTGAAATTCTAAGTGTACATCTTGCAGTTTTGAGAAGATTCCGAAAAAAAAAAAAAAAAATCACAATTGCGAGATATAAACACGCTTTTATGAGAAAAAAATCAGAATCGTGAGATTTAAAATTCACAACTGCGAGAAAAATTCTGACTTTTCCCCCTCTATGAATTCTAAGTTTACATCTCACAATTCTGAGAAAATTCTTTTCTCAGAATTTACACCTCGAAATTCTGACTTTTTCCCCTCTATGAATTCTAAGTTTACAAATCACAATTCTGAGAAGATTCTTCTTTTCTCAGAATTTACATCTCGCAATTCTGACTTTTTTTAATTGCAGAAATTGGAGTTTACATCTCATCAATTTTTTACATTTTTCTCAGAATTCTGACAAAATTCTTTTTACCTCAGAATTCAGTTTTCAGTTTGCAATTCTGTTTTTTCCACCCTCTGTATGTTCTTAGTTTGCATCTCAGAATTCTGGCTTTTTTTCTTGAAATTCTAAGTGTACATCTTGCAGTTTTGAGAAGATTCCGAGAAAAAAAAAAAGAAATCACAATTACGAGATATAAACTCGCATTTTATGAGAAAAAAGTCAGAATGGTGAGATATAAATCCACAACTGCGAGAAAAAACTTTTTTTTCTGAGAATAGTGAGGTAAAAAGTTGCAATTACTTTTTACATATTTTTATTCCATGGCAGAAATCAGCTCGCAGAGGTTTAGCCCAAACAGAAAATAATTTTCTACTATTTTTAAAGAAAAAAAAAAACAGAAAAAACAGCAAGACACCAGCAGCTAGGCATTCATTTATTTATTCACATTAAAAAAAATCCGAATAAAAAAGACAACATCAGTTAAAATAATAGCATCTCATTTGTCCAATGCAAAACGATGAATTATGACCATTTAGGGTATAAACCCTAAAAAACCTGGCTTTCACTCAAGCAGTCTGTTGTTTCCCTCAGTATCTCCTCTGTCTGGGACTGAAGACAGTGCTGGGGTCGCTGTCTCGCTCTCGTTCTTTTTCCCGCTCTCGCTGACTGTTGGGCGACAAGGGCTTTTCCACAACAGGCCCCGACCGCGCTTTATCGCTTTTAAAAAGATCACGACCTGTCCTTAGAATCTGCTCCTCGATTTTTCTGTGACGCTTCATGTCCGACAGCACTTTGTCCAGCCGGGCCTCGCGCTTGACCATCGAGCGGGCAGAGGAACCTGGGAAAGAGAGAAAAGGATGAACACAAGTCAGCATTATTCATCTATATTGTGTGTCTGCCAAGATTACCAAATCCATAGACGTGGACAAATGTTTGATCATACCTGGTGTTCTGCGGCGACTGAGAAAAGAGTTTTTAGGAGTTGCCATAGTCTGTTCCTCGTCGAAATCAAATTCAGTTGGCGTGAGGTCCCTGCAGGACATATAAATAAATAAATCAATATTTACATTCTTTGTATAAAATTTTAAAAATGTATATTATATTTGCACACACACACATTGAGTAAATACTGGTGTCTCATTTGTACGCAATACCAGTCAGAGGTTTGGAATAATTGAGATTTTGAGTCTCTTCTGCTCATCAAGGCTGCATTTATTTGATCAAAAATACAGTAAAAACAGTAAAAATGTGAAATATTATTACCATTTAAAATAACTATTTTCTATTGTAATATATTTTAAGGTGTAATTTAATTATTTGATGCAAAGCTGAATTTTCAGCATCATTACTCCAGTCTTCAGTGTCACATGATCCTTCAAAAATCATTTTAAGATGCAGATTTGCTTCTATTATTTTATCTGCCTGCTATAATAATGTTATTATTGCTCCTCAATGATTAATAATGGTTCTTATTATCAGTATGTAAACAGTTGTGACGGTTCATATTTTTGTGATTAATTTTTTCAGGATTCTTTGACGAACAGAAAGTTGAAAAGAACAGCATTTATTTTTTTTTAAATAGAATTCTTTTGTAACATTATACACGTTTTTACTGTCACTTGTGATTAATTTAATGTGTCTTTGCTGAATAATACTTGTCTCAAACCTTCGAATGGTAGTGCATCCACAAAATATTTAAGTGCCAAAAAACGGTTTTCAACATTGATAATAATCAGAAATGTTTCTCGAGCAGTAAATCAGCATATTAGAATGATTTCTGAAGATCATGTGACACTGAAGACTGGAGTAATGATGCAGAAAATTCAGCTTTGATCACAGAAATAAATTACATTTTACAACATATTCACATAGAAAACAATTATTTTAAATTGTAATTTTTTTACTGTATTTGTGATCAATGAAATGCAGCCTCTTTCAAAAACATTTAAAAAAAATCTTAATTATTCTAAACTTTTGTGTATATATATGTGTGTATATATATATATATATATATATATATATGTATATGTGTGTGTGTGTGTATATATATATATATATGTGTGTGTGTGTGTGTATGTATATATATATATGTGTGTGTGTGTGTGTGTGTATTTTTTCTGACTCACTTGTGCTGGTTCTCCTCTTGTTTGGCCTCCTGCAAGTCCTCTCCATCTCTCTCAGGTGAGGGGGTGCGTGGAGGGGTCGGAGGTCGGCGTGGAAGTGGCTCCCACTTCAGCTCCAGCATTTCTCCTTTAGCCAGAATCTCATACAGCCGCTTGATCTCCTCGGGTGCAGGCATCCAGTTCTTAGGGTCCTCCATCTCCTCGTCACTGTATGGGATCTCCCAGTCCTCCTCAGTCTGCTGCAGCTTTCCTTCACCGCCTCCATTCATTTCTCCATCCGTGGCTGTTCCCTCTTTCTGCTTTTCTACATCCATGGATCCTTTGTGTCCTTCTACATCTTTCATAGGAGTGTGAATGAAAAACTTTAATCATAATGTGCATAAAATGCAACAATGTGTAATAGAACAAACTTGTACACCTTGCAAAAAATACTGTGGTGATACCATGGTATATTTAGCATCATATTCCAAGTTCATTAAGAATGCAAAAGGCATGGTATAAAGACATATGTGGTGTGCATACTTGCGTCATCCCCTGTTATAGTATCTTTTGGGGCTGTATTCGTCTCCTCTCTTTTTTCTTCATCCTTTTCTTCCTCTTTTCCCGCAGTTTTCTTCTGTTCACTCACTCCCATAGACTCCACTCGCTCCGCTAGTGAGCACTGCGCGTCCTCTGCCGCCTGCATCTCGCTGCAAACCTGCGGGAAAACAGACGTGCTTTAGCTGCGTACTAACGATTTCATATTCAAAATCGAGTCGAACTTATATTTATGTCAATATATCAGTTCCTGACTAGTCGCGCGCCTTCGCTGAGAATCATTCAGAAACATTCGATATGATTATTTTATCATGAACAGAAATGAAGGGGCGGATGCACTTACAATGGTTTCCCCACTACTGTTATAAACAGCTGCGCGGGGTAATAAAACGCATCAATGTGCTATTATTTCTGAAAATAATACTGCATTAGTTATTATGGTCTGTTATCACTGTTGTTTATTTCGGCGCCTTGACGTCATTCGCCTGATGTCCCGGATGAGAGGATCCGCCCACAGCGCCCCCACGCGCTCGAATGACCGCCATAAAACCCCGCGTGGAAGAAGTTGCTATGGTGTTCAGGGTGGTTGCTAGGGTGTTGACCTAACATGGAACGTTCTCAGAACGGTCCGTCAACATTATTCCAGTGACGTTGATAGAGTGTTCATTCAAAACCATTATTTATACATAATTTATGGAACGTTTTCCCGAAACATTTTAGTTAGATATTTTGTCTAAGATGGTTTAGAGAGCATTCCAAAGTAACATTCCCATAATATTGACAAAATAATAAAAAGGTACATTCCCATACATACATCACTTAACTAAAAACGTTTTTAAACTTAAAAAAAACTGGATGTTTTGAGAACATTCAGAGATAACATTTTCATGGAAACGTTAGCAAAACATTCCTAGAACATATTTCTGTTGGCGGGGTAGTTGCTATGGCATTGCTATGTGGTTGCTAGGTTGTTCTGGATGGTTGCTAGTGTATTATAAGCAGTTACCGGTAAAGGAGGGTAAAATCTTCAGGTAGAGAAATGGATTGTGAATTAGGCTAAATGCTTGATTGAATATTGATATAGGCCTTTGTCAAGGGAAATAAATTATAATTTATTTAAATAAATAATATTATAAATAATATTATTTATTAATATAATTTTAATAAGACACTTACAGTAAGCCATATGTCGTGTGCATTTTTTTTAATGTTATTTTCATTTTGGAGAGTTTTTAATGAATCATTCTTTTGAATCGAATTTTCTCAAAGAACCGGTTAACAAATCGCGATTTGTGAATTCGATTGATCCTTTTTATTTTATTTTATTCTTTTATTTAATTTTTAAGATGCTGTTGATTTAACTGAATATACGAGTTTTTTTCTATATATATTTTTTTAAATTGCATATGAAACGTAATTAATTTAGCTATTTGTAAAAAAAAAAAAAAAAAAATACTATACTGACTATTCTTGTGCTCAAATAAAATGTGGTATTTTGTATTGTACATTTTGTACATTGTATTGTTTGTATCTGCTTATATTATTTGTCGCTTTGAAAAAAAGAGTCGCGATTTCTCAAGAGACTTTTAATTTGACGGGTGTTTCCAACAACTCCAGCAGAGCGGAAGTAGATTCCCGCGGAGCCGCACATCAACAGAACGAGTACAAATCTGCGATGAGTTTTGAGTGGCCCTGGCAGTATAACTTTCCTCCATTTTTTACGTAAGTAAATCCATTTTATTATCAACGTCAGGGACCTCAGATGGAAAACGGAGGTTTCGTGTCCGCGATATAATACTTTGGTCTAGTGTTAAATATACATTTGTATCGCGAATAAAGCTACTGTTTGCCTTCCGCTGCGGAAGTAATACAATCACTACATTTGACACTCCATGCACAGTGTTCAGTCATGCGAGGATGAAATTAATTATATAATTAAGTATTACAATATTTGCAGTTACAGTATGTCATACAGTGTTTAAATGTTGTTAGGCCTGTCGCAATAATCAATATATCGACTTATCGCGCAATATATGTACATTACCTCAATAATTTTTGGTGACGCAATATATCGCCCATTTATTTACTTAAAAATTAATGTCACCATGTTTTGTACATTCCGCTTGCGCCTGTGTCTTTTGCAGCTTCTCGTACATAACGTGGTGTAGTCATGAGGTGCTAGTTCAAATAAAAAAAAAAATTATTTCTGGGGCAATATATCGCACAACAAAAAGTTGTTATCGTGACAGGCCTAAATGTTGTATGACTTTAAATACTAACGCAAGTGAAGCGAAGCTAGTACGAGCAGAATAGTAAAGCTTCTGTGGTTTGCAACAAGAATAATTTGTCATTATGTAAAAATGACTGTATTTAAAGGTTAAAGTGAAAACTGGAAACCTGGAAATATTAGGACATTGAGAAAATCGCGATTTCCAGGCATGGATTATTTATTGTAAATTTTACACTGTTGAAAACCCCTGAAGTATCTCTATAACATATGCATATGCTTTAATAATTTATCACAATATAATAGTTACATTATTATGTAGAAGATGATTTTGTTGTAATTTCTTTGCATCAGTGGAAATGACAATCTTGCACATTGGGGCCAAAATGGTATTGAGAGGAGATGTAATGTTTTTATTCTGTTTTGCAGATTACAGCCAAATGTTGACACGAGACAGAAGCAGCTGGCGGCGTGGTGTTCGCTGGTTCTGTCCTTCTGCCGTCACCGGAAACTCTACACTCTGGACGTTCTCGAGGCGCAGGAAAGCCCAGTCTTCAACAACAAGAAAATTGAGAGTATCCTTTCATGGTCTTTGTCTTGTTTTTATTTGTTGATAGGATACACTGAGGTTGAATCACATTGAAGGCTGTTCCTTTTCTGTCATTACTTGCCCTGCATGTATTTCCCGTAACTTTTGCCGCTCAGGAAAACTTTCAGTTGAGGCCATACAAGTCGTTTTTGAAGAACTGAGAAAAAAAGGTGGGATGCCAAATGCATTGATAAGAAGAGACCGGAAAATTGATGTTAAAATTATTTTGATCTTTGCTTTGGCATAGGAAACCTGGAATGGTTGGATAAAAATAAATCACGATGTCTTATAATGTGGAGGAGACCAGAGGAGTGGGGCAAACTCATTTATCAATGGGTGAGACTATACTGTGTCCTATAAATGTATTTATTTATTTAAAATATGTTTAATGAAAAATACAGTTAAAACCGTAATATCGTATTACATTTAATACATTTCAAATAATTGTAATATATGTTAAAATGTACTTTATTCCTGTGATCAAAGCTGTATTTTCAGCATCATTCCTCCAGTCTTCAGTGTCACATGATCCTTCAGAAATCATTCTAATATGCTGATTTGAGTTTTAAGAAACATTTCTTATGATAATCAATGATGAAAACAGTTGTGCTGCTTCATGTTTTTGTGAAAACTGTGATACTTTTTTTGATGAATAGAAAGTTCAAAAGAACAGTGTTTATTTGAAATAGAAATCATCTATTACATTATAATTGTCTTTACTGTCACTTTTGATCAATTTAATCCAGCCTTGCTGAAAAAGTATTAATTTCTTAAAAAAAAAAAAATAATTTGTACTGATGCATTTATATCATGGAAAATCATCGTTGAAAATATGCTAGTGCTAGTGAGCACTGAGCAGTTAGGTCAAGGTGTTATTTTAAATACAATGACTTTTTCTCCCATTGTTGCATGTAGGTTTCCAAAAATGGCATGGTCAACTCAGTGTTTACACTTTATGAACTCTCTAATGGAGATGACACAGAAAAAGAAGGTATAAAAGTGTTTCATATTTCTGTTGTACATTGCAATACATCAGCAAAATGGTAACGCATATCTATAGAACTTACCTTGTTGCTGTGAAAGGATTAGTTCACCCAAAACTGAAAATTTGCTGATTATTTAATCAACCTCAGGACATCCAAGATGAAAATCAGTTACTTGCCCAGAATGCTCACCAATGGATGCTCTGCAGTGAATGGGTGCCGTCAGAATGAGAGTCCAAACAGCTGATAAAAACATCACAATAATCCACAAGTAATCCACACCACTCCAGTCCATCAGTTTTTGCCGGAAGCAATGGTTTGAAGTGAAAATGTCTTGATGGATTTACAGACATGCAGCTTTTGGCTTCTAAAGATGTTAACTGATGGACTGGAGTGGTGTGGATTACTTGTAGATTATTGTGATGTTTTTATCAGCTGTTTGGACTCTCATTCTGACGGCACCCATTCACTGCAGAGCATCCATTGGTGAGCAGGTGATGCAATGCTACATTTCTCCAAATCCGATAAAGAAACAAATTCATCTACATCTTGAATGGTCTGAGGGTGAGTACATTATTCTTTGCAGTAGCTGCGTTAAGCTCTGATCAAGTGCGTAACACGAGCGTATCTTTCAGAGTTCCATGGATTGGAGGATTGGATGTTGCTGCGTTCACTGCAGGCCCTGCAGGCTGAAGGGAAGGCAGAAATGATCACTATGGATGATGGAAAAGGTGTCAAGTTCTTTTAAATCAGGCTTTCTCAAATCAGACTTTGGGGAGGTGTTGGGTTTCTGTCAGCCCAGCCGAATCATCTTTTGTCTCAGTCCACTTGGGATCTTTTTTGGACTCTATAGTACACTCCACTACTAAATCAGTAAGTCATTATTTGGCACATGAGCCCAAACTAAATTGTTGAAGCATGTATAAATTGGTGGTTTTACACCTGATGTTTGAGCAGACTAAAGAAACCGAGATTTTGTTCCTAGCCATTATGCATACAAAGTAAAATGTCAGACCAAAACTAAGGAATAGAAGTATATTAATGTAGACCCAGACTAAACATAAGTTTTTATTCCACTCCTTTTATTGCTGTAAATCCTGAAGGACTCTCGTTCTACTTGAATATTTGAACCACAAAGTCAGAAAACGGTCTGCTTATCTGACACGGTTTTTTGCAAGTCCTGCGATGCTTCCTGGCTAAGATGAAATGTTCTTGAGTAAATGTCTTGTTCCTGATGGCAGTGGAATTCATATCAATATTTTGCTGAAATCTGGTAGCATTCTCTCCTTTTCCCCGGTTGTCACTGTATCTTATCACCTTTTATACCAATACTGTACAAATAAATGAGAGAGACGTTTTCAGTTCTTTCCTGCAAAGCCCTTTGCGTTTGGTTTGATTGAAGAGCACTTGCCTTATATATTTGATTTTCATATGCAAATCTCACGTGCTTGGCGGAAGCATCAAAAAATGGCTTACAGCACAAAGTCATCTGCGTTATACTTCTAGTGGAAGAGTTGACATGCTGTAAGTCAAACATGGTTATTATTCCATTGCTCATACTTTGGGTTTTTCAAGTCAGTCTCTCAGATGTCTAAAGAAATGTTTAAAAGTTCAGCACACGTGTTTTTAGTATAATTTTTGTTAATATTTTAAATGGTTTTTATTATTACATTTTCTTTTAATTTTAGTTTGTGTTCATTGTTTTTTTTTTATTAGTGTATTTTTAAAAATGTCTACATAGTTTTATTAAGCTTTAGTTTTAGTTATTTTGGTGCTTCAACTTAATCTAAAAAAATTTAAATGTTACTTTGGCAACTTTTTTTTATAAGTTAATGTTTATTTTGTTTCAAGTAATGAAATAGTTTTTATGGGTTTAGTTTTAGTTGTTGATGATAACCCTATACAGTACACATTATTTTAAAAAATTTAAAATAGCATTTAAATTAATATTTTAAAAATAAAGTTGAATAAATTAAAATAGTTTAAAGTTTTTCTTTTAAATAAAAAAAGCAGTGTTTAATGTAAAAAAAAAAAAAATGTCAGGCCAATAATATTTTAAAATCCTGAGCTTCATATATATATAGTGTAACTTTTGCATTTTGTTTTTGCTAAATCACACTGATGACCGTTTTTATATGCGACGGTCAGTAAAAGCGACAGGTGGCGCTCATGTGCATGTCAGAGTGTCACGTGACAGCGCCTTCTGCTGAGCATCCCTTTACAAATTTATGCAGTGCAGCTTTATTAATCATCTGAGGGCCAGTTTAGTGTTGACCACACATAATGGAACAGACAAGCAGAGACGCAAGAGTTTGTCTTTCTTAAAATAAATGCCACTCAGTATTTTATCTAATGCAATGACAATAATACATTTTAAAGTGACTTAATCAAATGCTTTTTGTTGCCAACTGTATGCAATGGAATAGAAGTACAGGGAATTACACAAATGTTCTGTGATAAGTGCCCAGAGTAAATGGCTCACCTCCGGTATGAATGATGCTTTGTACTGGTTGGTAGAGGTTTCTGGCGCATGAAACCAGCACATGAGAGGAAGCAGCATGAGCTTGTGCTGCAGAACGTGAGCTGTCCATTATGTTCTGGTCTAGAGACAGGCTAAAATTCATAAGCTCAATCTAGTGTTTTTAGGCCAGATGTTTACTGTGGTTTGCATGAGGTTTTTGTTCTTGGTTGTGAAAGATTAGAAACAACAGACAAACACAGAAAGCTCTCAACTGAAAGATCTATAGAAAGTATATAATGCTTATACACTCTAAAAAATGCTGGGTTAAATATAACCCAGTGCTGGGTTAAAAAGGGTCAAACCCAGCTATTGGGTTGTTTTGACCCAGCGGTTGGGATGTTTTGAACCCAACCGCTGGGTCAAAAAAACAACCCAATAGCTGGGTCAAAACAACCCAACCGCTGGGTCAAAACAACTCAATAGCTGGGGTTGTCCCTTTTTAACCCAGCGCTGGGTTATATTTAACCCAGCATTTTTTAGAGTGTATAGACACAGAATGATGCTATCGGTGCGCTTTTGTTTTAATTGTGGACAAGATATGAAGCTCTGACATTTTGATGGTTTACTTTGGTTCATTCTGATGTACACATTTTGAATCATAATAATTATCATGAAACAACTGCTATTTTTTTTGTTATTTGTAACAAGAAATGTAGAAGATTTGAAGGTCTTTTCTATTTTCAGATGTTGCTTTAGATGACCAAATCAAGCATAGCCTTTGTTTAAACATATTATTATTAATTCTATTTTGGGAGCAGCACAGCCTGACTAATTTTTAATAATCGTGTCCTGAATCCAACATGAGAAAAGTCTAAAATAGTCAACCCAGGGAGCAAGTTAATGCTTTCAGCTCACAAATCATGCTTTTTTTTTTTTTTTTTTTAAGAATGATAATTCGATTTCCTGTGTATGAATAACTATGGAAGTCAATGACAACTATCATAGTAGTTGAATAAATTCTCTAAACTTTTCCTAACTAATTTCTTGATTGTCATTTTCAGTTGTTCATCAGCTGGGACTCCAAGTAAGTTGTCACAAGTTTTACTATAGGCTATACATTTTATTTATTTAGTCATTTAGCAGACGCTTTTATCCAAAGCGACTTACAAATGAGGACAACAGAAGCAATCAATTGTAGTATTAAAACAACTAAAAACAGATCCAAAACTAAAAGCTGAAACTTTATAAATACTACCTATACACATTTTAAAAATAAAGAGATGACAAATGCATACAACAACATTTCAAAACTTAACATTTAAATGAAAAACAAAAAATAAAGCTAAAAACAATTCAAAATATTAAAGAACAAAAGGTATGAGTATAATAATGATTCTAACATAACACTAAGCCAAACACCAAAAAAACAACTACATATGTATGTACAACCACACACGCATACATACATATATATATATATATACACACACATTTATAAATTCAATATATATATTATTTCATTTCCATTTAGTTTGTTGAAGTATTAAAATAACTCAAATCAAACTAAAACTTAATAAAAGACCTATACAGACATCATAAATTCAGACATAATTTAACTACAATTAAAATAAATAACAAATACAAATCAAACGACAGTAGTTTATCAGTAACCCTAAAAAATAACACTGCCAAACACACATGCTAAAAAACAACAACTTACACATAGTAAGAAATGGTTATAAAAAACTGAAACAGAAGCGAAACAAGTAATAGGAAAGAGGAGAAATAAAAAGCGATACTTATTAATACATAATAAATAGGCATATAAATTATAACATTATGTTGTCACAAAAGTTTAACGAGTGTTCAGTGAACTGAATCTTTTTCCGGACCAATGACGGTGGAAATGTCAGACACCTTTTTGCTGTTAGTGAGCGAATCGTTCAGACCATATGATTCAGTTCAAGCGATTCATCGAAAAGATTCGACTCGCAAAAAACGAATCGGACATCGCAAGTGGAAAATCTAATGGACACTCTCTCACCAGCACAAGCTGTTCTGATGGCACGGGTAGATCTACGCACTGACGACCGCAAGCCTGCAGTGAAACCCAACGCTGCGGGAGTCCCAGTGTTGCCAAGTCCGTGGTTTTCCTTCCTACTTTAACACTGTTGCCGCGGGTTGTTTTTCATGTCCGCGGGTTGCAGCGACTCCAATAACATGATATGTATCCCCTGGAATGCGATTGGGCTAGTTTTGAGTAGCGATTGGGCGGGTTTTCTTATGAAAACCTGGCAACCCTGCTACTCAGGTGAAGCGGGCGGAGTCAGGCGCGAGCGCTCGCTGTGAAGAGCTGTAGTGCGGAGCAAATGTCCTGTGTATGTTTCAACTCTGGAGTAATTTCAGACTTCTCTAAATAAGGTAAATATACGATTACTAGCCCGTTTTGTGAGTTTTTCTTTAATAGATAAAGAAATATAATGTAGTTGAGATTGGCTATAAATGTTTTTTTTTTATGTCTATAACCTAATTTGTTGTTATTATTTATGCCTGTGATATTTTCTCGTAAAAAGCATATCGTGGAGGAAAATACGCAAAAGTCTGGTACATAATGTTCTTGCGCGCTCTAGTTTATTTCTCTGTTTCGTCCAGTTTGTGATGCTCTGAGCGCTCCTCAGCATGTCTCACGCCGAAGTCGAGTTCGCTGGACGTGGTTTTCCTGGTTTACCTGTTGAGTTGGAGGAGGACTGTCTCTCCAGAGTGCCAATGCTGCGGACACACTCCCTGAACGCCAGGAGGAACTCATACGTGCTTCATAAACTCAGCGTGGATATTGACCCGCAAATCTACAACGAGACACTTTCCAAAGCGCTGTCGTGGTCCACTGAAAACATATTGTTATCAGAGAGAAGAGTTGCTGAAAATAAAACAGACCCTCCATCTCCAAGTTCTCCATCTCCAGTCTCCAGCCCGGAGTCTTCAACCCCCAGCGCCAGCTCAGCACCTCCAGAGGACTGGACAAGCTCCGTCCAGACCCCTCTGTCCCCTGTCGCCCAGGATGCCAGCTCAGACTCCGACAATGAGGGCTCCAAAGTTGAGAATGTGGCACCACGACGCCCATTTGTAAGCAGACTGGAGCAGGACGAGAAAGAGGACATTGAGACCAAAGCGGTGGCCACCTCACCGGATGGAAGATATCTGAAGTTCAACATTGAAATTGGGAGAGGGTCGTTCAAGACGGTCTACAAGGGGTTGGACACAGAGACCACGGTGGAGGTGGCATGGTGTGAGTTACAGGTAGGAGTAAATCATTAAATTCAAATGTTTTATGTAGAAGAGTCCAGATTTAGAGGTGGTCTTGCGGTCATATATTGGTTTTGGTGAGCTTAATACCCTCATAATCCATTTTTAATATACTATATAATTTATTATACTATAATTGCCAAAGCTAACCCTAACTGTTGCCAAACTTGCCAAAAAAAGAAATAAACTGATATATGTGACCATGGACCACAAAACCAGTCATAAGGGTCCATTTTTCGAAATTGAGGTTTGTACATCATCGGAAAGCTGAATAAAAAGGCTTTCCATTGATGTATGGTTTGTTAGGATATGACAATATTTGGCCGAGATAAAATCTGGAATCTGAGGGTGCAGAAAAATAAAAATATTGAAAAAGTTGTCCAAATGAAGTTCTTAGCAATGCATATTACTAATAAAAAAATAGGTTTTTATATATTTACGGTAGGAAATTTACAAAATATCTTCATGGAACATGATCTTTACTTAATATCCTAATGATTTTTGGCATAAAAGAAAAATCAATAATTTTGACCCATACAATGTATTGTTGGCTATTGCTACAAATATACCCCAGCGACTTAA